>NC_142924.1:2189833-2502666 GCF_054131065.1 Drosophila arizonae | reverse complement strand
TTTGAAAGTTTTAAGCTAGCTACACTTACTATAATTGCTATTACTCATAAGCTATACGAAATTGAACGATTTATTATAAATATATTTCTCAATAGAAATACGTATATTATTATAAATGTTTTATAAGAAAAAAATATAAAATCTTTCAAGATATAATTATCCAAGACTTCAATTTTTATATCTTAAGAAAACTTTTATAATATTTCAAACATGTCAATTTCAGTAACGTATTTTATATCATATATCATATATCGAATCTTCATCATATTGCTTATTTCATCATTAGCAATCCTTCACTTTCACATTCCCACACTCCATTTTCTCGCAGTGTACAACCCGTAGATAACGGCAGCTGTAGCTATTCGCTTTGCAATCAATTAACTTAACCCACAGTAACACGTACCGTTTCGCTGTGCCCTCCGGGCCGAGTATAGACTTAAGAGCACATAAATCGTTTAGATATTTTCAGAGCTAAAGACAGCGCATAGCATAAATTGTCGTCATGTTTAACATGGATGTTAAAGATCTGTTGTGCCCGCACAAATCGAACAATAAACAGTAAATAAAACGTGAGCAACGGCCATTAATTATTCGGGAATCCGCAGCTATATGGTAGCTATATGCACACATATCGACAGACCGAATTGTGGTAGCTGTACGAGCATAATTTAAATGAAGATAGCGTCCCGGAAGGCAACCAGTTAAGATGGAGAGAGAGAGTGAGAGAGAGAGAGAGAGAGAGAGAGGGGCAAGACTGAGCCATAACCAGATTCCATATCCAGATAATTGAATGCGATGAGCTGACGATAAGATTGCCTGGGTCAAGGTTGCTCTGCTCAGATCGAGCGCCGATCCATGGAGCGTAACAAATGTTGACTCTTGCATTGACAGCTACATGAGCTATATCAACTATATATATACTCCTCTATATACGCCGCAAGTGCAAGTTTCATTGGGTGTAAGGGGGAACTTTGTCTAAATCGCACCGCTTATGTCATCGACATTCAGCATTACGCGCCGCAATTACGTCGCTCGGGGTTCGCTTTTTGGGTGAGGCAAATTAAGTACAAATATACATATATAAATTTGTATAGAGAGATGCAACTGTGAAATTATATATATAATATGATTAGCTAGCTCAAGCGATAAGCTAGCTACAGTGCTGACTTGTCGAGCGGCTATTACTTTATTTTGATATATTATAAGAAGACCATAAATCATAAATCGTATCGCTTAAGCCCACACACACACAGCTAATGCTAACAAATTTTGACAAGAAAATGTTTATTTTAAGCACAAAATCTTTGACTGATTCCATTCTCTTCCCTGATTTCTCATAGATTTTTGTGCAGCTGTCAGTGAGTGACACAGGCAATTGGTGAGCTTTAGCGAGTACTTACTGCATTACTAGGTCTTTACTGTCTACTCTCTGCTAGGTTTTGCTCTGTAGTTCGCTCAGCACGCTCGCTACGTATGGGCGCCTCAGTCAGCTCCACAAATGTCAAGTGTAGAAACTAATTACAGCGCTGCGTGCCCGCCACGCCCATTACGATGATTTGTTTCGCAGCCCTTTTGTGTTCGGGTAATTGGAAACCCATAAATACTTGTAAGAAACAACAACAGACCCGCAAAACATGACAAAAGGTGATTCGAACAAGCCAGACGAATGGGCAAGAAAACGTGGCTAAGATACAATCGAGCAAAAGATACTTCATAATCCGCTTTGGCCGGCGGGACCATTAATATATAGAGACAAACATACACACATAGGGGTATATATTAACTCATATATGTTTATCTATATATATACATGACTATATGAATGGTTTGGCTCATCTCGCAACATCCGCATCTAGAGCTGGCAGGCAGCGCGTGGCTATGCCAATATATTAATTAGGTTTAGCCAAAATTGGAGAACAATATGAGTTCCAATTGATGTGGTTGCTTCTATAAGGCAAGCAGACGTAACGACTAGGTGATACGTGTGAGAGATTGGCTAAGAGATACCCTGTAAACAGCAACTATCGATTAACAATCTGGTTAACGAGCTACTTAGATGTAACAGATACCCTGTAACATTTACTTTAAGAAAAGTACTCGTAGAGCCATCTTAATTTCACTGGATAAGCCGACTTGAAGTTACCCTATATACAAAGAACGTTTCCTATATGAAAATATGAGACAAATTTAAAAATGAAAACTTTAAAAACCTTTCAAAACTTGCAAACTGCATAGGTTTAAGATCTACTCAAAAATACTCTGTATTTAGGTTAACTACAAAATATACAATGATAAGACACAAGATTGTAAGGAGTGAATTGAAATATACTTAATAATATATACATATAATAAATCAACATTTTCAGGTAATGAAGATCACCATGTAAGAAAGACTTCTTTGTATTGTACTGAATGGAAGCGACTTTATTCCTCTATCTATCTTAATTTTCTAGCTAAAAGGTATAAAAACGGGAACTCAAGAATAGTACATAAAATAAAAAGAGTGCCTTTATATTGATAAAGACTTAGGCATTCACAATATCATGCCCTCTCTTTACTGCAGGCTATAAAAAGTGCGAGATTTTATAGAGCTCTAGATATAGTTTACAATGTGAACGACTGCCCCAATTTTATAATACGATAAATACATATATGAAATATTGGTCGCACCAATGCATATTTATTAGAGGCATGTGAAACGCAACGCATTTAAACAGGAAACGCAATACATGGCATGGCAGAGGGCGGGATATGGGGTGGCTGAAGGCAGTGGGTGGGTTGGGGTAGGTGTCAAGGGTGTCACACATAATACAATACGAAGAACATTGAGCTGGGGGTCAGCCATGGCGCAGCATGTGTGGAAGTAGCGGCAGAGGCAGAGGCAGAGTCCTATGCAGAAGCAGCGACAGCAGCAGAGGCAGCGTCATAGGCAGAGGAAGAGTCATAGGCCTATGCTTAAGCATATTTACATATACATGCATATATATGTATGCATGCATGAATGTCTGAGTAGCCCTTGGAGCGCTGCTTATGACTCTGTCTCTGCCTCCGCCTCTGCCTCTGCCTCCGCCTCTGCCTCTGCCTCTGTCGCAGCAGCTTGTAGATGACATCACCTGCCCAGACCGCGAGTCCCGTTTGAAGCAGGAGCACAGGAACGCGCAAGCGCCGCATACATACAAACGGAAGCACAAATGAGCGTGGAAAGAGAAAGAGAAGGAGAGAGTGAGAGTCTGATTGAGAGGCGGGAAAAGGCGCCTAAAACGATGCTACCATTGTTGTGTATATTAAAAAAAAAAAAAAAGAAGAGCTCCCGCTGCAGCAGCAGCAAAAATTTCTATTTTGGAGCAGAGAAATATGGGTCATGCAGCACTTGAAAATTCCAACAAGGGAAATGATGCTGTCATTGTAAAAGATTGAAATGCTGATGCTGTGTGTACTCATACACAGCTATGTATGTATGGGTATATGACTATAACTGTGTATGCACACATAACACTTGCACTTTAATACGCACGAAGCAACTTTTTAACTTTCAATAGAAATATTCAATGAGTTTCGATGCGGCCACAAATTTCATATCTTTTGCAACTTACATTTTATTTGCTTAAAAAAACTTGATAAAAATTTTCAAATTTTTTTAAATTTGTTTTTTTAGCGTGTTTATAGTTTGTTGTGCGTTGCTGCGCGCGCGTTTGCTGTCGCTGTCGAGACTCGACTGTTTGGTCAAACTGCGCAGCCAGCGCCACAAAGGGGGCCAAGCGGCGTATGAGTGATATTTGCTGAGCATTGAGTGAGTTTCGTTGCTCGCAAAACTGTTGAATTTGTCAGCCAAACGGCTAGCACATAAATCATGGCCAGCAAACGGCCAACTTTTCCCAGCCAAAACAAAGTTCCAGCCCACAGGCAGCACTATGCGTATACGTATTATACACATAATTTGTATATTTTACGCGATGACTTCATTTCACTACTACAAAATAAAAACAAACAAATGGAATTTATAAATGCCAAAGAGTAGAGCGTGAAGAGACTAAAAAATATTTATCAACAAAAAAAAGTCAGTCGCCTTATCAACGCCAAAATTTCGACTCAAATTGCGTTTTGTTTTGAGTGAGAAATTGAGCGCTGAGAGGCGAGAGAAGAGAGAAGAGCAAAACGTTTGAGCTTTTTCCCATTGAGCGGGTCAATTGTTGTTTTGTTGTATGAGTCCAGAGATTAGAAAACGATGCGTGAAATTTGACAACAAAAACAAGTGAGAGGGCATAAAATTATAGAAAGAGAGAGACAGAGTGAGAGAGAGGGAGAGGCAGTGTCCACAAGTGCCTAACTAAATAGTATGAGCTCATGAGTTGCGAAAAGATTAGCTATTCATTCGGCAGCAGCTAATTGTATATATTTTCATATGCAAATTACATCGTCTGAGATCCAATGATTAGAACAGCCCAAAAATAGTTCCGTGCGAGTTCTTTGAACTTGTCTGATCGGAAATTGACTAGCTTTAGGTTTGGGCAAGGAAAACAAGCCGGAAAACTTAATCAAACACCTTCAGCGTGTTTACCAACATTGCGTTTTGTTCAGTTAATTTATTACAAAACCGGCCCAATCCCTGCTGGCCATGATTTATGCGACCTGTCATTCCCATTTTCGAGCAGTTTGTGCGTTTGGTCAAATGCCTCGGATGGCGTCATACAGAGTCAGGCACGAAAGACAAGCAAATAAGAAGCAGCAGAAGAAATAGTTGGTAGGCCAAGGCATGTCAAAGCATTAATACTCTTATGGATTGTTCTGACTCCGATTTTTGTCAAATTGCTCTCATTGAACCCAAGGCATGTCGATTCATATTTATGAGCATTAAGAAATATTATAACGCACGTAATTTGAGCATTAGCTTCAGATTATTTTTGGGAATGAAAAGAGTTTCACTAAGAGCAGAAAATTATTCGATCGATATAAGTTTCTATAAATTAAACAAAGTGAAATTTATAAATATTGTACAACACTATAAAGTGATGCATTTTTTATATGGTAAATAATAGTTTAATACTTTTACAGAATATGCGAGGGGGGACTAAACAATCTAGGGTCGTATAGTAAAGTGAAAAGAAGATTTTATATTCTCTATGACAGATATATGTATAAACAGAAGAAACATGGAAAATATAGTGAAATCAACGTTTCTATATAATATACTTGCTCAATTTATGTTTCTTTGTTTGATTTCTAACCAGAATATTTCTTATTTTATAAATTAAATTAAATTAATAATTTAAAAACCAGATAATTTTACTTCATTATAGTAGGTAAAAATATTTTATTAAAATTTATAATAGATATAGCTTCAGAGTACAACGTTAGTCATATATTATATATTCTGATGGCTAGTTAATTATATCTTATCATGAAAGCAGATATTAATATACGAATGTGGAAAAGTAAACCAGAAATATGATTATTTTTCACATTTCAGCCTTAAGCAGCGAATTTCTTGTGTTAAATGGAATTTTTATTATCTACATTTATTATATAACAGTTATATATACGAAGGCAAGCAACCTGCCTTTATATTCTAAACGTAGATATCTATATTATCAATGGTATTATCTGAGGCGCAATAAATACTAAAGACCAAATATATGTAGTAGACATACAAAAGACGTTTCGAGCGATTCCTTAGATGTTGATCAAAAATTTGGATGTATACGCCCACTAAGGGCGAGCATATGAGAATCGATTACATTCTTACTTGATTTATATGAAACATATCTACTCATCATATATTTATTATACATATTATTCACAATAAATGTTTTCCTACTATACAAAGCCCTTTTATTGCTCAACCACAAATCGATTATTGAATGAATACTTAAGCTACAATATAGAGATGAACAACAGCTCTTAGCAGTGACATAAAAAAACAAACATATAGCATGGATAACCTATAATACTCTGACAATCAAAGTGTCTCAAAAGCAAAACAAAGTAAAGCTGAGTGAGGCAAACTTCAAGTTGAGTTAATCAAAGAAACCGGCTTGACGAAGGTGTGTCCCAGCCAATAAGTAATTAGCTCAGAATTTCGCTCCACCTAATGATGCACAAATCAGGAGCAGGCGGCAGTGGACAGTGGACAGTCGAGAGTCGAGAGTCGGCAATGGAGAGTCAGTTGCAGAGCGGAATTTGCTAAGTAAACAACAGCTGAACTGGAATTTAAAGTGATTTCGACAAGGGACATAAAAACGTCCAGGCAAAAGCGCTACAACTGGGGCTAACAAGATCATTAAGATGCTGCAGCATTGTGGCAAATTATTGAATTGGATGTGGCTCTGATTAAGAGCAAGTGCGAATGCGGACAGGGGATATACATATAGAAAGGCATAGAACTAGGCTGCACTAAACATTAAAATGCACTTATCAAAGCAACTAATAGAGAGAGGGAGAGAGATGGCTACATTTGGCCAACAAGCTATCAATCCTAATCAGAGCCTAAGAGCTGGCTGCCTGGCGATGCGTGGCCAGAGATAGGCTAAAAATAAACCAAATGCAATGCTGGAATTGAAATTGCCAAGACCTTGGTCGATCCACCACGGCGCTGGACAAATGTGGCCCTTGGCCTTCGCTCACCTTGAAATGCCGTTGGGAGCCATCCAATTGGAAAAAGGCAAAAAGATGCGTGGCGCATCTTAAATCAGTTACAGTCGCTCCAGTTGCCGTTGCAGTTGCAGTTGTAGTTGCAGTTGCAGTTGCAGTTAAAGACAACCACTTGAATGAGCACCAACAGCAACAAATGTAGTAAATTTCATTGAGGAATGATAGCGTAGTACATACCCTGTTTGTAATAGTTTATAAAATGCTCATTTTTTTATATCATGCATATATATATGTATTTAATGTGAATTTAACTAATTTAATTAATTAAATTTTATTAATTTTAATTTTTAATTTTTTTTTTTAATTTAAAAAAAGTTTTTATTTATTAAGGATTGTATTATAGACTATGCTAGACCTCTAAACTTCAAAAAATACCATTGATTATTATTTAAGCATTTTATTTAATTTTGTTTTCTTGTCGTTGCATACTAAATTCTGCATACATTTTATTTAGCAGACTTAAAAATACTCTAATTATTTTTTTAAATATATTTTTTATATATCTTTTTAAAATTTGTATATTTATACGTAAATAACTCTTCCTGTTATATGTCCCCCTTTATATGAACTACCTCTTCCATAGCCTACACACGCTTATGCCAGCTTATCATACCCTCGCTTATTCTCTGGCTTCACCTACAGGGTACTACAATTGAATATCGTTTACATAGGCCCCTGCTGCACAGCTGCCGCTCGCCAGCTCGTGGTCATGGCCTTGATCTCAGTGGCTCGCGCGATGGCCTCTTGGCCGCCTGATGCGGCCAACATGTGATAAGAAACTGTTTGGCTTAGCTCTGGAGTGTGCAGCCTTGGTACGATGCTGTCCGCCGAGCTGAGCCTTGCCACAATTAAGCCAAATTGACGTCTCTGTCGGAGCAGTTGCCGTTAACGATGACAGCGATGCAAGTGGACAGCCAGCTCGTTATAGAACAACTCAGCCCAGAGGGCGAAAGCCGGTGCCTAGAACCCAAACGAGAACTAGAACCTGACAGAACCTGTAGAGGCGAACGGGCGGTTTTGGTATAAAAGGACCTGGCGGCAGCTAGCCTAATGCAGTAAGAACTTCAGAGTTCTAGACGCAGCTTCAAGTTATATTTCAGCATGCAATTCCTGGTGCTCTCTCTGGTGGCCTCCAGCTTGGCGCTGGCCCAGGGCCTGGCCGTCTACTCCAGCTACCCGTTGGTGTACACGGCTCAGGGCAGCGCCGTCGTAACTCCTACGCAGCAGCAGTATCAAACACAGGACGTACTGGGTCAGTATGCCTACGGCTATGCCGAGCCGCACTCCAGCAAGCAGGAGTTCCGCAGCATCGATGGCATCACTCGCGGCAGCTACAGCTACCGCGATGCGGCTGGCAAGCTGCAGACCGTGGACTACAGGGCCGACGACCAGGGCTTTCATGTGGCTGCCACGAACTTGCCGCAGCAGTTCCGTGCGGTCGGCTCGTCAGGCGCTGACATTCCCGCTGCAACTGCCGCCGCCGCTGCCAACAATCGTGCTGACGCCGTCGAAGTTGCCGCCGCAACTACTCGCCATCTGGCGGCTCATGAGGCGGCTCGACTGCATCTGGCGCAGGCTCAACAGTCAGGCGGAGCTCAGTCAGTCGGCCACTCAGGTGTGGGCCTGCCTCTTCCCGTCGCCGACACAGCCGAGGTAGCCGCCGCCAAGTCGATCCATCTCAAACGCGTCGCCTCCGAGGCCCTACGCAACGAACTGATCAGCGGTCGATCCGTGCCCAGCACCAGTTCCCATGTCATTCTGCCCGTGCACTCCATCTACAGCATTCCGCGCTATTACAGCTCCGGTTTCTATTACTAAGTTCAATTTGTCATGCATTTCATGAGCTAATAAAGAGATTGGACGACTATGTTGTGTGGCCTTTTGAATTGAGAATTGATCTTAGAGATTCGCACACTATGATAGCTCTTTCTTGAATATATAGAAGTAGAGCTAGACACCCTCAATTTTGGTTATTTGATGCGTCTGCCTCTGCCTCTACCTCTACCACTCTCTCTGGCTCTACCTATGAATCTGCTTCTGCCTCTACCGCTGTCAAAGCGTAAGTCCAAGGTTTTCTTGCTCAGGTTTCCTTGGTTAGGAGCAATGCAGCTACATTTAATATAATCTTGATCTACTATTACTTGATTATTGATAACCCATTCATTGAGAAGGCTGATCTCTCTATAGAAGAATAATTGAAGTCGCCTCTGTAGTAAAAATAAGTCACTGAAATAAAAATTATAAGATCTAGACGCTGCGCCCTCCACAATGTCAAGCAAATGAATCAGTCAATCGAATCGATCGAAGCAGGAATTCCTCTTGGATTCAGCTCATTCACGTTTTTGGCTACAGCTGAACGGGCAAGATTTCATAAATATTCGTATATTCGGATATTTTGATTTCAATTATATTTAATAGCGGCATAAACAACATATATCAAAAGGTAGCTGCTGGTTCCTTGACCTTAGGGACGTGCAAAAGCTGGCCTGATTAAGTTCTTGGGTTCGCTGTTGCCTCTGCCTGGCAGATGGAAACAAATTGCGGCTTTTGTGTACAAATTTATGCTCAACTTGTTGAAATCGACAAAATATTTATGTACAAACAGTGGAAGAGGAAGAGCCTCAGCAACAGCAACAACAACAACCACAGCAACAACATCAACAATGAAGCCCGAAAAAACAGGGAATATGAAAGTAAACTGGACGACCTTCCCGAAGAACGCACGAAATGGCAGAGTTAGCTTCTTCTTTTTTGTGGCAACTGTAAGGCGGCTATAAAAAGCAACCACTGCACCACAAAACCGCACAGAGTTCTCTAGAGCGAGTACTAGTCCACGA
Source organism: Drosophila arizonae (assembly GCF_054131065.1). NCBI lineage: Eukaryota > Metazoa > Arthropoda > Insecta > Diptera > Drosophilidae > Drosophila > Drosophila arizonae. Next base: position 2,493,181 of record NC_142924.1, on the reverse strand, counting down.
CACTAGCAGCGCCTCTTAACCAACCCACCCAAGAAGACCAACTAAGGAAATCCAAAAGAAACAAAGATGCAGCCACTGAACTTGAGCTTTTATCTCTGCCTGCTGCTTGCACCACTGCGCGCTGCTTTGGGTGGCTCACTGCTGGACTATGGCGCACCACCGGCCGCCGGCACCATCACCCAGTACCACAGCCAGGACGAGCACGGTCAGTATGCCTACGGCTACACGGCTCCACTCTACTCCAAGCACGAGACACGCACCGCAGATGGCGTCACGCACGGCTCCTACAGCTATGTGGATGCCCGGGGAGAGCGCCAGACGGTGGGCTACACAGCGGATGCGGCCGGCTTTCGCATCACCTCGAGCAGCCTGCAGCAGCAGCCAAACAAGGAGACGCCAGAGGTTGCCCAGCTGCGCGCCCAGCATCTGGCTGCCCATGCAGAGGCCAAGCTGCGTTTGGCTGGCGGCTCATCTTTGTCACCTGTACAGGATACACCAGAGGTGGCGGCCGCCAAGGTGGCCTTCTTCAAGCGGTTCGAGGCGGAGAAGCTGCGCCATCAGCTAACCAAGCCAGTCGTCAAAGCAGCCATTCAGCCCAGCTACAACATCATCTCCCAGCCCCTGTACGTCTATCGGCCAGCCAGTGGCTACGTTTACAAGTACAACTCCCTGCTGAAGGCTGCACCACCCACACGTGCATATCTGCCAGTGGCTTAAGCTTCCCAAATTTGTCATTCCATGAACGCTTTTGTTTTGGTTTCTGTTAATAAATATTGAAATAATGTAAAATTTGTGATTTGAGTATTTTTATTAAAATGAGGACTGGGCATACACATGGAATAACTACGAAGCTCCAGTGGGACGAAGGGCTTTGATAGTCAGCGAATTATAGAGATGCCTTCCTGCTGAATATCGAATGGAACTAAATTCACTTCTCTCTAAGCTCAGGTTATAGATTCACAAACGAAGATTTCTGGAGGTTTTTAGAGAATTTGACATTAATCCCTGATCTACTTTTAATCGTAGACAAGTGGGAATAATGTTCTTCTCTAAAATAGATAAGCTATAAGGTGTTGAGATTCATAATGATGCTTTGAAAAAGAGAGTCGCAATCTTCCTTTAACCATATTAGCGTAGTCTGCGCCTCGTATCCCTCCATAGGCTAAAGACGTGGATAGCCGCCTTTTTCTTATCACCCACCCTCTTACACAACTCCCATATGTAGGGCACTATGGTGCACAGAATGCATTTATTCTTAGCACTAAGCTTAAATAAAGTCCGAATTTCACCAGGGTCAACAAGTCCTTACACACACATACATATGTATTCTAGTTCCGTTTACTCAAGACCAGGCTGCGACTCAGTGCAACGGGTCGCAGGGTTTTCAGCTCGGTGGGAGTGGTCACGCTGTATTTGGCATCGGGTGAGACGTAGGAGTAGTAGGCGCTCACTGGCACACGCACATCCTGACGATCCTCGCTTAAATCGCTCAGTTTCAGGTAGCTGCTGGACCTGAGGTCCTCCAAGCTGTAGACGGTGCGCAGACGCATATCGTTGGCATCGCTCGACTGCTTGAGGCGTTGCTCGCGTGGGCGCGGAATGGCCTGGGTCTGTGCGCGTTCCCGCTCCTGTTTTGTTTTCTGTTTTCTTTCGCGCTCCTGTTTCCTCTCTCGCTCGCGCTCTAGCTCCCTCTCCCGCTCGCGCTGTCTCTCCAGCTGCCTCTCCTGCTGTCTGTCTGCTTCCTCCTCCTGGCTGTTGTTCTCCTTTGTTGCTGTTGCCTCCTCTTTCTGATTCTTCTGCTGAGCCTCACCTCGTTGTCGCTCCGCCAGCATGGAAGTCAGCTCTGCCCGCACCCGTTCCAGTATATCTGCATCCTCATCACTCAGGCGCTCTTCCCCGCTCTGCTGCTGCTCCTCCTGCTCCTGCTGCTGCTGCTGCTGCTGCTTTTCTGCCTGCTGAGCTTCGCGTATGGCATTGAGATGGGCCTCACGCGCCTGCTGGACCTCAGCCGTGTCGTTCACTGGCAATGGCGGCTTCTTGTCATCAACGGGTGCTTTGGGCAGATTGGTACCCTCCGCCTTGAAACCGTCCCGACCGCCTGCCTCGTACTTGACCGTCTGCAGCTCTCCATTGGGATCCACATAGGAGTAGAAGCCACGCGAGGTGCCATCCAATGCGGTATACTCCGCTCTGGCTGCATTCTCGTCGCTGTAGCCGTAGGAGTAGAAGGCGCGCGCTGTGTCCTGCTCCTGGTAGCCGCGCTGAACTGACGGCGCTGCAGTACGCGTGATCTTGATGATGGGTCTTGAAGTGGAGCCCGCTGCAAGGCTCCACGAAGCTGCAACGACTGTGGCCAGTAAACAAACGAAGCGATGCATCCTGTCGATCTAATCGATTTGTTGATTGCGTTCAAACTGATGCTGCAATGACTAACGTTGTGGTTATTTATAGCTGAGCACATCTGCACCACTTGCACCACTTCGCTGGTAACCCAAGCCCACAGTGTCTGCGCAATGACCTTCCCAAATGGCATCTCCAACCGATCCGCTTACAAACCGCCACGGCAGCTGGCAAAGCCTCGATGTTGTAATAGTGAACTTAATATTGATATTGCTTGCGCATGGATGCGGATACACCCGATCTGAGCAGCTCGCAGATTGCGCAATTGGCCCACGCACTTGCAAACGCCCTCCTAGGGCTTCACGATTTGCAAGCACTTAAGTTCCGGCGAGCAGCAATCAACAGAGGAAGCGGAAAACAGAAAACAGAGACAGGCACAGAGGGAGGGATAGACGGGGTAGACATGCAAAAAGTGAGGGGTAGAGATAAACAGGAAGAGCGGGAGAAAGCAAGTGAATGCGAGGGAGTATGTCAGACAGTGAGAAAGTGAGATAAGAATATACAGAGAAATAGAATAGATGGTCAGCTTTAGAGAGAGAGCAAAATATAGATATAACGAGAGATGGATGTGGAGTATCTCTCTATTTCAGGAAGAGACATAGCAAAGAGAATAATAGAGAGAGAAATAGATAAAGACCGACTGAGATATCAACTTATGTACATCAAGCCCAATAGAACATTTTCAATTGGTTTGGTTTGCCTAGTAAAGAGTCTGATAAAATAAGCTAATATAATATAATATTTTATTGTATCTAAGTTGAACATCTTTATCAAACCTGATCTAATTTACATATATGACAACTCTGTTCGCATCTTACATTAATCCAACAATGAACACTATATTCCGTTTTCATCTCCCACGAATCAGTTAATTTTATAGCTTTATAGCTGAGAGATAACGTTCTAGCTTCAGCATTTCGATAAACGAGGTTTGACTAAAACGAGTATGTAAGTCTGTTGAGGTCAATATAATATATATGTAATTATAAAACTGCCTGAGCTATCGGCTTTCCGAATTGGAACAGCCCTAGGAAACAGCTGCGCACTTTCTAAGGCGAACTTACATTCCCCCCTTTAAAGTCTCTATCCTCAATAGGGAGGAGAGTACATATCTGAGACTCGTAAAGCCGACTCAAACTGATAAACGCAAACGGCCAAAGTCTCAGTTCTAGTTCCAGTGAACGGCGATCAGTTGTGAAGCAAACGCCGAACCGAAAGCAAGCTAAGCAGCATTAGCCAAGAAATATTTATACATATATCTCCCGAAACTGAAAAGTGTTAATTGAGAATGGATTTGACTGGTAAAAATGTGGTTTACCTCGGTGGCTTTGGGGGTATTGGCCAAAAAGCGTGCGCCCAGCTGCTCGAGCGCCGGATCAAGGTGGGTTCGACAATCGCTAGAGACAAGTTTTCCTCCTCAACTCTCTGTGGACCTTTTAGGCGCTGGCCATATTTGATCTGACGCTGAGCGAGCAGCTCTTGGCAGCATGGCAGGCGCAATATCCAAATACTGATATATTCTATCAAAAAGTGGACATCACCCAGAAGTCAGAGATTGAGGCGGCCTACAAGGCAGCGGCTGAACGCCTGGGTCACTTCGATGTGGTTGTGAACGGCATTGGTCTGATGAACGACAACTTTGTGGAGCTGACAATTCAAATTAATCTGGTGGGACAATTTAGATAACCTAACTAGTATTCCAGCGAATAAACAGCTTCACTTTTCAGCTGGGCTTAATCCAAAGCTCCTTCATAGCCTTGGAGCACATGGATAAGAGCAAGAGCGGTCGAGGTGGAGTCGTAATCAACATCTCTTCGGTGGCTGGAATTCAACCAACTCCGCTCATGTCCGTCTACTCGGCCGCCAAACATGGAGTGACAGCCTTCACTCGAGGACTTGGAGTGCGTATCACCAGACTTAAATTTCAGCTAAGATTAACTCTCTCTCTCTCTCTCTCTTTCTCTTTATACCTCCCAGAGTGCGCAATTTTATGAGCAAACTGGCGTTGCTTTTATAACGGTCTGTCCAGGGTTTACGGACACGCCTCTGCTCTTCGACATGATGAACAAGATGACATTCAAGCCTCGCACAACCATCGACAAGCACACACACAAGGTCCAATCTCCCGCGATCTGTGCCTCGAATCTCGTCAAGGTCATCGAACAGGGCAAAAATGGCAGCGTCTGGCTGCTGGAGCTGGGCGAAATGAAAGAGCTCGATATGCCCGTTATGTGGAGGCCAACGCTGCAGAGCTGAGCATACTCCAAATGCAATAAAAAATATTTGAAATATATCAAATCAACTTTTCAGACTTGTTAATTGTGCTAAACTCTCGCATCATTCGAAAATCTCCCTCATAATCAACCACAGAAATTTTTATATGCAATAGAATCAAACCACAAGAATCGAACGCAAGACTATTGTCAGATGACATTAGCTGAAAGTGCTGACTGTGCTTGAAAGATCTTGAACATAGTATTATATTCTAATAAATTCCATATGTTCGACAGTTTTCGAATTGGTTTTCTTTGCTTGTGCTTAAAAACCACCCAAGTTCTATCATTACTTCTTCATATAAAGCACATCTACTATTAGTATTATTTAATAACTTTTATTGAGAATTCTCGCACACACACATTAATTCGTTAAGTTTTGTTCAATTTCTAATACATTTATATTTCTGAAGTTTATGAAGAAAATTCAGCACACAAAAAATTACACACAAATATATATATAATTAATTGAGTTGGTTTTAAGACCGATGCTGGAACAATTACAAAAACAAGACAAAAGTATCTGTCAGATACAGCAGCTTGTAGTTGTATATATATGTATATTAGTTGTTTAAGATCGGTTATGGTATGCTGTTACAATTAGTTAGTTAGTTTAAGATTATTATTTTAATAATAATTAGTACATATCTATGGAAATATAAAGACATTTGTTCTCCCATTAAACTGGGAGTAGTTCATATGTTAACTGTAAATTTCACATCATCACAATTTAAGATTCTCCAACTATAATAACACAAATCTATGCCTCATCGCTGAATATTCCATATATCATTTATTATTATATATTATTAATATTATTTTCATTTTTTGTACATATATTCAAAGTGTGGACATTTCATGGGATTTCTATTTGTTTAGATAGCTAGCAAAATGTTGGTGTATAGCATGAACTTTCGTATTTTTTGTATTTTTCTTAGTATTTTCGATATTCTGGTATTGTCCGTGGCCCAACACATTTGATGCATCAGGTTGGAAGCGTATATACTATACATGGATAGATAAACTATTGTAAGTCACTTGGCCAATTGGAAAGAAGCGCATGGTTTTTGCTGCTACTTTTATATTTCGTGAAGCACTTGAGTAGAGCGTAGATCAGCTTTCTATATACTATATAAATACTGTATATACATATATGCATATATCTATTACACTCAGATTGCAAAGTTTGGTATTCAGTTAATTTATGTTTATCGAACTTCACTAACCCTAATCACAAGAGGAACAGAAGCGTCTATATCAAATAGGCATATACATGTATATAGATCTTCATACATACATATATATAATTAGTATTAGTATATATAACTATGTATATGACGTTAGTTGAGAATTGTGTCTCAGAACTCTGAATCGATTGTCCATAACTAGATAACTAGTTTACTGTTTACTTAATCATAGTTAACTTCGGGTGGTATTTCGTTATTTCTTAGTGGGTGGTGGTATCGTTTAAGTTTCTAAGTTTTCAATTAGCTAAATGTATAATCGGCTCTGATATGTTGCATACACGCGTTCTTTATAACACACATATATCTATAAGTATGACTCATATATTAACCTAAAATTAAAATCAAAAGCAAAAAATGAAATTTAATCGAAAAATTTATTGGCAAAATAAAATAAATAAAAATTTTTTCTTTTTTTTTTCTTTTTTTCTTGGGAGGGTTAACAGAAATCGAAATCGACTTAACATAATATTTAGTAATAATACAAAAAATACGTGTATTAAATATAATACATATCATAATATATAGCATATAGAAAATAGTTAGTTTTTTGGAACCGAAGTTCTTCAAGCAGAGATATAATTTTTGTTAAGGGCTTACAAAACTTCAACAATGTCAGTTATGAACCCATTGGGCTTAGACTTGAGCTGCACCACGATCATTATACATATTCAATTTTTCAATTCGTGTGCGGTGTCTTTTAAGTACACAAAAGATTTAAGGTTTCGGATGTGTGGCTTTGCTAGATGATTCGTTTTACAACACTTAACGAAAATGTGGAACTAGAGACCAAATTGGTTTTGCAAACAAATTACAAATACATATTACAAATCTCATTTGTTTTGTTTATATATATATATATATATATATAAACATATATTATATAGTTATATATATATCGATCGCATTCAGTGCTCATCAATTCATTTCTTTCCTTATTACATTATACAATATCCAAATGAACTTATTGGAAATTTACATACATACATAGGTACATATTCTGTTTCTGCATATACATACAATATCAATTTCTATATAAAAAAATAAAACAAACTAAATATGTATGTATTGCTTGTTTTAACCAAACAGAACACTCTTTTATCGCATTAACAACTGAGAAAATTAAATATACATTGGATCGATCAGCTTGCTGTCTATATTTTTTCTTTGCTTTCTTTTATACATATCATTTTAATAAACATATTCATTTCTAATATAGATCAAATCAGGATCAGTTATATATATATATATATATATTTATATATGTTTCATGTAGTATCGCTCGATCTCTGTTATATATTATGATAGATAGGTATGATAGGTTCTTGACTTTTGCTTAAAATATATTTCATATTTCTATATATATAAAAATCCATTTTAGTTTTTAGCATTTAGAATCAAGTCTTTAAGCAAACAAAAAAAAAAAAACTAATATTTGTTTCTCGTTCTGATATTAATATATAATATTAATATATCAATTAAAAATTTTAACGCATGTATTACATACGTATTTAATTATAAGTTTAATATATATTTATATATCAATTATATAGTACTTTGTAGTTATTTTAATAGGGCTGCAAGTTTACAGTTCAACGAGTACAACGTAAATGGGACATGATTTTAATTTATTTTCAATAAATTTAATAATATAGTACAATAGTTAACAACATCGCACAATAGCGTTATTAAAATTTCTTTAAGAAATATAAACATTTATCCACGCATACTTATATAAATTATCAAACGTATGTGGGTCGCCCCCCCAATCCCCTACTCAAATTGTAATCCCAACTCTTTAGATTGATATATAGATATATATGCATATATATTATATATCCATTTTGCTTTCAGTGTATATATAAAAATAGTTTTTCGATTTCACATAGTTAATAATTAAGGTGAAAATTTAATAAAATCTATTAAAAACTTTAAATAAAAACAAACTAATAATTGTATTTTTACTCGCTTCAGTCACTCGACCCGCCTTCGGAACTACACGCATCATATCAGCATTATGTAGGTTGGCTTTAGCACTTTGGCATAGAATTCCAGTGCAAGGGGTTTATCGGGATAAAGTCGTGTACTCTCATGGATCTAGATCTAGAGCTCTTATTGCGAGACTCTACACAGTTTCTTTTAAGCGGACGTTGCAAATAATGTTTCCCCTGCAGCTTGACTCGCTCTTTCCTTCAATTGTGTTTCTACATTTGGATAGCAACTATACAACACCTATGGAAATGACGAATCATTAATTTGTTAGCAATTTGAATAATATACTAGACCTATATGTTATTGTTGTGCTAAAAGATCGTGGCTAGTTGTAGACATCAATTATTCTAAGCACTATGTGAATCAAATATTAAACCCAAATTAACAATAATACGGACTATAGTTCGATCAATCCGAACATGAAATATATAACATATATATATCGTATATATATACATATATATATAGCTTGACAACACCTTTAAATAGACAATTATATAATTAAAATTCTAATTTCCCCTACCCAAATTTTATTGAATTTTTTTCCTTTTGTTGTGTTCTGTTTCTGTTCCTGTTACGTCTCATCTTACTTCATGGACCGATCGAATAATGATCAACCTTTAACTATTTGCTAAAGTTAGTTAGATTGAAAAATTCTAGAATTTCTTAGCTGTGCGGTTTACAAACCTGTCGTAATGTCCTCTATATGACATTTTGTAAAATGATTGCATTATGTTTCCACTCCATCGATCATTCGAACGAACGATGTTTTGTTATATATATATTTATTTATATCCTTGGCCTAGTCCAGCTTTATGCCGCTATCATCCGGATTTGACCAGACCTCCACAATGTCCACTAGCTTCTTTTCCAGCTCGCTCATCATGCCGCTATCGATGCCACCCTCCACGCTATCCTCGGACATCAGCACTGGCTTCCTATCCTGCTGCTTCAGTCTTTCCGTTGGCGCGCTGCTTGTGCTGCTGTTCCAATAATTGCTCGCCGGGCTGCTGACATTCGCATTCAGTTCGCTATTCCAAAGGAACACGCTATCACGTCCAGCGACGTTCTGTAAATGGAATTGATTAGCTGGGAAGCTTAACTAAATTGTATGTCCCACCTTATTGGCATTGGTGTTGTCATTGTGCTCTGGTTTATAGCCTGGCTTGGGCTCAAATCCTGCATAGCTAGTGCTCTTCTCGCTGAGGAACTCATTATTGTTTTTCGTCTCATTCTCCACGAGCCAGTTGTTCCAGTTGTTTGTCACATTGCGTTTGGGACAAATGGGACCATAGCGGCTGTTTATCGATGACCCGCTGGGCACATCAAACGTGGACGCATCGTCATCCAATATGGAATCGGAACGCACAAAGTTCGCCGAATCCTTGTTGCTGTTATTCCAGAATATCAATGAGTTGTTGTTGTTGGTGCTGCAGTTGTTGTTGCTATTGTTGGTGCTGCCGGTGTTGCTGGGTCTAAACAATGGCATGGATTCGCTATTCACTGCACTCTCGGCCAACGGCGCAATGTTAACAGTACTCGGCGGTTTCTTTTCATAAAATGAGGTATCAGCTGTTGCATGTGAAATCGTCGACATAACTCGACTGGGATTTTTGCTGGACGGCGGCGGCGGTGGCGGCACTAGCGTCGGCATATATGGATGCTCCCATGGATTATTGCCGCCTAGTTTTTGTGACATCTCGACGTTGCCTTTGACCTCGTTGCCAAAGTAAGGCGCATGATAAACATCCGCTGGAAGCATGCTGCAGAAGCTCTTGTTGTGATTATGTAGGTTATTGTTGTTGCTGTGGTTGCTGTTGCTGCTGTTGTTGCTGTTGCTATTGTAGTTCGGTGGGTTCATACGCGCTGCATTGCGTGGCGGTGGTGCAAAGTTAAAGCGTTGCTCGTATCCCAAGGGGGGTGGGGGTGGTGGCACCAGCAGTCCGTTGAGCGCCGTATGTGGCTGCTGCTGCTGCTGTCGCCCCATGGGACTGTGGTGCGCACTTAGCATCTGTGGATGTACGGCACCAGGCGATAGATTGTGTGCCGCTGGTGGCATATTGCAATTGGGATCGAGAAAGCCGCGAGCAGGCGGTGCTGGTGGCGGTGGTTGCATATAGCGTATGGGCGATATGGGCAGCATGGCACCAGTGGGCACTTCGCTGGCCAACGGCAACGGCTTCTTATTGCCTGGTGGCATGTTGGGCATTGCCATGTTCATGGGTGACTTAATATGCTTCCCACGATTGCGTGCTCGATAGCGCTCCACTTCCTCCTGCGAATGGGCAAATGTGCAGCTAGCTCCCCGTGGACAAACGCGTCGATTATTGAGATCGCGGCACAGACTAATTTTGTACTTGGTGTTGTTGTTGTTCGCAGATCCACCCGCGAGATTACTGTCCTGCGGCTTGCGTACGCCATGGTGCTGCAAGTACTGAACCAGGCCCATTACAGCATGCCGTACAGCGTCCAAGGCTTTCGACACATCCTCCCAGGCCGCTGTCTCTACGCATGGATCAATGCTGGCCAAGTATTGCAGATGCGTGTGCAAAAGCGCCAGCTTGGCCGGATCGCTGGTGCGCTGCAGTGCAATCACCAGCTCCTGCACGGACTGTGCAAAGGCGGACGGCGTCTGCAGCTTGTCAATGATGCTCTGCATGTGGGATTTGTGTTGTATGTCGCCGTACAACAGCGAAGACCATTGCTCGGGAGCAATCCGTAGGCCAGCCTCTGTGGCTATTTGTACAATCTGTGCATCGTGTTCACGTCTCAGTGCATCGTAGGTGCGAAACTCCTCCTTGAGCTGCATCAGCGATGAGTCTGCCTCGCGCTTGGACACCTTGAAGCAGCTAGCGCGGTAGAGCAGCTGCACCACATGACCAATGCTTGTCTTCGAGGCTTGCGGGAAGTGCGGCTCCAGCCGCTGCACCACAAACATGACCAACACCTTGCGAGATAGCGCAGAACCCTCTTCCAAAGCGAGCAAAACGAGCTTAAGTACCTCCTCTTGCATGGCAGGACCTAGGAACTGACAGCCTCGCGTTCGCACCGCTGCCCACAAATTCGAGCTGAGCTGCTGTGGATTCTGATGCTGTAGAATAAGCTCGGTTACGGTACGTTCGCCCAAGGAACGCGCAGCTCGCAATGCACGCACACGACCTTCCTCCTCCATTAGCTGGCAATTGACAAGAGTAACCAGTTTGCGTTGCATGGGCCTGGTTAGTAAATTACTGCTATTCAAATTCAAAAACGACTTTAAATGCAGGGCCAACTCTTCGATGCATTTCTTGCCCAGCTTATAGCACTTGAGCTCCTCCGGTTGCAGCTTAAGCACACTTGGCGCCAAATCTGCCAGCTGCACCTCCTTGTTGGACACGCGTTTATCACCAACTGCACCACTTCCACTGTTCCCATTGCCATTGCCATTTCCATTTCCGTTTCCGTTTCCGTTTCCATTTCCATTGCCCACCAGTTGCAGTAACGCATAGTTAAAGGGCAAATTGTTGATGTCCGTCACAATTAGAGTCTAAATTACACAATCAAAAAATTATGAAATTTATTTGAGGAATTGCTTATGATAGCTCTTACCTGATCATAGGGACATTGCCGATTGTAGAGTGTGGTCAGACAGGGCTTGCATATAGTGTGGCCACAGCCGAGGCTGATCGGCACACGCTGGCTGGCTTCAAACTCATTGCAGCAGATGGGACAGTTGAGAAAGTCTGTCCATGAGGGCGCCTGAATCGGCATGCTGTAAAACCAGAGCAAAGCATTCGATTTACACACACATATATGATCCAATCTATTATGTCAATAATAATATGTATGTATATACATACATACATATGTACATGGGAAGTACGTTGCGCTTTTAACTTGTTTTACGATTACCGATACACTGCACCGATACCGTTTCGATACCACCAACAACGTCAGCTGTCGTTCAACAGCACACATACATTCTCAAACACGCACACAGAGTATATATATATATAGCTGTACACATTTGCATGTATGCTGGCATTCATACAATATGTCCACGCATGTGTGTATGTGTGCTTGCCACATACCTATGTATATGCAAGAATTTGAAAATTCGAAGCACTTCCTTCAACATTTAATAGTCATTTTATTTCTTTGTATAAAAACTCACTCACACATATATAAGTATATATATGTACAACTGCCGTTCATATATTTATCACCTTGTATATGTAACTGGGGAGAAATTTGTACGTAGCTCAACGTCATCAGCTCGTCGTCTGCTTTCTTTTTACTTCAACAAAGACACTTTTTTGTCACCAGCGATCCCCCATTAACAGTCCTGTGCGACAACAAGCATCCCGTATATACATATATAGAAATATATCTATATATACGTATATAACAGACGGTCCTTGAGCCTACCAATAGGACTGTGCCCGATCCCCCCTTTTTATAAATGAATGACAAATGGCAAACTGCAAGCTGGAGGCAGTGTTACGTTTCACTTTTCACTTCAGTACTCATTTGATTTGTTCGTATTTTGCACTCCATTGATTAGTGATCGTTAACTCACCTTCAAATTGCACATATTATTGCATTAAATTAAAGGTACGAAGTTTTTTTTAATTTTCATTTGGCGTTTTATAAAAATGGGGAGTAGAACTGGAAAACTATCGATATTTATTATATTCGATGCATTTTTATACAGTCGATGGTTAGAGGTATGGTGGCAGCGCTAAATATCGATATTGGCATTTATTCGATACCAAGTCAGCTGTTGGTATCAAATTCGTTTGTCTCTATTTTAAATAAGAAAAATTATGAATTGTTGAATCTATTGATTTAATTTTATTGCATAATTTCAACGTTTCGTATGTCTAGTGTGCGACACCTTATCCATGTATTAATTCATTAAATTTATATCCAAACTGATAGCTTGTTACTCATAGCCAAAAAACGAACAGAAATTTGAGATAAAGACTGCTGATAAGACATATCAAGCAAAAATCCACGATTAAAAGTTATTTGTGTATAGAGATATATAATTGTGAGATTATCAGCTTGGCTCATTGACTAAACACGCTCGTTAACAAACAACGAAATAATTGGATTTTTGTATTTATACAAATTAATGTGCGCTAGTTTTGTTGCTTTGTGCACCGTAACTGGAGGCTTTGCTAATCTGTGTCTTATTAATTGCCACGCCCATTAGCCAATAGACTGCAATGAGAAGAGAATAACATATTAATGACTTTAATGTAAAGATATATAGATTAGTCTATACTTACAAATGCCCAGCAGAGAGAGCGCTGTTATCAGACCAGTCCAATTGGAGGCCAGGAGGGACGAGATAAGATAATAGAAGATGAAGGATAACGAGTAGATTGCCCAGCCAACAAAGTTAAGTAAACTGCTGAGACGTGGTTTACAGATTTTGTATGGCACCTCCTTTACGCCGGACTTCTCGAAGAAGCTGCCCGTCTCATGGAAGCTATCGATAATTCGATCCTTTTCCACAAACAACTTTTGCAGCCAATCCGCTGCCTCCTTCTCGCCCTCCGGCACTTGCTCGAGTGGAATGCGACGCATTAACATATAAGGCTCAACGGACTTCCCATTGAGCAGGGACAGCATGGTGGGAGGTACCTGTAATAAAGTAATATAGCAAATAAAGGAAAATCGCGAAGAGTAGACGCTGAATGACTCACCTTCTCGTCGCTCTTAAAGGCCAAATTGATATCATAGATGACGGGACAGATGCCACGCAATGTGGGCAAGCTGGCCGTAAAGCCTTTCGTGCGTGGTATCAAATGATGCTTAAGTGGGGTCATTCCCCGTTCCTGAGCAAACTTAACGGACGCTTCGTGCTTGGCAGGGGTGAATCGTGTGCCCTCTGCATTCAACAGCAACCAGGTGGGATCCGGATAGGAGAACACAATCTTGAGCTGCTTGGCAATAATCTCCTTATCCTTGTCAAAATCACGATTGAGAAAGACAAACTCGGCTAGCCACCAGGCCCAGCCCATGCAGGGCACATATCTAATGGCCTTTTTCGCATAGGCCTTGCAGTTGCCCAAAACTCCGACTTTTTCGCAGATCATCCAGCCAGCCAGCCAATCGATTTCATACTTATGATTCATCAGGAGCAGAACATGCTCCTTGCCAGCATATTTCTTCTCATCCTCGGCATCCATATACACTCGCAACTTACAGCCCGCATACCAATCGGCCATGAAAACAAGCTCTGTGAATCATTCGGAAGTATTTTATATTACATTCTATATATGTATATTGAAATCTTTTTACTTACGGCTGTAGAAGGAGTAGCAAAGATAGTACATTAATTTACGGAAGAGACGTTTATTGAAGGGCTTTAGGCAGATGTGGAGCAAAAGTTGCAGAAAATTAATGGACAGGCCGCTGGTGAAGAAGGTTATCGCGATACATAGATGGATCAGTCTCAACTTTTTTAGCTCCTGTAACGTAATCATGACTACGCCGTTTATACAATGTTCTATAAAAAGAAACAGTAGGTAGAGAAAAATCGTAAAACGTTAAAACGCCAATTTTGTATAGACATGTCTCTAGTCCGACTAGCAACTAGCAAATTTACGTAATATATATGTATGTGTAGAGCTCTCGCCGTATACTTATTTGCCAACGTTTTTTGTAGTTTATGGCCAGCTACTCACTTTGAACTGTGAAACGAATCTGACCAAAGTTTCAATCAATTAGCCAGCTAGCTATTAACAGTAGCTGACTTTAGATAAGGAACATAACTCTACAAATAGATTGTGTTGCCCCTAGATATAGTGCACTATAAATGTCTTTATCGGAACAATCCGAAGGCTGATAGAGCCAGCAGACGGAGGAAGGGTGGGCGGGGTGGTGGTCAGATAAGATTGACAGCAAATGCAATTCGTATAGAATATGGATGTATTCATGAACAAAGTCCGTGCAATCGTTAATTCTCGCAAAGTCCCCGATGAGTCTTTGTACGTATTTTGTAACTTCACACTGATTTACATAAATTACGTATGAAAGATACTTTTTCTGTACGGCTAACAAAATGTGAGCGCGCGCGCGTTTATGTATGTATATCGATATATACATATATGGATTATATACAGTGGCTCACAGCTTATTTGACCCAACGTAAAATAAAAATTTCATCTGCTCATTACTTTTTACCCAATAGAAATTTTTGAAAAATTCAAACGTGGAATTGTTATTTCAATATTAAATTAATGGAAAGCATAACTTTTTTATTGATATTTAAAAAAACACAGTAAAAAAATAACAAAAACTAAAAAAAGTCATAAAATCAATGTCACAGCTTATTTGACCCATTAGTTAATTTTAACAGTAATTTCAAAATTATGGGTAGTTTTTTTACACTTACTATTTTGCATAGCCCCCTTATTGATCTAATACTGCCTGAAGCCTTCCAGGCATTGAAGCCACCAATTTTTTTGTTGTTTCGGACAGGATTTTCCCCCATTCCTCGACTAATGTCGTTTTTAAATCTTTTTTGTTGAAAATATTTCGAGACCTGATACTAGTGTCTAAAATGAACCACAAGTTTTTATTACATTACATTTACATTAAGATCCGGGGACTGTGCTAAAGGTTTGAGGTTATGCGGCCAGTTCCATACCCGCCAAGACTGAACGACAACCGATGTGTGCTTTGGGTCGTTCTCCTGATAAAATGTAAAGTCCTCTTTCAGGGCAAGATATTCAGCACTTTGCATAAGATTTTGTGTTAAAATGCTTAAGTACATAATCTTATCCATGGTGCTTTCAATAAAAGCTAGTTTTCCAACTCCAGAGACAGACATACAGGCCCAAACCCTCACAGACCTTCCATCATGCTTTACTGTGGGTTTCAGGTGCTTCTCTTGCAGCTCGGTATTCGCTTGTCGCAAGACGTAGGGCCTCCCATCCAAACCAAATATGTTAAACTTGGACTCGTCAGCGAAAATGACTTTGTTCCAGTAGCTGGTGTCCTTGTTTATGTACTCTTTAGCGAGTAGGAGCCGGCTTTCCTTATTTTTCTTACTAATGAAAGGCTTCTTGCGAGCAATTCTACCATGTAAATCATGGTCTCGGAGTATACGACGAATCGTTTCTGCACCACACGACTTCCCCAGCTCTTGCTCCATCTGACTAGCCAGTTTTGGAGCGGATAACTTGGGGTTTTCCTTCATTTGGCGCACAATGTATCGCTCATCGGTGTCATTGAAAATTTTGTTGGCAGCCGTTCTACCCCTATTAACCACTCTGTTTTCAAAAACAAATAGGTTTATTATGTTTTTTACTGTAGATTCAGGTAAATTAACGAACTCTGCAATTTTTCGCCGCAAAATTCCATTTTAAAAGTGGTGTAGCACCAATTCCCGCTGCTGTATTGTTGTGCGCTTTCCCATTTTTGCAAACACGTGTTTCCTTAACAAAATCTCACTTTGAATGGTAAAAATACTTCAGCTTCACATTGCGAATTCAATAATCAAACCAAAAACTGAAATAGTACCTTTAATTTCCATTTTACACGAATATACCTGTTCTTAAAAAAGTGTGGGTCAAATAAGCTGTGACATTGATTTTATGACTTTTTTTAGTTTTTGTTATTTTCTTACTGTGTTTTTTTAAATATCAATAAAAAAGTAATGCTTTCCATTAATTTAATATTGAAATAACAATTCCACGTTTGAATTTTTCAAAAATTTCTATTGGGTAAAAAGTAATGAGCAGATGAAATTTTTATTTTACGTTGGGTCAAATAAGCTGTGAGCCACTGTATATAAACTGTATGAATGTTTGTGTTTGTGTTGTGCGCGTATGACTGTCAGCGTATGCATGTGTGCGTTTGTTTTTGCATGCTCTAATAACCATTAGAAACACTTTTGTTGACAATTCAGTTCAATGATCTCATGTAACTAATATGTTATTCATGCATACGTAAATATATGTATTTAGTTTATATTGATGTAGCCTATATACGCATGTATACAAAGTATGACGATTCACAATCAATTGATCAATCTATAGTTGCGCGACACCAATTGACTTTTCATGCACCATCAAAACATATCTATTTGTATAGCTCACGTTTGCAGTATGCGCGCACTTTACCTTTTGGCAACGTTTATTGTGCGTTTGTTGATTGTGTATTTATTTATTTATATATAGTTGTTTTCGTGTGACTGAGCGCTGAACGGCAATCGATGTACTTTTCGCGCACGCCAACAGCAGCGCCTATCGATTGAATACAGTTAACAAACAATTGTTAGTGCCGCCCTGGTTTATGCCTATTGTGTAGAACAGCTGTTCTGGCAATTGGCGCCAAAATTTAAAAAGCATTACGCTTATCAACACAAATCGTTTATTTCTGATTCTGATATTGTTATTTATTTTTGTTGTTGCTAAAGCTCTCAAAAGCGGTAAATATTTATTGGTAGACAGAGCTGATAAAAATTACTACTAGAAAACATCATGGGCAATGCTACCCAAATATTTTATACTTCTTTTCGTCGCCTTCGAACATTTCGAAAAACTTATAAATTTTATCTAATCAGCTTGACTCATTGACTGCAGTTATTTAATAAACGAACAAGTCGATAAGCAGTCCATGCTAAAGTTCACCCTTGTATATTTATGTACATATCTATATACATATATTGATATATTCTATTTAACGAATATGTTTACTTTTCAATTCTTTATTTAACTTATCAAATCGTTTATAAAAATCGTTAACAAGAAATATACATATAAATGCATGTACATAGTGCCTAAATCCCCGTTTAAAAGAACCCGGTTAAAACTTAATTGGTTTTCGCTTTGCTATCGGAGACGCCATAGTCGGATCCTTTGCTGACCTGCGTAACGTTGTCTGCTTTTCTCAACAACACCCAAACTGAAAGAATTCAAAAAATACATTTTTACAAATATGAAATTTGATAACAATGCATCACACTCACATAGCACGACTAGAGCTACTACAAAGATGACGCCACCCAAGTTGGCACTCAGCAATGATACGATCAGATAATAGATGAGGGAGCCAATTGAGGAGATGCCTATGGTGCTGAAGACGAGCAGACTGATGGGGCGTGGCTCGAAGACGGTGCAGGGCATTTCCTTGATGCCCGATGTCTTGAAGAAGCTGCCCGACTCGTGGAAGCTCTCGATTATACGATCCTTTTCTACATAGAGGTTATGCAGCCAGGCAGCGGCCTCCTTCTCGTCCGTTGGGATTTTCTCCGTGGGGAAGCGTCGGACAAGGATGTACGGATTCAGTGTCTCGCCAGTCAAGACCGAATTTAGATTTACAGGCACGTCTGAGTCCGCTTTGAATGCCACATTCATGTCGTAGATGGCCGGGCAGATGCTACGCAATGTGGGCAAGCTGGTGGTGAATCCTCTCGTGCGTGGTATCAAATGATACTTGAGTGGCGTCAAGCCCTTCTCCTTGGCAAATTTCAGGGCGACCTCGTGCTTGGCGGGCGTGAAGCGTGTGCCCTCCGCTGTGAGAAGCAACCAAACAGGTTTCGGATAGGAATAGATGATTTTTAGCTGTTTGGCAATAATCGCCTTATCCTTCTCAAAATCACGATTGAGGAACACAAACTCCGCCATCCACCAGGCCCAACCGAGCACTGGCAAATACCGAATTGGCTTCTTGGCAAATGCTTTCGATGTGCCCAACATTTTCAGTTTATCGAGGAGCATCCAGAGCACAAGCCAATCAATTTCGTAATAGTGATTCATTAAGACTACGCCATGCTCCTTGCCAGCATGCTTGAAGTCCTCGCTGTCCATATAGAGGTGCAATCTACCGCCCCCATACCATTCCGCAAGGACGACCATCTCTGAAAAAGAGTCAGTACACTTTTAAGTGATGAATCTATATAATATATGGACCTTACTTACGTGAGTAGAATGCATACAGGGGATAGTATATTAAACTTCTGTATAGACTCGGGCTAAAGGGCTTGATGAATAACATTAGCAGACATTGTACGATATTACAACCGAATCCACAGGAGAAGAATGTGATCGCAATTATCAAACGTGCGACCATACTCCTCTTCAGCGCCTTTACCGAAACCATGTTGGAACCTAAGGATAAAAAATGTTCGAAAAGTTTAGACATATTTGTATAAAAATTATATTATATTTCTAAATTATATTTCCAACTTGCTTAAAAGTATATTATATTTTTATACCCTGAACCCATTTTCAATGGGAAATCAGGGTATAATGGTTTTGTTGAAATGTATGTAACAGGCAGAAGGAGGCGTGGCAGACCCCACAAAGTATATATATTCTTGATCAGGGCGACGAGCTGAGTTGATTTGGCCCTGTCCGTCTGTCTGTCCGTCTGTCCGTCTGTCCGTCTGTCCGTCCGTCCGTCTGTCCGTCTGTCCGTCTGTCCGTATGTATGAACGCGTCGATTTCAGAAGATATAAGAGCTAGAGACTTCAAATTTTTTTTTAAATGTCCGTATTTACAGCGCGCATATCAAGTTTATCATTAAAAATCGATAACTCATCCCGATCTTTTTTTTATCGATAAAAAACCTTATCGAAACCCAGTTATAAAATTATATCTTCTACACCTTTATTGCTAGAGTCTCCAAATTTTTAATGTATGCTTATATGGAATTTATACAATTTCGGTTTTTGTTAAAATTTACCCCCCACCTCTAAATTCACCCCCTCACCCTCACTTTTGTAAAAAGCGTATTTCAAATACTAGAGACTTGTGCTTTGGCAATTGTATGTATATTCATGTTATAATCATAATCTGAAAGTCTCATGAAGATCGTACGTCCATAAAAAAAGTTATTAAACAATTAAGTTCTCATAGTAAGCGCACACTGCAGCCCATGCGTGTTTATGCGTGGGTGCTTGTGTGTGTATGTGTTTGTGTATGTGTGTGTCTATGTGTGTGTGTATGTGTGTCTGTATGCGTGTGTGTGTATGTGTGCCTGTGTGTGCGTTTGTGTGTGTATGCATGTGTGAGTGTATGTGTGTCGCAGTTCGCAGTTCGTGACGTGTTTCTTATGTAAGCTGAAAGACGCGAAAAATTATTGAAATATCTATTGCTCCAAGGGTTCAGGGGATCTCGTAGTCGAGCAGTCTCGACTAGAGCTTTTTTACTTGTTTTTAATTTTAATTAGTATAGATTGATAATTATTAGACAATTTCGAGCTTCCGCGGAGATAATAATTCTGACCTGATCGTTTCATGTGACAAAAAAAATCTTAGTTCGCATGACAAACTGTTTTAAATCCAGCAATTCCTTTATAATGATTCTGTTCTGCTCCTTTTTCCAATTGTGCAAACTTTACTTAGTTAACTCCAATAGCTCTAAGGAATCGCTTCATTTGGAAATAATTTACAAAATCCTTTAATTGCTTAAGGAACTAGTTCACTTGGATATCATCTTTTATAGCAGGACTGCGCTATATGTATTCAAATATAATATCACATAACATTATCGTTTCACCCTGACGACCTTTACGTAACTGAATATCATATAACTCTACTAACTAAACAGTTATATCAATTATCACATATATGCACATAAACTCATAGGCTTCGATCAAGATAATGTTTTCCGATATGCAAGATCACCGTTTCAATCATTATTGGCAAATGAGACACACTCACCCGAACTAAATGGATTTGGTAGCTGAATAGAGACAAACGAGCTCCTTTCTTACACAGCCAGCTGCTGTGCTCAACTAAATGCCGAAATGTGTTTAACTGTTTCTTCCAGTTGTAATTCCATTGACTGTGCGCTGATATTGGTGATTAACAAACTAATCACCCTTTACCGTTATCAATGGAAAGAGAGAACAAATGTCGCGCTTGTCGCTGGCGTTGCCGCGTCGCTGTTGTTGTTCGATGGGTAGTATGGCTAAGATAGAGGAAATGAAACGCGCTCTTCCATATATTTATACATATGTATGCATATGTGTGTGTGCGTGTGTGAGAATATTTTTATGACCTGGCAAGGTGGCCATAGTTCATTCGAACGAATCTTACTCATTACACGCTATTATGTATATGTATATATAATATCGGTATCAGATACACACACCTGCAGTCACTTGTTTAATGTTATAAGTGGGTGTGCATGTGTGCGCATTCTCTATATTATTCGATCTGCGACAAATGACAAGTTCAAAACCTTATTCAAATGTTAATGATCATTTCGTGTTAGAGGCATTTATTAAAAAAATGAGACATAGTGATATTGCTTTACTTTTGTTTTAGCTTTGCGCTGGAAAACAATTCTAAAAATAATACGAATATGTAAATGTTCTTAAGGCATAATGTGCGCGAGCTGTTATTTAAACACTAGAGCTTTGATAGCACATGCATATCGGTGTGTCGGAAGCATTGCGTAATGTCGATAGGCTTTCAGATCCGATATATAATCGATAAATTGCTAATTTATGAACAAATAAATGCTCCTCAAACAAAGTGTTCAACTGTTATAATGTAAAGCTATCTGCATATTGCATTAATTTCAATTTAATCACTTCTACCAATTATTATTAGGAGTAAGTCTCTAAAATACTTTTGTTTACTTGATTTAAATTTTTTCAGCGAACAACGGCAGCGAGGGCTGTTATTTAACATACTCAACAGCTGTTAATGGTTTTGTGGCTGTTAACGCAATATTGTCAATAACAGCAAAAACATTTCTTCTTCTTCTTTTAATGTCATTCTCCACTGTTCAGACACGAATAAAAGCCGTCGTCGCCGCAAATTTTTTGCAATGCTAGAAAATAATTAAAAAATTCAAAGTACTATTCCAATTGTCAAAAGGTGGAGTGCGTGCAGTTAGAGAAGCATAATTTGGCCTCTAGGTCAAACGTACAGTAAGCATTTGCGAACGACAACAAGGGACACAGAAATTCTGCCGGTAGACGCAGACGCTTTCTTTCCTGCAAGAGCGAAAAAATTAAAAAATAAAAAATTGTGCAGCGTGTAAGTATGGCAAACATACATAATCGTTTGATCCGACTACATGTATTACAGGTTACAGTTAATTGTGAGTGTGAGTTAATCTGTTTTGAGCCATGTCGAGCTTGGAAATTTACGACTCGTCCAATTCGCAACTGAGCAGTGATGAATATAGCCACGACGAGGACGATGATGGATTAATGGATATGGCTGTGAGCAAACAACAATCGCAACCCGCCAAGTCGGCCAACAAATCGAACGACACTTCGCCGACCAAAACAGACAGCACCGCCTCCACCACGCCACGTAAACTGTCTGAGGACTTGGATGCCATTGCCGTCGCCAGTAAGCCGCCAGCTAGTCGAGAGCACACACAGCGTCAAATCAAGCAAATGCAGCGGGATAATAAGGCTAATTTGTATTTCAAGCGGCGCAGCATAAAATGGTATGTGGAATTGGTTACATCTATATTTTATTAATTTCCAGATCCGCCTAGAGTTTTTTGATTGAAAGTAAAATGTTTCAACCTCATGCAACTGCTGGTCGCTCATTGAACCTTTGAACCAACTTATTACGTCTGTCTGTTCGAGCTTTCACTCTTTAAGTTTTAAGAGAAACCGCATATCTCGAAGCTTGAGTTTCTGCTCAGAGCATTAATTTAGCTGAACTATTTTTCATCTTCCCCCTTCTACTCAGGATTTGAGCGAACTCTATAGGTCTGCCATTGAGAATGTCAAAGTGACAGGAATCACAGAAAATGCTAGCCTAAGCTGCAAATTGTCAATAATTGTCAATAGGCTCATCTCTATTCCATCTGTCACTCTTAAAATGAGGCAATTGTCAGTTTCAGTGTTATCTAGCACTACTTCATGCACATCTGTCACAGCATTTAAGAAGTAAGAAATTAGCAGTCCTTCAAAAGTCATTAAAATTTCAATCAGCAGCAAATCGCCTCAAAGCAATAAAGAGATCCATATATTAAAAAAAAGGAAGAGAGTCTATATCAATTTCTTATTAAGTGAAATTTCGATTTCTTAAACATCTTTCTGATAAACTAACCTCTAAAATTTCTCCATTAATAGGTTGAATCAACGCTTGAATAATAAAACTGACTACATGAGTCAGTTGAAGCGAGCGTTGCCCAAGCATCAGGCGCAGGCCAAGCGCATGGCCGATTACCGAGCAGCCAAGCGAGCCATTGAACGGGAGCAGCAAGAGCGCCAATTGCACCAGAAGCAGCTACAACAGCAGCAGCGTAGAGAACGCACTCCTAGTCGCAGTCGCAGTCGCAGTCGTACAGGCAGCCTGTCGCCGGAGCTTATATGCCTGGATGATGATGACTCTCCAGAGAAACCCAACGATATTCCAGCTGTAAACTTGCATCAGCAGCAGCAGCAGCAGCAGAAATCGACTGCAAGGACACCACCGCCGCCGTTTGCCTTACAGCTGGAAATCAAATCAGAGGCAGAGGCTACTCCTGCTGAAAACGGTTCCGTGCTGGATGAGTTCCTGTCCATGAAACCGAGCATAGCAGCTGAGCCTGTCATCGAAACAGCAGCAGGTTGTAATAACAGCGAACAGCAGCCGCCGTTGCAAGAGTTGCAGGAGTTGGTTGTGCCAGCTGCAAAGGCCGAAGCTAGCTTGGACATGGTTGTGGAAGAGGCCACATTAAAACGTCGTCGCTCACCCACACCGCCGACGGCCGTAGATCCACATACTGAGAAGCGCACCAAATCTTTGACAACTGTAGATTTGGATGATGAAATTATAGAACTAACACCTTACGCAGAGCCTGCAAAGCAGCCAATACCAACACCAACACCAACCCCGATAGCAACACCACTAACACTACAACAAACAATGCCGGCACCACCGACGACTCCGCAGCATAAGCCAGTCATTAGATCCAATGCTGACCCATTGAATGTATTCAAAGTAGGCTCACCCTATTCTCTGTCTCCGTCTAGTGGAATGGAATACTATGTTCAGAAGAAGGTGCTCTGCCAGCAGCATCTGGAGCAAACACAGCCAGAGAATCTGGCTGCGGTGTCGCTTAGCCTGGAGACACCTTCGCCGTCCATTGAACCCATGGACATAGCCTATCCTAATCAAAAGCAACTGGATGTGCCGAATATACAAACAACGACAAACGTCACAGTAGGTCAAGCTGTAGTCGACTATAACTCTTTTGGTACGCCCTACACAGCTCAGCAGCCGGCTCCGCAGGTACTGCAGCAGCCTCCACAGGCACAGCAGCTGCCTCCACAGTCGCAACAACAGCTGCTACAGCAGCCACAGCAGTTCCAGCAGCAACAGCAGGAGCAACAGGCTCCGCAGCAACAGCCGCAACAGCAACAGCAACAACCACCCACATCGTCACCACGTACCAAGCAACGCGATGGTGAAAGTAAGCAAACGCAAACTAATCAGGCTACAGCCACTTCCAATAATTCGCCAGTCGATCTGGACAATAGCAATAGCGATGCGGTCTTCCATCAGCGCATCAAGGATCTCTACACGGAGCTGGACGACATTATGTCGGATAAGGTGCGCGCTGTTAAGCCAGAACTCAAGTCCTATGGCGAGGAGAAAATGCGCATTGAAGCGGATCTCAAGACTTTGGATAATTTGATCGCTCAGAAGGAAGAGGAACACAATCGTCTACTACATTTGCGCACCGTCAAGGAGGAGTTGCTGGCGCGCATCGAACGCAAGGAGCGCATACTTATATTGAAGGAGATTCTGCCTTCCATACTAAACAAGAATTGCAGCACCTCGGAGCTATACGAAATGCATACGCTGCTGATAAATGAACAAAACTCGCCAATGCCATCGAGATATGGGCGCAACTCAATGCAGCAGTTGATTGACAGAGTCGAAAATGGACTGGATGAGATAAAGATATTGCGCAGGTACATATATATGGGTTTATTGACAAATTTCTTGTTACTTATGAGAATTTTTATAGTGTCTTGGCTATGCAGAGCAAGGCTCCTCGAGTGGCTGAGGTCCCCATGCCGCCACCTCCACCTCAACATTATGAGACGCCGTCGCTGCACAGACGTGACTCAGTGCCAGCTATGCGTTCGTCCTTGCTAGCCAATCGCACATCAACCTATGCCCGAGGAACTAGCATGCAGGAGAACGAACAGCTTCAGGAGCTAAGCAAGCGCAATAAGCCCCCTTCTCGGTAGAGTCAGCAGATATTGTTGTATATGAAGAAGTTTATTTAGTCCCTTTATTTTGCAGTTATCAGCAGCTGATCAATGAGTCCAGACAGCTGACTGGTTCTACAGCCGATCTCGCTGCCACCTCCACATATCGCCAAAACGAATCCATAGACACTCTGCCACGCAGCCAGCTGGATAACAATCATATTGATGAGCTGCCCCTCAATCCGTTGTACAATAGCAGTCCACTGGCTGCTAGCCAGGGGCGCAAAAACAGCAATACAAATACACAAGTGGGTGCACTGAAGTCTCAAGCTATCCCATATTATATCTATGCTAATTTTAGTTGAACGATCTACATTCCATGCATCGCGCGGGTGTGCTGCAGAGTCTCGATTCGCTGGATCGTGCCGTGAACCAAACCAATCGCAATACCATTAACAATCATAGCAATCGCTTAAGCTCGTCTACGAATGGGCCGGACTTAGAAGCGGAGCGTCGTTGCCAATTCTGTCTACGCTATAAGGCCACCTACATGTGCGCCGCCTGCCAGAATCAATGGTACTGCAGTCGTGAGTGCCAGGTGAGCTAGGATGAGCTATACATATCATATTTATATATTCATATTTAACTACTTGAATTCATTTCAGGTGCGCGCCTGGGACACACACTGGGAGTCGTGCCCCAATTAGGATATACTCGCTGTATCAGCATTACTACTACAATTAAATACATACATACATATACATATGTGTATGTACATATATATATATGCATAGTAAACACCTAAATGCAAGCCCCCACTATTTCATACATTTATATCAAACACTCATTCGTAATCGTAAAGTTTCGCTATCGGAATTTATAATTGCAATGCATTAAAAAAAAACGTACACGTAATTAACACACACACACACACACGCACACATATTCCATTCATATTCAAGTGTCGACAATTACAATAGCTCAATATTCGCAAACACCATTAAAAAATTAAATAACAAAAATATATATAAACATGCTATACTCAGTGTTAAATTAGTTACTTATATTGATGTACTTCAAATCTGGCAGCTGTAACTGCAGTTGCCTGTTTCTTGATTGACTTTAGTTGATATGACCTGGCCGATCAGCTATATATACATACATACATATATATACGTATAAGTTGCACTCGCAAGCAATTTCATTAATTTGTATAATTTATTACGAATTGCTGGAAAATTTAAAAATTTCTGTTATTGAGGCTTTTAAAATCACTGAAAATTTTTCGGAAATTTTGGCTTTCCATTCATAATGCAAGTTCATGCCATTTTCTATTGCATATTTTCGTGCACCTTCAATATATATGTATGCTTTATGTCGGCATTAAATAGGTTCTATTACTAACAGCAAATGTGTTTTTGGTATAAAAGCAATTTTGCTTTCTTTTTAAGTTTTCACTGCTTGCTTTATTTTACACATGTGCAACATCTAGTACTATATCATAGATCTTCCATAAAAGTCTATGGATTTGTGGATTAGTTTTAAACTTTATGGTAAATCGTATGAATTTTCAGCACACTAAATATAATT
The DNA here is from genome assembly GCF_054131065.1 of Drosophila arizonae. Classification (NCBI taxonomy): domain Eukaryota; kingdom Metazoa; phylum Arthropoda; class Insecta; order Diptera; family Drosophilidae; genus Drosophila; species Drosophila arizonae. The sequence goes on along the minus strand of NC_142924.1, from coordinate 2,466,558 downwards.
GTAACTTTCGGTTCTATATTTTATTTTCAAGGAATTACATATAGGATTTATAAAAAAAAAGAAACTTCTTTATAGACATTAATAATTTAAAAATAAAAAACAATTTATTTATTTACTTCTTTCTTTTTCTATGCTCAACAGAGAACTAACAACAATTAGAACATAGTCGCCAATTGGAATAGCCTTTATAGTTGCAATTAGCGGGCGAACACTGTAGACGTTGACCTACAAAAGTATACTACATAAAATGCATTTGATGTGCTTTATTTCGAAAAATATACATTATTTAATTATAGTAATTAATGTAATTAAACTGTACATAGATCAGATTTGTCTATAGATGAATGATCTAAGCAATTATCATAATGCAAGAGCTTATGATGATGTCTATGGATAGAGCTATCTAACTGTGATGACTGAGGCGAGTGCTACGTCATTATAAAGATATATATCCATAAGGCTTGTATGTCTGGTAACTTGTGTTCTATCCAAAGAGCTTATATATGTATCTATAATGTCAAATTGTCTACTTTGATAGCAATGTCTTCTATATATACGTGATAAAAACATATAACTATCTATATTGAGCTAGCTAACTTTCAATGACAAATTATATAAACTATATATTCTATACAGATTGTTCGTAAACTTAGATATGTAGAGGCATATATCCAAAATTAGTCAGCACAGGTGTTGCCTAACTTCGATACTTTACATAACTTACGTAATGGATCTATTTATACAGGTGTCGTCTAACCTTGAAACAGCCCATAAGGCATATAGCAGACATGGATATACCCTAACATAGCCCAGGTAAACAATCTCCCCGCAGCTCCTTCTCCTACTTACTGTAGCCGCGCACCTGGCACACCAGCTGAATGTCGGCAATGTGCAGGTGCAGCGGCTGCCTGTTCGTCCAGCGGATGCGACGCAGCTTCCGGATGCGCAGCTGCCGCTTGCAGTGGAGCTTAAACTTCAGATTCGGACTCCAGATGCTGTCGCTGCCCCGTCGAGTGACGCACTTGAAGGCATATTGCCACCAGAGGCGGCTGTTCTGCTTTGTGCTATGCTGCAAATTGGGGGCAACGGAACGTAAAGCGAACAACAGCGAACGAGAAAACAATTTCATTAGCTGTTATATTGGCATACGAATTGATATTCGTTTTTGATTCATTTTTGGCTTTATGAGCACTTACCATATAAACGGGCAATACGTAGAAGCGTGTGCACTCGCGCCTCCTAAAGTTGAATGCGATCGGATGCCGCTGCGTGGCCGACACCTTGGTCAGGTGCGAGCGTATGGCGCTCGAGTGGGTCGCTCGCTGGTGCTGCAGTCGGCCCTATTGTAGTTGTTGTTGTTGTTGTTGTGCGTTTGGTTCGCCAAATCGGTTCGGTTATGGAATTACAAAATGGGAAACGAGACAGGCGCACACAGGTACGCGCCGCTAATTAATTCATATTCAACCTTTTTATATACATATATTTTTCAAACAATTGAACATATTTTCTAGCTAACATTATTTGAATACCCTCACAGAGCAGAGAGTACAATTGAATGGCTGATGAAAATGTAATGAGAGCTCAGATAGACTTTATTGTTCTATGAGAACTCTGGGTTTATTCGATGTTGGCATGTTGATGGAATTTATGGGACTAATTATGCAAGAAGTCGTATTAGTAGTTGAGGTAGTATATAAAAGTAGTAGATGAACACAAGATTGAATAGATGTATGGTTGCGTAAATGGTAGTTAAGAAAAAGTTCTAAAAAGAGAAGTTGTATGCCAGAATAATTATTGTAGTAGAAATGTATGCCTAAAATGGTAGTATGTCAAAAAAGGAGTATACCAAAAAAGTAGTATGTAAAAAGAGTAGTACATCAGAGAAGTAAAAGTAGTAGTAGAATAAAACTACAGTAGAATCCGGTTATAACGACACTCAAGGTACCGTCGTTATACCCGGAAGGCGCTATACCCGTATAGGTTAGATCATAAAAGTTTGTTTGGGGACCAGAATATTTGCTATAACCAGAATCGTTATAACCGGATTCTACTCTAGTTATAGGAAAATGCAGTACAGAAGAGTAGTTCGTCTATAAATGAAAGGAAGTATATCGGTAATATCGGTACTCACAAAGAAAAGTTCCTATCAAAAGCAATGATAGTATTCATAGATATTTCGTATGTAGGAAAACTTATCAACTGGAGAACTGAAGATATAGCTAATACCATTTTTTGAGTAGAGATAGTATATCATAATAGACTGACAATGACTCTACTTATTGACACCACTCAATAAAATGGGCTTTGCTCCATTCAGACTGTGACCATACAAAACATTGCTTTGATATACAAATCTATTTACGTTTTTTCAGCTGCCTAGTGCATAGAAAACTCATCCACTATAAACTGATATTAAATTTGACATTCCTTAAAGTCTGTTCTGAGATATGTAATACCTAATTATTGTATTATTTCTATCACAGATCGAGAGAATTCGAAGCTGAAGAAATATGTTGCATATAAGAAATTAGTCATCGATCAGTCGATTATAATCAATAGCCTATCTATATATAAGTAAGTCTATTGCATCTTCTACTTCTAGAGCGCTTATCAGTTCAGCTCATTCATGAGTAAGTGCATCTAATCTTCTGCTTCATGCACATTGTTTGTTCTGTTATTTCTTGCTTAGAAGAATATTTATTGCTGCTAAATTTGGATTGCAAATTTGGATTCAAAAGCGAAATGCGCGAATATTTACAGCTGCTTGATAAGTGGGACTCCATTGAGATGGTGTTGGCTTATGATTGAATGCGGGCTCGGTTAGGTTCGCTTCGTCTCGGTTGCGGTCTCTAATTCTCTGACTTCAACTCGAAGCGTGAACCCGCAACCTTGGCCCTGAACTTGCTTATCAAGGCAGCGGTGATTAACTGTTTGCTATTGTTGTTGTTACTGTTGTTGTTTACATAATTACTGTAAACAGAATTACAGTTGTAAAATAGTTGCTGTTAAACAAATGCGAACTGACAAGTCGCCGCTGCAGTCGAGAGCAATTAAATGCGCTTATCAGAAAACCACGGCTCCAATTAGAACATGCCTCCTCTGATTGGACGTTGGCTGCGGCGAGTTTCTCAATCTGGGCTCGGCTGTTGGCTTTAGCTCGGGCTTTGGCTTTGGCTGTGAGTTTGGCTTTAGCTTTAGCTGTATTGGTAAACCGTTTTTACAAGCCGCTAACGCTCGAAAATTGTTGCTAATTAGTTGAAAACGCGCACGCCGGCGCACCAGACCTTAAAAGCGCCCACGATAAGCCGCCCCAAATGCTGGGCGTGGCTAGGTGCCAAGTGCGCGTGTGTTTCATTTTTTGATTTTTGCTTTTGGGTCCAATAAAATTTCATATATACATATAGATATATATATATGGACATTTGGAACGTCGTCATCAAGAGTCATTTGTGTGTCATGCAGGCTATCGGTAACGGATTGATATGATATACAGATATGATAGGCGATAGACGAGAGGCGCAACTGGCAAACTGGTAGAAGAAACAAACAAACTGAGTTTAGTGGCAGCCACAGAAATTAGCTTAATAATAAATAATTAGCTGAAATTAGTTTAATGATATTTGTGTAAGCACTTAGAAGCTCCGAGTTTTGGAACGGAAATTTGTGAATTTCTGAGAAGCGTCTAGAGCACATAAATAGAAACACAAGGGAGGAATTGATCTGGTTTTAGAATGGAAATTTTCATAGGGCTTCAATTTGCTATAAGAATTTTAAATCTTTAAAGATTATGTTTATTATTAGAAAATAGCAATGAGAAAATAGCAATGAGAGTCTACAGTGGATATAGAGTTTTTGGAAGAAAGTTCTTTTAGAAATAGAGTGGGACAGAGGGAGTAAGAATTCGGAAGGGAGGGAAATGTGAAAGTTGATGTGTCTCAGAGGACGTAGATGGGAAAGTCTTGGCTGGAGTGTGGGGAAAGTTTCAGAGAAAAGGGGCAGACAGAGAGAGAGAGAGAGAGAGAGAGAGCGGTACATAAACAGAATGATATAGCGAGAGAGAGATAGAGAGAGAGATAATTATATAGATGAGGAGCTTGCAAAAATGACTGTGGGATAGAATAAAAGATAGGCACAAAGAGAGAGACAGAGTTGGAGAGATATATATAGAGTGAGGGATAGATAGATAAAAAGATTGACACAAAGAGAGAGAGATAGAGAGAAAGTATGTGTATTTGCCAGATTGCGAAAGAGAAGCATTGAGATGAGGCATACCCAAAGTGTTCTAGATATGCTCAATGTATGTATGTATATATTGCTGTAATATCCAACATACTGACATGCAAAGCATTCAAGAACAAAAAACAAATTCTCGAATTGAATCGCTTAAGAGAATAAACTCCATATGTTGTCCGAATAGATGGGGCAAGGTCATTGCTAAAGTTGGATAAAAACTTAAACTTGAAAACATTGTTTCAATCTCGATGCTTCTTATCGATTATAATAATAATTAAGAGAACGGAAAAGTTTCGTTGATATTTTCTTTCAAAAGAGACTGTTCCATATATGTTTCCCCACCTCTGTACGCCGGGAGAACAAAGTCTTTAACTGTTAAATGGCCGTGCCTTCAGTCCAATAAATGTTCTTGAAATTATGTTATTTACACATTCGGGAGTACACACAGTTAACAGCATATTGTTAATAGATCAGTGTAAATAACCAATAAAAACGTCAGCAGCAACGATTTTTTATATTTTTATTTATTTAATTTTGATTTGTGTTTTGCTTGGTGATGAGTTGAAAAAAGTAAAGAAAGAACAAACTGTGCAAATTAAATAGCAATTGAATTTGATGTGAAGACTTTCTAACTGATTTTATTATTTCATACTGTAAATTGACTGATAGACTTCAATTGACCCGCGTAATATCCCGCCCGAACGCTCCACACGCACCTAGAAACTTATTCGACTCATATTGAAAGTGACTTTTAGCAATCCTTGAAAAGATATAAAGTCATTCGACTATCTGGAAATTGTCATAAATTAAGAAATCTTTCAAACCTATATATCTTAACCAAGAATCTGTTGATATTTGAACTTACATATATGTGTGTATGCGTGTATCGTATATGTATATATCTATACTATATATGCTTATGACGCTACGCTTCGATTCCGAGCGATTTGTGTGCGCTTTTTCGTTAATATGCTTAATGTTGATCTATGTGCGTGCCTCTGCTCTACGTGTGTGTGTGAGTGTTGTGTGTGTGTGTTTGCTGGGTTGTTACTATCTCTATCTGTCATTGCTTTGCCTATATGAATATATTCACATATATACAATATGTGCGATCGTCGTGTTTGCTGTTATTATACCCTATATGGGCATGCGCTCGAACTAGAGTATATTGCCACTGTCGATAGGTCTGTAACGGATGGGGAGAGGCATGGAAAAGCGTCTGAGCCACATCCAAGACATATATACAAGTCGAAATCATATGCCTGTGTGTGCGAGTTCATTTCAGAGATTACACAAGATATTCATCTAGTTTTTCTTCAAGCAAAATGAACCGATATATATCGGTTAAACACTCTTATGTTTCTTATTAAGTATTTTGCATAGTGCAAATATATTATACACGGAGTTACATTTCTCTCCTCGATCTGCTATTGTACTTCTGTAGTACTAGTATATATTGACATACGTATATTTGCTTTTTGGATTGATTCCTTAGTTTTCTGCAACTTTTCGGTATGTATAAAACATTTGAAGAGCTAGAAATATTAAATTTAATGCATAAACCCTGATGTTTTAAACGTTAATATATAGAAAATGCAGGAATTTAGAATTTTCGATACCATATAATCATATTTTGAGATAGAATGATGAATCAGATTTATGAAGGAAATAAAAGAAATAGAAGTTTCCCAAGGTTTGAGGTAGATAGTAGTTCGATTCTCTCCACATGTAGAGCATGCACTAGTCGTTCATAATCTGTTCTAACACTCTCGTTTATTGCCATTGTTGTTGTTTGACTTGTGCATACATGATTCAGCCAGTCAGTACACAAAACAACTCCCACAACCCACCAACACCAGCAGCAGCACCACCAGTGCCAGTACCAGCACCAGAGCTAGCGCCAATACCAAGCCCGAAACCACCACCACAATGAGTGGCGTTTGAGCATTTCAGTTCAGCACGAATGACAAGCCGAGTCGCAGCGACACGATCCGAAAGACCGAGTGAACTGGGCAACCGATCTATTCCGTTCCCGTTTGCCATATCAATTCGAATTTCGCATTCGTTCGGTTCGGTTCGGTTCGGTTGGGAGCTGGAGAGACAAAACATTTGATTTGATGTCATTGTTATTGCTGCGAGATTTCTTTTTTCCCGTGGATCTTCGTAGCTAGCCGTTCGTTCATGTTAATCGATGTTAATTTATACATTTCGTAAGAATCGAAACTCTGATTTTTGAAACGGGAATCGAGCAACGAAGATATATACAAGAGATATATATTGAAGTGGTGCACGGTGATATGGATCCCGATTTTGTGAATAAGTACAATCAAGTGCTGAGTCGCTTAAAGCTCATCGAGAACTTCGATGGCAGCGATCCGGGCAAATTGCCGCAGTTCCTGCAAAAGATCGAGCAACTGATGCCGGCGATCAACGCCTTCGACGATTACTACAAGGCGCAGCTGTTGGGCCACATTAAGAACAAGTGCACGGACCGGGCGAGAGACGCGGTCTTCACGCGCCAGCTGAGCGCGCCGGCGGGCAGCGGGAACGGGCATGCGAGTGGGACGGTCAAGCCGGAGTCCTGGCACAGGCTGAAGGAGCAGCTGCTGCACAGCTTTGCCGAGCGCGAGTCCAGCTACTCGCTGATCCACAAGATACGCAGCGCCGTGCTCGACTCGAACATCGAGCTGTACTACCAGAAGATGGCGAAGCTCAAGCAGCGCCTGCTCAACCGCAAGCTCACCCACAACGATACCCTGTACTCGCTGGAGGACATTGAGCGTATAACGCTGCAGGTGTTTCGCGACCATTTGCCGGAGCCGACGCACTCGATGATCCTGCGCCGCAACCCGAAGAGCATGGAGGAGGCCTACCGCTACATTGTCGAGGTGCAGCAGCAGTTCTACACACAGAACGGGCCGCTGGGCGGGGAGCTGGGCGCCACCTTCAGCACCAGCCACAAGCAGACGTTTGGCGGAGGTGGCGTGGGCATCGGTGCGAGCACCATGGGCTCTGGAGTGGGCATGGGCCTGGGCATCGCCTCGGTCGGACTGGCCAGCACCGGGTTCTCCTACAATCGACAGCTGTCGGAGAAGGGCGTCGCTGGCTCCAGCCAGGGCTACAATCTGCTGAGCAGCAACAAGTCCTACTACAACCAGTCGGCGCCCCTGGTCGGGGCCGGCAAGATGAGTCCCATGTTCAAGAGCAACGGCAATCCCTCCTTCAAGTCCAGCTTCAGCTACAACGGCAGCAGCAGCAGCAGCATGGACAGTTGGTCCGGCAGCAAGTCGAAGGATGCCAAGGGCGGCTATCAGCAGGGCAAAGCCGTGAACGGGAAGGCGAAGAGCGGCAGCGGCTGGCGCAAGTAGAGGGGAGCCGCAATTCGAAGATTGGATTTAGTCATGGGCCAATGAGCTAAGCCAATGGCATGACCTAATCTCTTAACCCCCTTCGCTATATCTCATCATTGTTGTTGTTGTTCTTGTCTTGTTGTTGTTGTCGTCGTCGTTGATGTTGTTGTTGTTGTCGCCAATGTAGTTGCTGTGACTAAGCCCTGGGAGCAATTGCAATTGCATGCCTCATGCTAATTACGAACCCCCTCGCCCGCCCAATTGCCCTCCCCCTTCCCCCACCTCTCGCGTCTAACAGCCCAGGTGGATGCTGCGATGTCGCTGATGATTCTGTTGATGGCGCACGTTAATTATTAGATCATAAGTCTCAAATGTGTATATATAAAGACCCATAACCCCCCCCCTCTCCAATCACCCTCTCAAATGTCGTTGTTTACAATAAAGTGTAAAGTCTAACACCATATGAATCCGGTCTACATGGACAGCCAGTTCAAGGTATAGCATAATTCTCATATCTTATCACTCATATCCTACATCTAGTTCTGGGTTCTACTACGTCCACTATACGCTATCAATATTTCGAATCTGCAGTCAATAATTTGAATTTTAAATTAATATTTTCATTCGTTTATCACGCAGTTCGAAATATTTCGAGAATTAAACGATCCATATCTTATATCGTATAAGGATTCTTGAATATAGTATATACATATCCATATCGGTATCCCCCATATCTGTCAAGTGGTTTCTATTGACTGTTTATAGCCTTATATCTGAACCCAGTCTAGAGTTAATTTTCTGGGGGATTTTTTCTAAAATATTATGATTTAATTGGCAGATAAGAAGTTCGAATATTCAAGGGCGATTTATAGGTTTGATATCGTATTCGTAGAATATCGTATATGTGTATTGTGTATTTATATCGTTAATTGTATATAGCGTAGTAGCTTTAAGGACTATATAATCAATATCTTATGCGAGTATAAGAAGCCCTATTCACTTATAATTTAATATCGTACATAAGAAAGACTGAGATTTATATTCTATATATTGTCTAGAAATGAGTAATGCTGGCAAGACCTACATATATGAGACATCTATTTAATATCCCATATCTTATCTCACATTGCCTAAAGTATATGCTATAAATCAAATGGGGTTTGCTTGCTCTCGCTTATCTATGTAAGCTATCAATGTCTGATCGAATTTTGAATATAATTATTCGCGACGACTAAACTTCCCAACGACAATACGATCCCTATCTTATAACGTCTAGAAGATAAATGGCCTAGAACATATAGATATTTATGCATATATGTAACGACCATGATAACCATACGATCTATATCTCATATCTTATCTGTCATACGCATTAAACGAACACATTTCATTTTAGTTGACTTAAGTAGATGTCTCATTTGTCTGCATTAAATATGCACATATAGATGACCCGTAATACGGAACTGATGTGACTCAATTAGTAATTGAACTTTATTAGAAATTATCTATAAATAAACCCGCTATGCGTAATCACGTTGTTAAACAACAGCTAATGTATTTGCGATAAGAAAACCTAAGTGGGGATTTATGACAGCTCTCCAATTTTATAGCCCAAAAATTTGTAAATAATTGGACTATTATCTCATATTGAAGAACGAAAGAAATTTCGCAATGAAACTTGTCTATTTTAAATTATGAATGAAAGATTGGGCTCATCAGATATGAACCAACTTGTATTTATCTCTATATTTCTTTTACACCTCAACCTACTGACTCATGTACTATATACTAGGCTTGACGTACACCTAGATACACAAATTGAATCGATATCTAAGATGCATAACCTCCCCACACTCTCAACTAATAGGCCTAAGCTCAAGCCCTCATCCCTCAGCTCTATATGAAACTTTATAAGATCTGTATAAACCATATAGACAATCATTATAAAGATATCGAGGATATCTAGATAGTGTATAGATCTTCGTCCACTTACCGTATGCCGTTGCCCGCTGCGGGAGCCCGCTGAACAGCTGTCGTAGTTGGCATCTGGAGGCGCTGGCTCGTTGACCTCCTGCAGCTTGACGCCGCGTGGCCTCGTCTTATCCTTCTCCTGCTTGCCAAAGAGTCCGCGCCGCTCGGCCATGCGAATGAGGTACTTCTCGTTGAGCTGTGTGAGCGCCTTGCGGCGTATGAGCGAGAGGTAGCTGCCCGTCGACTGCTGCTCGATGCAGTTGTCCTGATTGATGCAGATGTCGGGCACAGTGTCCAGCACGAATTCATCGATGTCCGGCGTAACAATCAAATCGATGCTGTCCACTCGCGGCAGCTGCACAGCCGGAGTCGTTGGCTCGCCCGGCTTGGATGCCAGCTCTGGCTGGGATTTGCGTTTATCCTCGGCGCTGAGTTTTTCCTTCTTGCGCGGCGATTCCTTGGGCATCGCTGCAGCAGGTATATTAGCGGCCTCGAGCTCGGCGAGGGCTTCCAGCCTCTTCACCTCGCGGTAGGCCTGGCGGTGTTTCTCCAAAGCCAGTTTGTTGATCACCTCCAGCACATGTTGCACCATGTCCTCGTTCTCAGTGGTGACTATCGAATGTGTTTGATAGAGCACGAACTGCACCTGCGGACGCGACATGGACATGGTGAGGGTGAGCAGCTGCTCCTCGAGAATGCAACCGACGCGCGTTTTGCCCTCATCGCTGACCTCCGATTCGGTGAGCACTTCCAGCATGCTCAGATCACCGCCACGCGAGCAGATCAGGTCTATGGGATCGGAGATGGCACTGAAAGAGTTCGGGGGCGTGGCAAAGATGCCCACAACATTCCGAAAGCGATTCGATTCCATGGGAAAGGAGGTGAAGGCGTCGCCAAAGAGCCGTATGTTGTTGACCTGTAGGAAAAGAGGATTATATATATATATATAGAAGGAGATATATATGTATATGTAATCTCACGCCTAGAGTTTCCATGTATCGGCGATAGTCCTTAAGATTGGCGCCCGCTCCATAAACATAAAAGTTATTCACACGATTCACAGAGTAAAAGAGGGCAGCCAGGTAAGCTGTGGCACGTGGCGAATCCACGTGGGTTTGCAGAATGTCACCTGGAGGTGCAATACATAATTCACATACCGAGAAATCCAGTTTCTATAAGCTCACTCACCATACAGCTCATAGTAGTCCATCAGCTTGGACATTATAGCCGGACCATAGGAAAAGTTTTTATCCTGAGGAGAGGAAAGTATGAAAACTTTTGTGCTTTGCTTTGGCTGAGATCCAACCCCACCTGCATGATAAAATAGTGCTCGGTCATGAGCTTCGACTTGGTGAACTCGCTGCGATCCTTGGGTATGATGGAGATGACCAGTGGACAGATGTTGTCCCACTTGCAGTGCTGCTCGAGCAGCGGCTGCTCGTCGTCCGGGCCGTGGACCGTAAAGCCCATCTCTGTCAGGATTTTATTGGCCTCCGTCTTGTTGCTGCATTAAGGAAATAACTTCGAGCTCAACCGTAGCAGCTACTGTAAGACTTACCGCAGCAGGAACGGATTGATCCAGCCGGTGACGACAGGATTTGCCGCCGCTATGGCCACCTTTTCGTTCTGCAGGTGAATGGGCAGCAGCTGGGAGAGACGCAGAGCGCCGACGCCGATTCGCATGCGAGAGATTGAGGCGGCCAGGCGTATGCGATGCTGCCAAAGCACATCAGCAATCTCTACGGAGAAAGCGAATCTAGAATGTCCGGGAAGGTATTCCTAGAGACAATTGCCATTACCTGTCACCTCCGCCTCCTTGTACAGTTGCATCTGCTCAGCTTGGTATTCCGAGTTGCGATTCCTGAAGTGGCGATCGTACAGCTCGAAGAGCATCAACCAAATGCGCTGCTCATCGTCGATATACTGTGGAAGTGGGAGGGGGAGGAAGTTGATCAATCAGCCAGTCAGTCAAGTCATTCAATCAGATAGTCGATCAGAATAGATTGTGAATCATATAAACGAAAACTTATGAAACTTGCTTGTTTTCTTTTTAAGCAACTCTTTCTAGCTGCTACGGCTACAAGTTTAGAATAATAATCAATCAGTCAATCAGGCTGACAATCATGCAGAGTAGTCTCACTTCAGCAGTGCTTCAGCTCTATCGTTTTTGCATAATTTTCATAATTCTAGCTCCTTAGTCTTAGACATTAGATTAATCATCAATCAGTCAATAAACTATGATTAAAATATAGTCTAATTTTAATATAGTAATTTTAGTTTAGCTGTTCAGACTCTACATGGACTATTAGATAATCATCAGTCCAGCAATCACAGTCTCTCTCAGTGCTTCCATCCATCAATCACTCATTAACACTTTAGCTCTATAAATATTCGACTTCCTTCAGCGTAAGTCATACAATCACATACCTTCTTGTAGCGCTCCTGCTCGAAGAAGCAAATGTCCGACAAGGCGTTGGACAACACAGATTTATCTACAATCGCAGAAAAGTGAGGTTAGCTGTGTGTTAAATGTGAGGTTAGGTGTGCACGCACAACGAAAGACATCGTAGATCAGAGAGTAGGCCAAGCGCATCTCGTGCTCATTCTGAAAGGCAACGGGCAGAGCGGGCTTCCTCAGCAACTTGGCTGCATTCGCAATGGTTTGCAGATTCCAGCGAGCGCTGGACTTCAGACGAATCTTCACTGTGGTCGCATGACAATACTTGAGCACGCGACTGCGGCCGCCACTCGGACTGATGCTGGGCGAAACGATCTTGGTGATCCGATCCGGGTCGAAGACGGGCTTATCTCGCTTATCGATGTCCTTGAGCGAGATGTTCACGTCGGAGGATTCGTTCACCTGTCGCTGGATCTCGAGCAGCATGAAGTACATCTTGTCCTGCCACTCCTCATCGCTGGGCAGATAGATTTGCTTGGTCTTGCGCAGCTGCTTGCTGCGCTCCTTGAAGATGGCCGGATAAACGGAGAATATGTCCGCGAGGCTGAGAAAAAACAATTGATTCGACATGTTCCGCACGCTTGCAACGAATGGCAGCAACTGCTGCGGCTGTCAGGCCGCCAAGCGCCATGCTGCACGCTCCAGTCCCCGCACAGCTTGGGGACAACTCTGCCTGATTTCCATTTACCATTTTCCATTTCCTTTTCCATTTCCATATTGCCAATTCGCCCGGTTCGTGCTTAACACCAATTCAATGCTGTGAGCGAATCGACATCGACTGCCAGCTCCATGCAATACTTATCTATCTCGCTGTACTCTGCCCCTCCCCTCTCCCATCGCATTCCCTACACTCACAGAAAATGTGCACGGCTTGATGAGCTAGTTGTTGAAGGTCGTGCTAGCAGCCTTTTAAGCATTCAAGTTCTTCAATGTTATGCAAGAAAAACAGTTAAAGTCTTCATTACAGATTGAATCAAATATTAATTGGGTAAACAAAAAAAAAAAAAAAAAAAAGATTTTGAGGGTAAATAATATTCAAAATTAATTAATTTGTTATCCATATATATATTTTGATTGATTGTAAGAAATTTTAAAAATATATATTCAATATTTTCTACAGTTTTATTGTATTAAATATATTTATATACTTCTGTTTATAATTATTAAAATTAATAAAAAAAAAAAATTTTTTTTTTAAATCTCCGAAATTTGTTTAGTCTTGTTATTTTTATTATTTCAAAAATTATAATAGAATATAGCTATCCACATCTCATGCTGACAATTCAATTCTCAAAAATTTTTCTCAGTGTATTAGTTGGCATGGGACATGCAATGTGCACGCTATGCTGCTCACCACAAAGGACAAAGCGTTCGTCAGAGTTGGTTACGTTAGGTTTCCCTTCAATGTTCTCATATTTAAGTCAGAGCTGAAAGGGATGTGGAGCTAGAGCTTGGGGGGAGGCCAGCTGGAGTTCTGATGGATCTGGCCGATATCACACTTACCTTTTATTTTTTTATGCGCTCAACACGCAGCCATAAAAATTCCGCTTGCCATATTAGAATCGGTTCGCATGATTTGCTCTGATTGGAAATCGTCTTCAATAAATTGCCAAATGTCACAATTCAAAACGCGTTGACAACCGCAGTGGGGCAGGGGATTTGCCTAGGGACGGGGGAGTGTGGGTGTGGCAGCCAATGGTAATTCTTGCAACGTGTTTGCATTGATTAGACTAAGGCAACTAAGACCCCCAACTAGATTCCTAGACTACGCCCCGCGAACATTTAGGCAGCCATCAAATTAGTCGTCGATTATCCATGGTTGGAGTACGAGTAGGAAAGGGACGAAGGGGCGAGGGGTTGCTGGTTGTGGGAGTCTTTGGAATTTACTGCGATAGGCATTTTTATATTGGCCTAGGTCAAATATCGATTATCGCCAGCCCGTGCCTCTGATGGGGTCAGATGCGAATTGAATGTCAATTTGATTGGCATTTCTGGGTCACAAGCTGTTGCAGGCGAGTGTCTAGTTATAGAAATGAATAAATATATAGATATACTGTATTATAAATGTTAAGCCAGTGGTGCAGTAGAAAACAAACTTTTGCCACTTGCATGAGCAAACGAGTCTATAAAATGGGAATCTAATCTATAAAATAGAGTCTGGTTTCCTGCTCTAGACAATTTGACATAGCAAAGTCTGTTTAGCACTGTTTACGTTTCTTCGCTATAGACATCATATATCATATACATATATAGACTTGACGAACTTGTCAAACATATAGCATATATAACTGGAAAATTGGCTTATGGAGTTATAAACAGCTAAACTATATTTTTAAAACATTTGTATACTCTGAACCCATTGAAAATTGAAGTATAGTGGTTTTCTGAAAACATGTGTAACAGACAGATGCACGCCTTATAGAACTTATTAACTTTACATTACTTTCGTCTGCTTAACCAAACAAAAATTGCTGTAGAAAATTAGTTGCTTCAAAAATTAAAAATAAAAAAAAAATAAAATAATTTTCAACCTTCATTTATCAATAATTATATTATATCTAAGAGAAGATTTCTACAATCCAAGCTCGTAAAACTTTATTATATAGAATAGAGTATTCATTATTTGTTAACCAACACATAAATGCTATATTTTCGTCGATCTACTTTATGGGCCAATCGAGTGGCGAATCTAAGTTGCGACTAATCTGGACGCCAATTCGGTCAATATTTGTGATAAAAAATATATATATTTTATGATTTTCATAAATCAATTTTCATAATCCCAATTCTTGTTGGGGACTTTTGCAGGCCCAAAACAAATTATAACAAATACTAACTATGCATACAATACTACTGGACATGTCTCTGTCTTATGTCGAAATTTATAGTACACCTCTATAAAAAGTCTGTTTTGGCACCTGAACTTGAGCTGTCGCCCCCGGCGTGGCCTGCTATCGAAAGCAGAGATAATTTAATTATTCTAAGCATTAGAAAACCTGCAGCAACTTTTCGCAGGTTATCAGAAGGTATACGTCAAAGATAACTCGAGTATCATAATTAATTTCTTCAGTTTTTTTTAATACTCGCCCAAATGACCGAAAGGAGCTTACGTGGCTTAGTGATCATGTGTGTGGTAAGTCTACATATCCTTTTGGAAATACCCAAAGTGAGGCGTTGCGAGTCAATAATCAATAATCATTACTAGCTATCATACCCTTCTCTAGTTAAAGCTATAAGGTGGGATCAAGATCTATTTCTACATAACTGAAGTACACATTCATGTCTTACTAGATATTTTATAGTCGAAAAAGAGAAGGCCTAGAATACAGTCTCTATTATTTTCTAGAACTATACACTGGAAAACTTCTAGAATTTTCTTCACTAAACTCAAACCCATTTTACTCTGTTGAGCGCGCATCGTGCAGTCAGTTTCGCCCAACAGCAAGATTCTAGCTTGTTTTTCCATGTACTTCTTTTTTATTATTTGAATCTTTTTTTGTAAGCTACCCCGGCTTAGTTCTGCATGTCTTCTGAAAATCCACCGTCATAAATTAATGTTATTTATTTCTTGTTTTTTTTTTTTTTTGTTTTTATTAAGAAGCATATTTATTATATATAAGATGTATGTAATACAATAATTTTTGTTGTTTTTGTTGTCTGTCCGGTTGGTTGTATTTGTTTTTGTTTTCGGGTTTCTGGTTTTTTTTTTATATATTCATTTTATATAATCATATAAAACACTGAGCAGCTACAATACAAATATTGTGATAAAAACTTACAACATAACCTTTAATACATAAAAATACTTGCATAGTCTACAAATCGTATCGTTTTATCGGAGATGCCCTGTTCTTCCTCTCTTTCCTCTTCTCCATCGTCTTCCTCTACCTCTTCCAATCTTGAGCCGTTCTTTTGCTGCTCGCTCGCTATCTATCTATCTCTTTCATCCCACAATTTGCTGTTCTCATGTTTTACATTTTATTTTTATTTCTCCTTTTTCGGTTTTACGCCTCATTGCGTTTTCATTTCGGTTGGTTTTTCTTTTAGTTTTCCGTTTTTACCCTATTAAAAATTTGTTTTTTTTCCTCCTCTTTTCTTTCATTCTCTTCATTTATTGATTTCATCTATGCCACGTATCCGCTCAGTTGTTTTCACTCATTTTTTTTGTTTGTTTTGTATTTTCATAAATTTCTTTTCTTTTGTATCTTAGCTCGCGGCGTAGGCGGGTGTAGTTGGGTAGAACGTAAAACTGAGTGCATTTCGGATGGGACGGCAAACGAAAAAGTAAAAACAAAAGTTCTTTAGACTGCGACTGGCGCCATCTAGCGTTGAAAATGTTTGCATGAGTTTCGTGTTCAGTTTCTCGCTTTTTTTTTGTTTTTTTTTTTTTTTTTTGTTTATATGCTTTTTTCACAAGATTTTGCTACTTTGTTTTATGAGTTTTGTTTTTGCAGCGTTAATTACAATAGAAATTATGTATATATATATATTTATTTTTTTGCATAATTAAAATTAAACATTTATTGTAAAAAACATATGTATATAAAAAAAATGTTTGGGACGCGACATAAAAAATCGAAAAGTTGGTGAAAAAATATATAACTTTTGACTACAAATTTTATTTAGTTTATTCGTTTTATCGAGTATTTATTTTCTTCTTTTTTTGGTTCGAATTTGTTTTAGAAAACATATAAAGCAAAGACTAAGGGCGGGGCTGATGAACAGCCCTCTCCGGAAAATCATAAGAAACAATATTTAAACAAAGAATTTAACATATAATATTTTTATGTTTTCTTGTTTTTTTTTTTTGTTATTTTTTTTTTTAGCTTTTTGTTTTTGTTGTTATTTTATACACATCTTTATGATAGGGGCGGGGGCGTTTATAATATATGTATATATATATTTATATAATTATAAGTAATAAATTTTCAATATTTTTTTATTTAATTATTTGCACACATGAATAAAAAATTACTATTTGCAATCATATTTATATAAAAAATAAACTTAATTATCAGCAGCGGTCCCTCATTCTTCTGTCGTCACCTGGTCACAATCCTAAGCAACACCATACTACATATATCATATATCCATATATCATGTCATATCATATCATATCATATCATATTATATCTGTATATATCCGCCGCCATATATTCCTTTCATTTTATACTTTAAGCTTAATAAATTTTGGAAGAGTAAACAATACCATCGAGTTGCAATTGTTGCTGCATTATGCATTTATGTCTGACTGTGTGTGTGTGTGTAGGTGTAGGTGTGCGAGTGTACAAGTGTCGAGGTGAGTGAGTGTGTGTGTTCATATGGGGTGTATTATATAGATCGCTTGAATGAAAACTAATGGTTAATGCGTATTTTATGCTGTTCTACACCTCCTTCTCACCCAAACTCCTCTCCTCTCATCTACTCTCTGCCCCTTCCTTCACTTCACTTTGATTTACTTTTCATTCGAGTTTCTTTAACTAATTTGTTTTCATTTCTTATACGTATAAACTTTTATAATTTTATACTAAATGTTTTTACTGTTTTACTTTTCTTTCTCTTTTTTTGTGATTTTTTTTCTTCTTTTTACTTTGTATATATATAAAAAAAGATGTCCAAAGTTTTTTTTAAGTTACGTTATTGTATATACGTTTTCTTTTTTTATATTTATTTTTTTAGAGTGGATCCTTTTCTTAACTTGTTTTTTTTTTTGCCTGTTTTGCTTTACAGTTGTCCTATGCTTTAAATGATTTTCTTTCTTTTTTTTTTGAATGTTAATATATGAGCGCAGTGCGCTAATCAGCGCTTTTACCATATACATATATATATGTATAAATATATATATGCATATATATACTATATAGATATAGTAATAGTATCGTACTATGTATATATGTGGGGGGTGTGTTTTGTTTTGTTTGTTTGCCTTCCATCCTTTTGCTTGATCATCGCCCATATATATGGAAAGATATATATGTGGATGTTTACTTTGTTTCCTCCTTTTCTTTGTTCTCCTCGGTCGATTCCTTCTCGTTCGACTAGAGAGAGGAGGTGATACATTCATTAGTTTTGTATATAAATTTAGAATTTATTTCGACTTTACCTTGTCCTTCTCCAACTCCTTCTCGATCTTATCGCCTTCGGTGCCTTCCTGCTCATTCGATTTCTCTTGCTCGCCGCCTTCCTTGCCCTCCTTGGTCTCGGGTCTGTTGGGAGAAAGGGAAAGGCAATTTAGAATTATTCAGTATAAAGATATCTATTTATATGAAGTACTCACTCTGGCTTGGGAATGTGCGCATTGAGATCCAGCTTTGTGCAAATCTCATCCCAGTCGGGGAAGCACTTGTCCTTCATGCGCGAAACATGGCCAATCAAGTTGGGACACTTCTCGGTCATGTAGTCGCGCAATGGATACGTAATATCCTTGGATAGATAGTGCAACTGCGACAGCACTGCAAAGGCAACCACATCCAATGTGGTTGGCTCATCGCCAAAGAAGAACGGCTTGCAGTCGAGCATCTCGCTGAGCACTTTAAGATCATTTTTGCCGAACTCTTCGATCTCCTCGGCGCTATGGACACCAATGCCATGCGCCTTTAGCTTTTTCGTGCCCTGGAACCACTTGTTGTGTTGAATATGCGGTATTCGATTCATAGTTTTTTTTTTTTTTTCGTGTGTTTAAATATAAATGCAAAATGCAATATTGGATGCACAACAACGGGAGTTTTTTTTTTTGTTAAGGGTAGTTACATATATATATTATATATACATATATATGTTTGTATATATAACGCACACACATATAGAGATGTTAGCGGTAGTGGTGGTGGTAGTAGTAGTAGTAGTAGTGGTAGTAGTGGTAGAGGGTAAACCAACCATCGAACAAATCAACACAAAAATATATAATAAAAGAAACGAAAAAAAGAGAAAAAACACCATGCAAGAGTTAGTGATAATGAATGAAATGGAATTTCGATTATAACTAATTTGTAGATCTTTTTTTCATTTCTTTTTGATATTGTACGACTGCAGCACCTATGAAGCTATAGCTCTTTTCTCCATTTGAATTTATAGTAAACTATATCCATGAATCTCGTATGAATATTTATATCTAGAATCATTTAATCTGGAAATTCGTTTATATATTTATATCTATGAAGAAGATGAATTGTCTCTAGTTGTCTGCCTAACCACTTGGGATACGTTATCTATCTTTATTTAAGAACCTATTCGCTATATCTATTAAATCAACTGATTTCCTTCGGGTATTCATAAATGTGAATTGCTGGGATGGCAGTGAATGGGCAATGTAAGTATAATGTATAGGTTTAGCTACATTATATATATAGTACATACAGGAAATATAAGAACATAACACTAGTTTGGAAACTATATTAAAGAAAACTTCTAGAAATTTATATATTCAGTTATAATATGAAATTTAAATCGTATTAAAAGAGTTTTATTAATAAACCACATGTGGAAATTATATAAAAACCTCTACAACATTATAAATCAATTATAAAATATAGTGATTTATAGTGAAACAATAAATATCAATAGGAAATACATATATATAAATATGTTATATATATCGACTCGAAATATATGCAGTGTATATCAACTATAGCATATATAGCTTGCATCACATTTAAATACGATATATTCTACAGCTGTTACTCACTAATAGCCAATAGCTGATAAGCGTACGAGCATTTCAACTATAGTATACATATAGTTTTATGGAATTGCATTATCAACCTACTGAGAATTCTGTTCATACTATAAATAGTCAACAAAACTCTTTTCTATTAATTCCTCATTTATCAACAAATATATCAATTACCAAACAACTACACATACATAAATATATATTGAAGCTGCAAGGGCATTGAATATTCGGCCAACCGAAAATAACTAAGTGACGAAGTATTTTGTTGTTGTTATGGTTGTCAATTGTGGCATTTGTATATTTTTTATAATTGGGTTATATGAGAGGCTACGCTGAACATAAACAAAAAAGGAGCGCAGGCACCGTTATTGTTTATGATATATATACATATATGAAGAGGTGATATACATATCTACTATTGTAAACAATATAAGTAAAATCGTTGCTTTGGTTCTAGTTCCGCTGCCTGTTTCTGCTTATCTGCATCTGGCTCCAGCGTCAATGTGTGCGTGTGTGAGGGTTTGGCTTAGGGTTTGGGCTTAGCTGGTATTAGTGTTAGTTGGAGGTGCAACACAATACGTTTCGTCGAGCGATACCAAATTTGCTGGCAACTTCTGTTTATTTACAGAGGCGTTGAGAGTGCGAGGGAGACGAATAAAATGCCAGAACCAGCCGGAAAACCCGACTCGAATTCCCAAATAAACATTACGCTGAAGTTATTTGAACAGAGAATGTTGTTTTGATGCAAGCTACGTATTTGTTGAAATTAACTGAATATTTCAGGAATTTGCAGTTTACTTTTTTCTTTCGATACACAATAAATAAATTTGATCAATCTCCAGATTTCGTCAAATTGAATTTTTCTAATTATTTAAAAGCTACAATGCACTTGAATTTTTATCAATTTAAAAATTTTCTAACTTGTTTTGGTTGCAATCTCTACAAGCTACAATTTCTATTTGGATATTTCGAGCTTCAAGCTTTCCAATTTTCTATTGTTTTCTAGAGCAAAATTACCTTGCGACCGAATGTGATCTTGAAGAAGAAGTTTAAAATCGAGTTAGGCAAACGTAGGCCGAGCGCATGCTGCAAATTCACTTTGTAGCCCTTGAGTACGTTATCGGGATACTTGGCGCGCCAGTAGAAGATGATCCAAATCAAATGATTCTCCAACATGGCAATTGTGGCATACGAAACATTGCGCTGTTCGGCAGTTAGTCCGGCATCCAAGTTCTTGTCATATTTAGCCGATAGCTCCTTGATAATGATGGCCGAATCAGCAATTTCCTCGCCATTCAGCTCGATGAAAGGCAATTGACCCTTCTTGGAACGGAAACGCATCTTATGATCCACATTCTGGAAAGTACAAGCAAAATCACAATAAATATTTATATTTATGTATATTAAGTTTTAATCTATATACGGAAATTAAATGGAATGATGAGTAATCCCTGTTGCTGGCTGGATTGAGGTTTTTCATTCAAAATAAGTTTTTCCATATCTCGCATTCCAATTCATCATTGCAAACATATACACATATCCATATATACTTGTGTATGTGTGTTTGTGTGTGTAGAGCATGACTAATGTGCTTGTAATGTAGTTCAATCTCTTGCTCCCACGCGACCCGGCACAGCCTTATTTTATCATTCCGGCCGCTAGATGGCGCTCATGACATACATAGCCCTATGTACATACATACACGTATATACACACGTACACACTTATGTATGTATGCCAAAGCGAGAGATGCTGCTGCCTGGCCCGGCTGCCTGCCGAAACAACCACTAGAAAAAGCTGTACCGAAAAATCAACCAACACCCAACTACCCCCACTGTGCGCGCACTCACGCACACAGTTTGTAAAATTACACACAGACGAACGCACACGACGAAGAGGAGGAGTTGGAAAATTTCCAATTGCCGCTTTTTGAATTTGGCATATTCCAGTGTCAAAGCGGCCGTTGCTGCTGCCTTTGCCGCCACCATCCAGTATGTTCACGTACAATATGCATGCGCCGTTAACCGTTACAAAAAAGTGACAGTTATGTCCGGCACATTTTGAGTAACCACTCGCATGTGTGTGCATGTGTGCGTGTGCATATTATTTCTAATTAGAAATTGTCCACAACAAAAGCGAACATTCATATCAGGGCGTAGCATATTTCATGCTTTGGCGCGGAGGGCAACAAACAGGGCAAACTAGCAGGCAGGGTGTGGTTGCACACACATACACACACACACATACACACACACACACACACGCATAGACACAAGGCGAATACAGTAAGAGACAGAGGTAGAGAGAGAGAGAGAGTGCGTCAGAGGGCGAGAGAGCAAAGAGATTATACTTTCCAGCAGCAGCAGCAGAAGCATCGTCGTTGCCCAGGCTGAAAAGGGTGGAGTCCGAGTCGTCGTCGCCGTCGACACATTTAATTCCAATGATCCACAAAAAGGCTGCCTCAAAAATATGGAAGAAGCTGCCCCAACCCAAACCCTGCCCCAAACGACGCGCGCATAACTGTTGTTGTTGCAGCATAAGCTGAGGGCAGCGACTGCGTTTGCCGGCGACGCATTGTCGCTACACAATGCAAATGTTTATTTTTTATTAAATCATTATGCCAATTAAGCGGCGACGGGGCTCAATTTTGGCGCAGTGTAGTGTGTGTGTAGAGTTTTTGCATTGGCAACAACAATTGGATGCATGTTAAAAAGACACGACAAAAGTGAACAAGAACAAGAACAGGGCAGCAACAACAACAACAATAACAGCCGACCAACACGCCATGCAATTATGCAGTATGCGTATATGTATATGTGTCTGTTTGTATGCGTGTAAGTGAGTAAGTTGGAAATCCACACCCTGCTTAAAGCACAAAGAGCGAAGTTTTACCAGAGAGAGTGAGAGGTGAAGATAGAAGGAGAGAGAAAGAAGCTAGAGCATGCGAGCGAGCGAGTGAACAGTAACAAAGGCAGTGACTGTCGCTGCAGCCGTTGCAGTTATTGCATATGTATGCGCGCTCTTTGTTTTAACGCAAATATGCGGCTATTAATTAAAATATATATAAAAAAAAAACACACACACACACATACAAGAACAACAATAACAACAACGAGTAACGTTTGACTGCATTTGTCGTTGGCATTTTATAAAAGAAATACTACAAATAAAATGCAAAACTCCACTTCCCCTTGACACGCACACACACATGCCAGCTACTGCTGCACACACTCGCACGTACAGTTGTACTCGGAGAGTTGCCAGACCGTGCCGACGCGTCAACACTTTGTGTTGGCAATATGGCAAGGCGCGCGCGAACATTTGAATAATTGTGAATTGGAAAAACGGATGTGTTTGTGTTGGCTTTTGCGCCGCAATTTCAACAAATGAATTGAAAATGGAAATTTATGCACGCACAACCACAGCAGCAACAACAGCAGCAATGGCAACAGTAGTGCATATATTGAAAAAGTGAATTAATTGCACAATATACATGCATAAATACGCTTACGAATGGCGGTCACATTGGAATGCCAATGGAATGCTATGCGGGCGGCACTAAGCAGAAGCAGCCGCGCCTACTTGAATGCGCTCGCTGCTGCTGCTGCTGCTATTGCTATTGTTGTTGTTGTTGTTTTAGCTGGCGTTGTTAATGATTTCGACACGCTTGTGGTGTGAAAAAATATGCGTTTGGTTTATCATCCGTCTCCTGCTGCTGCTGCATTTGTTTATTTTTGGGCAAGGCAAAATGTGCGCCTGCCTCTTAATGTATACAAAATGCAGCAATGCGTTTACAATAACAACAACGACAACAACAGTGGAAAGGGTCAGAGGATGGGGGCGCCGCATTTAACTAAAGAGATGTCGATTTCATGAAACGCGCCCTTTTTCATCAGCATGATTAATGAAAATGTCAAAGGTCCGCGTTTCATTCCATTTCAGTTTGTTGAACTCTACACACAAGCTCTTATCACAAAGCGGAACAAAATGGAAAGTGCGCTGCGACTGCGTACACATTGCACGCACACATGCACACATGCATACATATGTATATGTGACGCACTGTCAATCATAATTGCCTGAGCTAAGGCGAAGGCAACGGCGACGGCAGCTGCCACTACTTTCCAATGCAGCCCAAATGACGAGCGATAAATCAATTCAATGAGCCGCAGTTGCGGCAGTAGCGCAGCATATGGCAAAAGCTGCTGGCGCATTATCAGCTTATGGGAAGGGAATTTCATCTCGCGCGCCCAACTACTTGAGCATCAATTAACATTCTTACAGCTCGCACACACTCATGAATCGACCCCTATACCCACCCCTCCGCCACTCTATCACTCGCCCTCTCGCTACTTGACGGACCCCCGCGCACTCATTAAGCCATGTAATTAATAAGATTAAAAAAATAAAAAAAATCAACAATTGCGCCGTCGACGTTGCTTCTGCTGCCGCCTAGGGCCGCACCCATTTTTTTTTTTCGTATTAGTCTATATGAAGGAAAATATATGCAAAACGCATCGCGCGCGCTCCTAAAGCTTTGAAACTTTTGGAGCGTCGCGAGCGCTGTTAATGGACAGGGGGATAGACAGCATGGACGATGTACAGCGGACAGTGGACAGTGGGCACAATTATTTGTCTAGCTGGGCTACTTAAAGATAAGGCGCAGTAATCGGAGTGGGGTAAGCTGAGCAGCAGCAGCAATAATTTTTTTTATTAAAAGCAATTACAAAACGGGCACAAAACGGGGCTTGGAATTTTTGTGCAAGGCAAAGACAGAGACTGAAAGAAAGAAAAAAAAAAAAAAACAACTAAATGAAGCAGAGCGCTGCAGCTGCAGCCAGCAGCAACAAAGACAAAGACCGGAGCATTAAAATGGGAGCCGTTTCTGCTGTGAGAGCAAGAGCACAAATGAGAGAGAGAGTGAGAGCGAGCTCGAGTGCCAAGTGCAAAATTTGAAGCACAACTTCGCATTAGGGAAGGGTGAGGGAGTGAGTTGTGTCTCCGCATATGTGTGTGTATATGTATGTGAGTGTCAGTGGAGTATAAAGCACAACTTGAGAGAGAGAGTAGCGGCGAGACGTTGACAACGAAACGGCAGCTAGGCAGAGGCCAGGCACAGCGCAGCGCAGCGGCGTCGGCGCACACACAAATTTTATGTATACGCTGTTTTATGTAGACGCACACACACACACGAACATATACACATGAACAGACAGGAATAAAATCCAGCAGCAGCAGCAACAACAAAACGCCTGGCCTGGCCTGGCTCGCTACAGGTTCAAATATGAGTACACACACACATACAGCCACGCATTGGAAGTCTGCCTGTATGCGTATATGTGTGTGTGTTGTTTGCCGGGATAGAAAGAAAAGGCAATGCTAAATGTATCCCTTTTCAGCGTATGCTGGTCTATAGGGCGCGGTGCGCGGGCAGGTCACAGGCTTAGCACACAATCATGGCGGTTTTTATGTATGTGTGTGCGTGTGCCTGTGCCTGCGCCTGCATATGTGTGTAGAAAAAATCTCTACCGCAAAAATACATGTGTGTATGGAAAAAAAATTTATGATGAAAAACCCGCCAGGGAAATGGGAAATCATGTTAAATTTTAAATATGTTAGCGAAATGTATATATATAGAAATTATGATGCTGGAATGGAATATGGGAATATGGGAAAGTAACCTACCTCGTACTTGAGCCCCACCAGACGCAACCAAGTCTCCACTTTCAGGCAATACGGCGAGAGAGACGGCAGCAGGGGAGTGCGTGAAAATTGATACAGATAAATGATGTCCTTCTCAAAATTGGTCTTGTGCACGTTGAACTTTTGTGCTGGCGCTTCGGATTTGGCTGGGGCAGCGACGGCGGCAGCATCGCCACCATCTTTCTTCGCATCGGCAGCGGCGGCTCCATCGGCAGCACCAGCGGCTGGCGACGCCTTCGCATCCTCTTTGTTGTTGTCTTGGGCGTTAGCGGCGGCCGCGTTCTCAGCGACGGCAGCGGCAGCGGCGACAGGCTCGGCAGCAGGTTTTTCCGCCTGCTCGGCAGCAGCGTTCTCTGTTGTTGCTGCTGCTGCGGCTACTGCAGGCGTTTCCTCGGCGGGTATTTGAGCTACTTCGGTTGCCATTTTCTTTCTTTTTTTTTCTTATTTATTAATCTTTAAATTTCTTCTTCAAATCGAAGTTGCGCTTTCTTTCAAAAATCTTCACACTTTTCCTTGTTCAAATGCACGCACACACATACACATTCACGGATACGGGGCACGAGCACATACACAGGAGAGACAGAAAGAGAGACGAAGTCGCAGTCGCAGTCGCAGTCGAAGAGTCAAACCACCACTACAGACAGTTTTTCAAAAAATGCACCACACAATTTGCGCACAATTAAAAGTTACCGCACCAACCAGACGCAACCGCTCACAAAACAAAACTGAACGGTAAATTTCCATTTCAATATTTTCCAGCCATGGTAACATTCTTGCAGTGTTGCTCAGATAAATCTATCGGTTTATTTCTGTTAGCTCAGTTAGCACTGTTGTTAACAGCACACACAACACACTTTCCAGCACTTGTTCATAGTTTTCACAAACAAAGCGCGTCAGTGCGACTGTTCTCGACTTAAATTTATTAAAAAAGTAATTTGCGCTAACTAATTGGGGCTTTCAACAATGGGCGCTGCATTGGGCCTTTGTTCAGCGGCGCAGGTGCGTATTTGCCAAGAAATATGATATCTGCTTGGCTTGTGAAAACAAATTGCGCATATGCCAAACAACTGCATTAAAATCGATTGTCAGTGCTGACAGCTGCTGCGGAATTCTAGCTGGAAAGTGAGACAGCAAAAGCCCGTACTCACAAATTGGATAAAAATAGCTAATGGCGACAAAATCGATGCTCAGTGCTGGCATTTTTGGTGGTACCTAGAATGTAATTAAATTTTCGATTCTTGTGTCTTCTTCCAGTGTGCGCTCTGCTGCACGGGCACGGCTGCCAGCATGTGCTGCTCTGCCTGCCCCACCTGCAAGAACTCCTCTTCATCCCGTTTCATGTACGCCTTCATGTTGCTCGTAGGCACAATTCTTGGTGCCATTGCCCTCTCACCTGGCCTGCAGGACACACTGAAGAAGCTACCCTTTTGCGTCAACTCCACCTCGACAATCAGCTCCAAGACTATAGGCACCTTATCGGGCGGATCTTTGCAACTGGACTGTGAATATGCTCTGGGCTATATGGCTGTCTATCGGCTCTGCTTCGGTCTCGCCTGCTTCTTCACTCTGATGGCCGTCATTATGTTGGGCGTGAAGAGCTCCAGGGATCCGCGTTCGCACATCCAAAACGAATTTTGGCCTTTGAAGTTTTTGATTTGCTTTGGCGCCTCGATTGCGGCCATCTTCATACCAGATGGATCCTTCGGACCGGCCATGATGTGGGTGGGCTTGATTGGCGGACTGGCCTTCATACTCGTCCAGTTGGTTATCATCGTGGACTTTGCCCATAGCGTGGCTGAGAATTGGATCGGTAAGCGAACTGGCTGAACTGAGGCTTGATTGAGGGATTGATGAGTGAACATATGGAAGACGTTTAGGGCGTTGTTTGAGTTAGTTGCATGGGTGTGGCCAGTCATTGATGAGGTGTAAATGGTACGGAATATAATTCAAACTCTTTGATTGATTGCTAATTGATGATAAGCATATGGAAGAGAATGAGTAAGACGCCTAATCCACATAGATCTAAGCATGATTGATTGACAGATGATAAGTAGACAGTACTCAGATTTGATTGGTTGACTGATTGATGACAGATTTAACTAAACATATGGAGAGTAACTTTCAAAGTTGATTGAGCAGAGATAAATGACACGTAACAAGGGTCTCAGGGCTGATGCTCTTCCACTTTATCCATTTTCTCCTCTCTAATTTATCTTTTTATTTACAGAGAATGCAGAGAACAATCGCGGCTATTATTATGCATTGGCAAGCGTCACTCTTCTCAGTTATATTGCTTCCCTCACTGGCATCACTTTGCTTTATATCTACTTTACCACAGTGCGTATATGAATTAATCACATATACTATATATACTAAAATAAACCTTTCTTTCTCTCTCTCTTCTAGTCGACTGGCTGCGGCATCAACAAGTTCTTCATCTCCATAAATCTAATACTCTGCTTGGTCATCAGCATTTTGTCGGTGTTGCCGGCTGTGCAGGAACGTTTGCCACATTCGGGTTTGTTGCAGAGCTCATTGGTTACCTTGTACACCGTCTACTTGACCTGGTCCGCTGTGGCCAATAATCCGGGTTGGTCTACTGATTGAAGCACTCCTATCTTTTCAAGTTTTTAATTGCTGTCATTTTGCTTACAGAGAAGGCCTGCAATCCGGGCATGTTTGGCTTGATGGATGAATTGCCCAATATTACCACAACCGTTGCACCTTCCCCCCACAACTCGAAGGTCACTTTCGATACCACTAATATTATTGGCTTAGTGGTTTGGTTGCTCTGCATCCTCTACAATTGCTTCAGCTCGGCCGTCAAGGTCTCCAACATCAACAATGACAACAGCGAGAAACGTGGTACGTTATTAGAACTCAGTGTGACCTTGCGAAAGATACTGCAGTGTGGAATATAGTATAATTATATATAGTCTGTGTACTTAGAGCTGAAATTGCTCAGATTTGTCTGTCTGTTTGCATATCTGCATGCAAGAGGTTTGTTAATCATTTGTTAACTTGTCTCTTGGTAACAGAAGATCGATATCATCTATGTACTTCAGTCAGAAGATCCACAGCATTCTATAATCAACATTCAGACAAAGCCTTATCAACTCCATATATAAAATATCTGTAATCTAATCACATATCCACTGCATATCTCTCAGCAAGGGCGTTTCGCAACTTCGGCTACGGCCGCCGTTTAAGTGTTTCCTTTGTTCTTCCGTCTCGCACATGGCACAGTTTCATAGTCTCTCTGTCCTACAGCTCCATAAGTCTTAATCCTAATCCACAGCTTCATTCACATTTCAATATCACATTTATTGTTGGCTAACTACTGAACTAACACATTTTTCTCTATTTTCAATTATTTTTATTGAACCACTCTTATTTTGCTGTATATACATATATATATATCTATATATATCAAACACTCCACTAACCAACGTTGATTTTGGGCCTTTGGGTTACGAAACTGTGCACCATATGCCGACAACCCCATATAACTAATATAGTTTTAACAGAAGCTCTATCAGACACAGAGACCGGAGCCGCTGGCGAGAAGGCCAACACGGACAACGAGACGGAGTCCGTCAGCTACAGCTGGTCCGCATTCCACACTGTCCTCGTTTGTGGTAAGCTCACGGATTACAAATTGATAGAGTATCTGATATATATATATGCCATATCTCTGCACAGCTTCCCTCTACGTCATGATGACCTTGACCAATTGGTATAAGCCCAATTCGGATATCGAGCTGATCAACGGCAATGAGGCTTCCATGTGGGTCAAAATCATATCCAGCTGGCTAGGCGTCTTTACCTATGGCTGGAGTCTTGTCGCACCCATTGTGCTCTCCAATCGCGACTTTAGC
Source organism: Drosophila arizonae (assembly GCF_054131065.1). Lineage (NCBI taxonomy): Eukaryota > Metazoa > Arthropoda > Insecta > Diptera > Drosophilidae > Drosophila > Drosophila arizonae. The sequence goes on along the minus strand of NC_142924.1, from coordinate 2,437,293 downwards.
TAAACAGTATTGCCCCCAAATACATATATATATATACCTAACTATACTATATATATAAATAATATCAAGTAGGCGTGGTCTATTAAGGAAGTCCGGATAATGCCAAAATTGCAAAACGGAGCGGTGCTTAAGCAGATGGGTTTAAATGCTACGATTACTCATTTTATCTTAAATCTTAATCTTCACAAATATAACAATTATAATTATCTAGTCAAAATGTCTTTGTTGTCTATTGCTGCAGCTGCAGCTGCTTCTCTTTATCCAGGCTCTCCTGCAGACGCTGCAGGACCACATCCTTGCCCAGTATCTCCATCATTTCCGCGACGCCTGGCCCTTCCTGCAGTCCGCTCAGGGCACCGCGCAGAGTTTTCATTAGCGCGGGGAATTTTATGGACGCAGCTTTGGCAAAGCTTTTGAGGATCTCATTCAGCTGGTCCTTGCGAAAGTTGGACTCGGCTTGCAGTTGCCGCAGCAGCTGTTGCCATTGTGCCGGACTCAGTTCCTTGAGCACAACTTGAGCTGGCTTGACCCACAAGAAACTCAGCTTGCTGCTGGTTAAATCCTGCAGCAGATTCAAACGCTGCGCTGACCAATGGAGCACCGCCTCAATATGGGCTTCAGCTAGATCCAAGTGGGAGCTGTGTGGATGTGGAGAGAATTGAATAAGGAATATTTGACTGGCATTGCATAGAGAACTCACTGATCTGGATAAGCTTCTTGGATGAGCTGCTGCACATGTGCCACTAGCTGTTGCCGCTTGAGCGGATCAGCTAGACGTGCCTTCAGCTCCAGTTGATTGTAGTCATTGAGCAGCTCGGCATTCAGGCGACTGGGATGGGCATTGACGCGCTCCAAAACGAATTGCTCTGCGAGACTCTGCATGGAGTAGAGCTGAGGCTTGCTGTGGCTTCGATGCTCAAAGCCGCCGCCGGCGGAGATGATGTAGTTAAGCAACGCAGTGGGAAAGTAGCCGCGATCCCTGAACTGCTTGATGCCGATGTCGCCTTGGCGCTTGCTTAGCTTGCTGCCATCCGCGTTGACCAGCAGCGGCAGATGACCAAACTGAGGTGGCTGCCAGTCGAAGGCTCTAAGGAGTAGTAGAAGGGAGCTTGATTAGAAATAGGGAGCTCTAAGGAGTTGGACTCTTACTTGTAGAGCAGTAAATGCTTCGTCGTTGAGATTTGCCATTCCACGCCGCGCAACACATGCGTTATGCCCATCAGGTGATCATCCACCACATTGGCCAAATGGTACGTGGGATACAAATCGCTCTTCATGATAACAGGATCCCCTTCCGTTTCGCTCACATTGTGCTGGACGCTGCCATAGATGAGATCCTGGAGCGGCTCCTCGTGCGACGTCAGCTTAAAGCGTATGCAGTAGGGAGTTCCTTTGTCCAGATGTTGCTGCAGCTGCTCCGGCGTTAGGTGGCGGCACTTGTTGTCGTAACGCGGCACCTGACGGGTCCGCAGCGCATCCTTACGTAACAAATCCAAGCGACGTTCCGTGCAAAAGCAGCGATAGGCGCTGCCATTCTCTAGTAGGCGCTCCACAGCTTGGCTAGAAACATAAATGAAGCTGTTAATTGATGGATATGATATACATATATTGATATAGCCTTTAACCTGTACAGCTCCCTGCGCTGGCTTTGAATGTAAGGTCCATGTGCTCCTCCGAATCCCGGTCCCTCGTCTATTTCAATGCCTGCCCACAGCAGATCTTCAATCAGCCGCTCCGTGGCGCCAGGCACCAGCCGTGTTTGATCTGTATCCTCGATGCGGAGCAGGAATTTGCCGCCGGAATGCCGAGCAAATAAATAATTATATAGTGCAGTTCGTAGGCCACCTAAATGTAGGTAACCCGTGGGGCTTGGAGCAAAGCGTACGCGCACCTCGCTGTGACAGAGTCTGTGTGTGGAGCGGAAGCACTGCCTAAGAGTCATTACTCTTCGTAAACTAAACATTTTTAGTTAAAATAAACTAAAGCAAAAAATGCAAGTGTTTGTTTATATTTAAAGCGGCTCATCAGCTGATCGAGCTGCCAGATGTTTGTGCAGAATAAGAGATGACAGCGTGTCGTGAGTTCACGACTGACCCCCACCAGGCCTGGGCGACTGAAGAAATGCTGCAGCTGCTTCCCTTTATATAGGAAGACTTTCACTCTCACACTAAGTTGCACTCAAATGTTGAGAGCGGCACCAGGTAGTGATCGTTGCAGTCTGAGAGACAGAAAGCGAGACTCAGAGAGTCAGATATACACACAGCCACACGAACAGATACACACACATATGCCACCAATACTCATTTCCAATGGATCTAGCTTGAAAAAGGCTAAGCTCGCAGCACTGAATATGAGCTGCCTACTTGGACAGCTGACAGCGTTGCCACATCGCAAGCACTGACCACGCATGCATTTATCTTCTTCTTTTCCGCAGCTATTTCGCAAAGTGTGCAGCAAAACGCTAATAAATTAGTTTAAAATGGTTGGAACAACACTAAGTGCGGATGAGAAGAAAAAGCTCATTACGCGCAACCTGCAAGAGACGCTCGGCGATGACAAGCTAACAAAAATACTGCAGGAGCGGGATTTGAAGATCTACTGGGGCACTGCGACGACGGGAAAGCCACATGTCGCCTATTTTGTGCCCATGTCCAAGATTGCGGATTTCTTGAAAGCCGGTTGTGAGGTGACAATACTGTTTGCCGATCTGCACGCCTATTTGGACAACATGAAGGCGCCATGGCCGCTGCTTGAGCTGCGCACCAAATACTACGAGCAGGTGATCAAGGCGATGTTGCGTTCCATTGACGTTCCATTGGATAAGCTGAAGTTTGTAAAGGGCAGCGACTACCAGCTGTCCAAGGAGTACACGCTGGATGTGTACAAGCTAAGCTCTCTGGTCACCATTCACGATGCTAAGAAAGCCGGCGCTGAGGTAGTCAAACAGGTGGAATTCCCACTACTCTCCTGCTTGTTGTATCCCGGTCTGCAAGGCTTGGATGAGGAGTACTTAAAAGTGGATGCACAATTCGGTGGTGTGGATCAGCGCAAGATATTCACATTCTCCGAGAAGTATTTGCCACAACTTGGCTACGAGAAGCGTATACACTTTATGAATCCCATGGGTGAGTCAGGAGGATGATTCACCAGTAGAGAATTTCTTAACTTATTCAATTCTGCTTGGCAGTGCCTGGCCTGGCTGGTGGCAAGATGTCTTCCTCCGAGGAGGACTCGAAGATAGATCTCCTCGACTCGCCGGCTAATGTGAAGAAGAAGTTGAAGAAGGCCTTCTGCGAGCCGGGCAACATTGCAGACAATGGACTGCTCTCCTTTGTCAAGCACGTACTCTTCTCGCTCTTCAAGGAAGGCGAAGGCTTTGAGATCAATCGAGCTGCGGACAATGGCGGCGATATTACCTTCTACCAGTATTCGGAGCTGGAGCAATACTATGCAGACAATAAGCTGCATCCGGGCGATCTGAAGGCCTCCGTGGAGAAGTATATAAATCGATTACTGGATCCCATACGCAAGACCTTTGAGGAGCCCGAGCTGAAGTGAGTGACTCTGTAGACATTATTCGGATATAGTTTTATATTGTATTTGCTCTTTGTAGAAAACTAACAGCTGCTGCCTATCCGCCACCCGCCAAGGTGAAAGGTAATGCTGCGCCCGCCGCTGCAGGCTCTGAGGAGGATGGCCCACATCGTTTGGACATTCGAGTAGGCAAAGTCATCGAGGTGGCTCTGCATCCAGATGCAGACACACTCTATGTACTCAAAATAGATCTGGCAGAGGCGCAGCCACGCACCATTATTAGCGGCCTGGTCAAGTTTGTGACTGTGGAGGAACTGGATCAGCGACTGGTTGCAGTCCTCTGCAATCTGAAGCCTTCCAAAATGCGCGGCATTTTGTCCGAGGGCATGGTGCTCTGCACCTCCAAGTAAGCTTAGCTGAACAGCTGAGTAGTACGCCCTTCTAAACTCCAACTTTTGATTACAGCGCCGATCACACAGTTGTGGAGCCCATTGTGTTGCCAGCAGCAGCTAAGCCTGGCAGTCGACTCTCCTTTGAGGGTTACAGCGGCACACCCGATGAGCAGTTGAATCCCAAGAAAAAGGTTTGGGAGAAACTCTCTGTCGACTTCAAAACGAATGCCGAAGGCGTTGCTGTTTGGAAGGACAATTTCCTGCTTACAACCGAGGGTGAGCAATTGACCAGCAAATTGGCCAATTGCTCCATTAAGTAAACCAATCACCCAGCTTACCTGAGCCGTGTAATACTGTTAAACACTTAGCTAAGCCGACAATTTACACATGAACACTATCGAAATGCATTTTTCAAATTTGCTTTTATTGAGTTTTAAAAAATATATGATGCTTAAATACAATTTTGGCCAAGAAAATATACTTTCAAACTTGTTATTTGGCGGCAATGCAAGAGCAGCTGATAAAATTTACTCAACGGCAAACGTACTCAATCGTGGCATCGATAACAAAAGAAATTGTTGAAGTATTTTACAACATAAAGCTATTTAATGATGAATAAACAAGTAATATAGCATTGTGAGATAAAGCTACCAATAAAACCCTTTCATAATATTGTTTGTAATAATTTATTTTGTTTATTAAATTAATATTTGAATTTCAATTTGAGTATTTTTGAGGCGCCTCACGATGCTGATTGGCTAAACAGCTGTTAGAGCTTTTACAGCCGTGCCAATCTACTCGTTTTGCCTATCGGTGTTATCGATATTGCAGCGTAGTTGTTTTAAAAACTTAGTTCGGCAACAGGTAAATTTTATTTAGACGAAAATATGCCCGTGGTGGACATCAATGAGCTTGTGCTGCTGCAGAAACAACAGCAACAGGTGCGAAATATATGTATATTGGCGCACGTGGATCATGGCAAGACAACGCTGGCGGATTCCCTCGTGGCAAGCAATGGCATCATTTCACAACGCATGGCCGGTTTGTTGTTGTTGTGTTTGTTGCTCATTGTGTTTCCATTTCATGTGAAATTTTGTATTGCAGGCAAATTGCGTTATATGGACAGCCGTCAGGATGAGCAGGAGCGCGGCATTACGATGAAGAGCAGCAGCATTTCGTTATATTATCAAGACAACAGCAACAAGGACTTTCTGATAAATCTGATAGATTCGCCAGGTCATGTGGACTTCTCCAGTGAGGTCTCCACGGCTGTACGTCTGTGCGACGGCGCAATAGTCGTTGTGGATGTGGTTGAGGGCGTCGGGCCGCAAACACGCGCCTGTCTCAAACAAATCTACGAGGAGCAGCTGAAGCCAGTTTTGCTGCTCAATAAGTTGGATCGTTTAATCATGGAGAAGCAAATGACGCCGCTGGACGCGTATTTTCATTTGACTCAGGTGCTAGAGCAGGTGAATGCTGTGCTGGGCAGCATCTTCGCCTCCGATGTGCTGGCCAAGGAAGATTTGACGGATAAGGATAACTATGAATCGGCGCTGGAGAATGTGGATGATTCCGATCTGTATTTCTCGCCAGCTGCCGGCAATGTGGTCTTCTGCTCTGCCTACGATGGCTGGGCCTTTGCTGTATCCGATTTTGCAGTCACCTATGCCAAGCGATTGGAGATTCCACGTGCCGAGCTAGAGCAAAAGCTCTGGGGTGACTTCTACTACAATAGCAAAAAGAAATGTGTAATGGCCGGTGCCCAGGAGAAGGCCAAGAAGCCCATGTTCGTGCAGTTTGTGCTGGAGAACATCTGGAGTCTGTACGACATCATAGCGGTGCGCAAGGACAAGGAGAAGCTGCCGCTGATAGCTGAGAAACTGGGCCTGAAGCTGGCCGCGCGGGATCTGCGCCTGACCGATGCCAAGCTGCAGATCAAAACTGTGCTGGGCCAGTGGCTGCCCATTGATCGCAGCGTGCTCCAAATGGTGGTGCGCCACGTGCCACCGCCACACTGCATCAGCGAGGAGCGGGCACAGCGCCTGCTCTATCCAGCCAATGTTGAGCTCAGCTCGCTGCCCGCTGAAACGCTGGCACTCAAGGAGAGCTTCAGGAGCTGCAATGCACAGAGCGAGAATGTCATCGCATTTGTGTCCAAAATGGTGCCCGTGGCGGTGGAGCAGCTGCCACAGAATCGGCCCAAGCGTCTGACCGATCAGGAGCTGCAGCAGCGTCGCGATGAAGTGCGTCGGCGCATCGAGGAGCGCAAGCAGCTGAGCGAGCAAGCACAACTGGAGCAGCTCACGGCGGGCGTGGAGCAGTTGAACACACAGCCAGCTGCGGCAGAGGCAGAGGCAACAACAGCAGCAGCAGAGGCGGAACCGGAGCCGGAGCCGGAGCGCAAGGCCTTTGAGTTTATAGCATTTGCGCGAGTCTTTAGCGGCACGCTGCGACGCGGCATGCAGCTGTATAATCTAACGCCCAAGCACGATCCCAGGCAGCCAACGCATCGAGTGCTCGACCAGGCGCCCTATGCCACTCAGGTGACGGTCGGAGATCTGTACATGTTCATGGGCGGCGAGCTGCAGCTGCTGGAGGAGGTGCCGGCGGGCAACATCGTTGGCATTGGTGGCCTGGAGTCGCACATAGTGAAGACAGCCACACTGAGCAGCACGCTGGACTGCACCTCGTTCAGCGAGCTGAGCATTATGGCTACGCCTATACTGCGTGTCGCCATTGAGCCAGTGCAACCGCAGGACATGCCGAAGCTGGTGAAGGGACTGAAGCTGCTCAACCAAGCGGATGCCTGCGTCCAGGTCTCAGTGGCGCCAACGGGAGAGCACGTGATAACGACCCTGGGTGAGGTGCACGTGGAGAAGTGTGTGCACGACCTGGAGCAGAGCTATGCCAAGATCAAGGTCAATGTGTCCAAGCCCATTGTTTCGTTCAGGGAAACTATTGTGCCCGACGCAACTGTGGACATGGTCAACGAGGCCATAGTCAAGACAGCCGACGACAAGGACATCAGCAAGAAGATAGCCACGCAGCAGACTCTGAACAAGCTGGGCACGCTCAGGGTTATAGCTCTGCCTCTGCCTGCCGCCGTTGTCCAGCTGCTGGAGCAGCATGGCAATGTCTTCAAGGTGAAGTCGGCAGTTCCTAATCCAAATTCAATTAAGCTCTAATCTTGTTTGTCTTTCTAGGAGCTGGCTGCTGCGCCACGTAATGCTTTGCTCTCGGAGAAGTTCTCAGCGCTCTTGGCCTCCATTAGGAGTCAACTGGTCACTGCCTTCTCGGAGCTACAGCTACATGGACTCAGTTCCCTCTCGCCCGCGGAGCTGGTGCAGCGCATCTGGGCGCTGGGTCCACGCAATTGTGGCACAAATATTCTACTCAATCTTAGCGATTACGAGCAGCCCGACTTCTGGTGCACACAATCCAAAAGCGATACAGACTTGACCGATCCACGCCGAGATTTCAATAGCTCCTTGGTGAATGGCTTCCAATTGACAACGGGCGCAGGTCCGCTCTGTGAGGAGCCCATGCAAGGCGTTTGCTTTGCGGTGCTCGAGTGGTCCGTTCAGTCCGAGGGTGAGGATTTAAATGCACGCGGCTTTGGACCCTTCTCGGGTGAGTCTACCCATTCATATACCATCTACATATATATGAGCTTCGATTACCATAATTATGTTAAATCTTAACAGGTCAAGTGTTGACGGCTGCGAAGGAAGTTTGTCGGCAGGCTTTTCAGAATCAACCGCAGCGTCTGGTCACGCCCATGTACAGTTGTAATATTGTGGTGGATGCTGAAATGTTGGGTGAGTCATATGCTTTATGTATATAATTTAAAAGTTGAAAAATTTTAATTGAAATTAACATACTTAAATTTTTCACATTGAAATGTTATGTTAAATAACATAAACTAGGCCGTCTCCCATCACTGTTAAAATGCACTCAATCGTAGTTTTACATTGAAAAGTTATGTTAAATAACTTGAGCGCTTTTAATGAAAGCTCTTTTGCTATTCGATTGCAATAGATGTTATTAACATTGTTCTGTTGTCATTGCATATATTAAATGTGCTAATAACATTTCCTTACGGCAGCTAGCCATTCATTCATTTACAATTAACTTGTCTACAGAATTGGGTAATTTTGCCAAAGTTGATTTACTTTCTCTGTTATTGGCAATAGTAACAGTTAATTACATTACCAGATTGTATTATGCCCATGGATTCTTTCATTCCACAAATAAATGCAATTTGTTTGATTTATTTAACTAAAATGTATAAATAATTTATTACATATGCATTTCGTATGCACAGCAGAGCAAAAATTCATTAAAATCGTTTACATTGATAGTTTCTTTTTGTTTTAATTTAACTACTAGTAAATGCAGCTTAGATCTAACATAAATAGGCAACTAAATTTATAAGTATTTTCTTTTTTTGTTATGTTTATAATTTAAATGATTTGCTTCACTGTTTAATTAAGATATGTTTAAATATGTTAAATATTTCATTTAAAAAATGGAATTGATGCCATATTTTGGGTTTTCGATATGCAAAACAAATTAATTAAACAATTAGTTCGGGCGTGGGCGTGGGCGCATAATTGTTTAATTAATTCGTAATTGTTTTTTGTTTCTCATTTAAATAAATACAAAATACGAGTATTTGTTATAAGTTAAGGAAGGTTTGTTAGGCGATCAGCTTAAGATCGAAAAATGCCATTTCAAATGCTTAAAGTTAAATGCTTAGCGTCTAATTGTAAATACGTTACGTTACGTTACGCGTTACGTTACGTAAAACCGCCTCTCTGTCATGTAGTCGTTGAACCCATCTCTCTCGCTCTTCCGCTCACTATCTATCTCTGGGCACAATCAAGTTGATCGCGATCCTCGTTTAGCTTCAGTCACAGTAGGTTGCAGAGTATTCCGGAAAAATTCCAATTGAAAATTGTTTTTCTACTTAAGCTTCAGCTTAGGTTTTGCCTTTAGTCCCAGACAATGCTCTGTTGAAACTCGAGCACACGATCCCAGGGGAACTCGGGCTCGTAGTCATCCAGCGCATCGAGCGATCGCTTGACACGGCTCGTCGGCTCCGGCTGTGTCGTCAACTCCGCCGTAGTTGCATCGCTCTGCTCCGCCTGGAGCGTAGTCCGTCCCTCTGCCTCGTCGCTCGACTGTGTGCTGCTGCTGCCGCTGGGCATTTGATCGCGTTCCTCGGCAGCTGCTTCGATGGGCGGCGCCTCGCCGCGTCGCTCATTGTTGCGTCCGTAATTGCTGCCCGGGAAACCGTTGAGTGAAAATTGATCGGGTCGGAAGTTAGCCGCACTGCTGTGCGTATGCTGTGTGCTCTCAGGTCGATTCAGATACTGATAAGAGCTGCCGCCGCCATTTTGGAAGGTCTGATCCTGTGGCTGATAGTTGGCGCTGATGGCCGAGCTGCCCACCTGTCCGCCAGATAGACCGCCGTAAATGGGTCTGCCGTAGCTGTCCTTCTGTCCGCCCATTATGTTGCCGCCATTGTTGCTGCTGCTGCCGCCTGGACGATAAAAGGGCTTCTGCAGCTGGTAGCGCTTGGGCGGCTGTACACTGGGCTTGCGCACCGAGTAGCCCGGCTTGACGCACATCATGCCAAATACACGTATTCCGGGCACGCTCGCATAGGTGGGCTGATCATGAGCCATGGGTCCCTCTGTGAAGTGTGGTGGAAGGGGATTTGTTAGCAAAGGTTGTGGTGAAAGGATTTGATAAGATGTGGGATGATGTTGCTTAAGGATTAAAGTGAATTTGTATAGAGTTCTAGCTGGCGATATGAGATTTGTGAAGAATGGAAGCCTCAGATAGTGCTAAATAGGCATGTTACAATTGGGAAGGATGTAATCCTTACCTACTTCTAACTAAGGTTGAAACCCTTAGGAAATATTTTAGTCGTAGCTTGGATGTAATACTTGGGAAGAAACAGAAGCTCGTTCTTAGTTATGCAATACCTAGGCTGTAGCGTTATTATGTTCTACTTAAAGATGTAGCACTGAGAAAGGATGGACACCTTAGTTACTTGTAAGTAGGTATGTAAGTAAAACCTTAGTAAACCAATGATGTAATTCTTAGAAAGGACAATCTTAGTGAGCTACGAATGTAACCCTTAGGAATTGAAACCGTAGTTATATACGGAAGTAAGACTTGGAAAGGAAAGCCTTAGTTATCCATTGATGTAATTCTTGGGGAGAAAACCCTTAATTAACTAAAGATGTAAACCTTAGGAAGGAAACTTTGTGAGAACTAAGTCTCTTTGGCATTAGGCTTCTCGATTAGCTCTAGACTAGACTCTTAATTGCTTGTACCAGACGCAAGGTTCTCAAGGCGTCGTCTGCTTGTTGCTGTTGTTACTCACCCATTTTGAAGTGATCGGGGCAGCGGCATATGACAAGATAGTGCGATTTGCCAGTGCGTGTGTTTTGCAGCGCCAACAGGGACCAATCCTTGGGTGAACGGCATTCGCGCATCTCAGTTGTTGCCTCGCACGTTTTGGCCAGCGTAATTGCCTGTTGAGCGAGAGTGGGAGAGGGAGAGTGAGAGGGACAGGAAGTGTGGGAGAGAGAGAGAGAGAGAGAGAAAGGAAGAGAGCGAGAGGAAGAGTTTTGATTAGTGTAATGAATACCGTTTTCAGGCCGTCTAGACATGGCTAATGGCTGGCTAAAAGGAGTCGAGCGCATGAGTGCTGCAATTAGACATTCACTTGGCGGCGTCTGTTTTAGATTGGCTGGCCCACAGGGCTAGCCGAAGAAAGTTGCAGTGCAGCCCGCCCGAACCGCTCCCTATTGATATTCACTGATCGTGGCTCAAATTGAAAGTTAACATGCAACCCAAAGGCTGACTGGCTGCCTAGCTGAAAGGCTGCCAGGCTGCCTGACTGGCAAAGTGCAAAACTGTATCTCTAGCTGTGTAATCCATCCCAAGCAGCCACTGTTGAGCCCAGGGCGTTGTCTGTGGCGGGGCTGGGACGGCTGGGTGTACGGCCCATCGGTTGCCTGTGTGCCACATTAGCCATAAAGCTTGTCCAAAATCGCTAAAGCCAATTGCTTTGGCAGTTGATCTCATGCAATGCTTGAGCTCCCATTCAATTGATTGTCCTTTTAACAGATTTTCCGTGTTACAATTGGGCTACTACTGCTGTTGTTGTTATTGTTGTGGCTCGAATGATACTCAATACAAGATGTTGGAGTAATGGGTATATTGGTCTTATCTTAAGCTTACGCCATAGATTGAAATGAGAATGCTTCATTTCTTGATCGTCTAGTATGAGGACCAGATCTAATCTAAAACATCTTTGCTATGCCTCCAGAACTACTTCAGATTCCTTAATATTTAAATATTGTCATGACTCAAGAATTAGAGGAAGAGATGATAACATTTGGAATATAAGATTTGCTTATAAAGTATAATTAGATAAGATATATTTCACTTTTTCAACTAACTCCTAACTCCTGTAAGCCCAAACGAGTCCAGGCCACAATTTTAGCATAGCTCGTGAACTATACGAACTAGAGTAATTATATATAGAATGTAAGTTCTGGTAATATTAGTTTTGATCAAATTTTTTAAATTATTTTTGTTTTCAATATTACTACTTAAGATGGTAAGATAACATAGGGTTGATATTCTATATATGTATTCTTATACATCTCCAATTTTTTCTATATTAATATTAGGGCTTGGCTTATTGAGCATAGCTCGAGAACTATGGCAGCTAGAGCTAACAAATTTGCTATATGATTTTCTGTAATGCCTAGCTAGATAATAGTCTAGAGTTCTTCTTGATAACTGCTCCATAGATCTACACTCAGACCGCATACCAATCTGGTTTCTAGTTCTTTTATATAGAGTATCTTTGAGTCAATCTTTGCTTACTAGATCACTCTTACTAGCTGTTGCTGTTTGCTGTCAATAATTTGATTGACTTGCGGCGCTCTTTGCATGCTGCTGGCTGGCTGGCTGGCTGGCTGGCTGGCATTTCCTTTCGCCCGCTCCATTGGCTGCCAATTGGCTGCCATTCAGGTTAATGTGGCCTGCCAGTAACTGGCTGCGAGTTGTGCCAGTTTTTCTAGCTAAGCTTCTGCCTACTCGCAGTCCGTTGTCCGCCGTCCGCAGTCCGTTGTCAGCTTTTTAAACGCATTTTCATAATTTTGCTAGTGGTACAGTTCCGGCAAGACATGCAGCACAGCAAGTGTGGCATTTAACGGTACTCGGCCGCACACAATTAGCCGCAGTCCACATTGACGATCCCGCTCATTAAACTATTAAAAACTTTTTATTATTATTACGTTTATGGCAAATTTATTGTGGCAGCTCGCAGCATTTATAACTCAATTATGCACCGCTGCACCACTAATTGCACCACACGCACACACACTCACAGCGGGTGGCTGGTGGTTGTGGGAAACTGGGAACTTGTTAGCCCAATGGCAGATCCTTCCAGGAAATCTTGAAACAAGAATCTATAAAAGCAGTTCCAGTCGTGCCCAGCCACATGATCTATCATTGATACCAATTACTTATACGAATTGCCATGCACTGAGCAAAATAATCGCTGATCGCGACGATATGAGAGCCTAGTAATTATGCCAGAGTTGGCCCATTCAGAAAGGGCAAACGGATAAATCAACTCTGACTCTGAGAACTTAAAAAGCCATAAAAATTAGCTACGTACTTTGATCGGGAGATAAACCAGAGCTGAGATCATTAAGAAAATGAATCCGATTTACCAAATTGCTAGGGATGGGAATCTGAATTTGCACAATGAGTTTCTGATTTCCTTTTTGCTCGATTTCAGATTTCTATTGAAATTTCTTTTAGACAACTCAAATTACTTCGACAGTCTTTAAGTAAATTTCAATTTCAATTGATTTCAAGTTAATTGAATGTGTTTTCGCTCAGTGTATTTGGCTTGCTTAGCACGCTCCCCCACTGCTTAGATGGCAGAACTTACCTTCTTCTTATTATCACCGACCAATTTGGTGGTGTGCTGATCATCTTCGTTGAGGCTGGCCGAGCAGGGATCACGATATCTAAGGAGAGAAAAAAAAAAGAAAGAAAAAAGACAGATTGAGCTTAGTGTTTAGCAGCTGTCTGTCTAGCGATTCCCCAACTTCCCAATACCAACTCGAGCGCCCCCGCTTCCTCCCTCACAGTTGGTTGGACGATTCGCAGTTGGGCGCAACCTGGGACGACCAGCTGAGCTAGCTTGGGGGCATTACGGTTGGTTAGCCATGGGTTGGGCTGGGCTTCATTTCTTTTTTAGTTTTTATACCCTGAACCCATTGAAAATGGGAAATCAGGGTATAATGGTTTTGTGAAAAAGTATGTAACGGCCAGAAGGAGGCGTGACAGACCCCACAAAGTATATATATTCTTGATCAGCGCGACGAGCTGAGTCGATATAGCCCTGTCCGTCTGTCCGTCCGTCCGTCCGTCCGTCCGTCCGTCCGTCCGTCCGTATGAGTGCGTCGATCTCAGAAGTTATAAGAGCTAGAGAGCTGAAATTTGGCATGCATACTCGTGAGTACCATACGCGGTACGAGTTTGCTTTATTTTTTCGATAAATCGTCCGATAACTTTTTTATCGAGAGTAATCGAAAAATTGATTTTGTTTTTTTAGCCTAATTTGAACAGTTTTAGACCTAGAGTCTTCAAATTTGCGTTGTATATAAAGTTAATTGATACAAAGATATTGTAATTTACAGATTTTGGATACCACGCCCCCTTCTCCCCCAATTTGTAAAAAACGCATTTCAAGTACTAGAGACTTGGGCTTTGGAATGTACACACATATTCACCATATGATTACGCTCTAAAAGTTTCATTAAGATCTTATGTCTACAAAAGAAGTTATTCAATAAATAAATTCTCATAATATTGCCCACACTGCAGCGCAGCCCAAGCGCAGTCGCTGCATACTGCGCAGTTAGCAGAGCGCAGGCTTATGCGTGCGTGTGGATGCATGTGTATGTATGTGTGCATAAAAGAAGTGCAGAATGATTAGAATATCAGCTTGGAGGGTTCAGGGTATCTCCTAGTCGAGCAGTCTCGACTGGAGCTTTCTTACTTGTTTTTTTTTTAGTTTTTCGCTCACCTTGATGGACAGGCGCAGAGCGGCTGGGTATAGTTGAGACGGACATAGACCGCATTGCAGACCTGCTGGATGGCGCATTCGGGCAGCAGATAGATGTGTTGATTGTGTGGATAATAATGATATTTGGTGGGCTTCGCTGTCGCTGTCTTCTGCAAATAGAGTTAGAAAGGAAATAAATGAAAAGGCGTCGAGCTGGGCAGCTATATAAATACCAATATATTGGCTAAAGGGCATAAAAAGCTGGGAAAATTGTTTGAACGATTCCGTTTAATTTGTTTTCTTTTACTGTTTGCCTAATGCTTAACAAGAGCTGTATTTTTTTAATAAAAAAAAAAAAAATAAATAAAAAAAGCTTTTACAGCTGAATTTAGGAACAAAAAAATTTTATGCACTTACATACATATTATAACTTCATTGGGATTTGAACCTGGGCCCTCGCGCACAGTGCGCACAGTGTTAAATGCGCACAGTTGTAATTAACAGCATGGTAAAGCAAAATGATGAATTTGTATTTAGAAAAAAAAAAAAATACTAAATATGTTAACAGCAGCTGGACTCGAACCAGCGACTTGCTGTTTGATCGGCGATGCTTAGGTGTTAAGTCTCTCTTTGTTTTACAGCAGTAACTCAGCACAGGGTGTCTGGGCATATTTATAGAATTCTTACATTTTAACAGCATGTTAACAGCATGATATGTAAACTAAATATGTTTGCCGCTGGATTTGAGCGTGCGACTCGTCATTTTTGTTCAAGCGGCAATGTTTATTATGCTTACGCTTCGGATACCATCAGCAATGCAGCACAGGGTGTTACCGAACTTCAATTTTGCCCTGTTTATTTATTAGTTAACAGAAAGTTTTAAGCAGAGGAAAACTATTAGTTTTAATAAAAAAAAAAAAACTGAACATAATATTCGAGCTGCATATAAACCTATTTGAGATCCAGTTAAACTTTAACAACATTCATTTACGAAACTTTCCTGAAAGTTTTTCATTTCAGCTCAACTTTTCTGAGCTTGAATTCTGTGCTAATCTACCCATCAAGTAGGCAGTCAGTCAGTCAATCAGTCAGTCATATATCAGTCACTTTTTCGTATACAAACAGATAATCTGTTGTGGCCAAAAGACTTACTAATTAAACTGCAGTTGCAATGCGATTAGTTGGAGATTCAGGCGTGGGCTTGTCTACGTTTCACTGTGCTTGTCAGCTGCAAATATTTGCTTGGTCTGCAGCTTGTTTGGCTCGTTGACTTGCCATGAGCCAACACCAAGTGTGTGTGTGCTAGTGTTTGTCTGTTTGTCTCTCTGAGTGTGTGTGTGTGTGTGTGTGTGTGAAATTGACGCAAACAGTTTTTTAATAACAGCAGACAAGGTCCAAGCTTAAATTGAAAACGGTTAAATAAAAGCAAAGAAGAAGTAGAAAATAAGCAACTCAAGATGCTATGCCAATCTTCAACTGGAGTCGGACTCGCACTCGGCCTCGGACTGTGTGGCACTTCTGCATATAAAATAGCTGCACCACAGCGGGTTAATGGCAAACGAGACCCTCACATAATGCCACAAATTGCTTGAGTGCAACATGGGGCGATGTTCCCCCCTGCCGCCCCAAGCTCTTCTCGGGCACTGCAACTGCCAAGCGGAAGTAGCGAGAAAAAAAATAAAGAAAAGTTATTAAGAAATTGATGCAGTAAGAAAAGCCAGAGGGGCAGAAAGGTATGCTCTGCCCTTGGTAACTACTAAACGCACCTCGGCTTTGTATTTACTTGGTAATTTGTGCTCAGAACTAACAGCTGAGAGCTGAGAAGTGAGAAGTGAGAAGTTAGAGCTGAGAAGTGAGAACTGTGAGCTGAGAACTGAGAGCTGTGAGCTGAGAGCTTCAGCTTTGAGTTGAAGCCCCGTCACTTCCTTTCCATAAATGCCAGCCATTTCCCTGTGCCAACTTTTCCATGTTGAAAACTTTCTAAATATATATATATATAAGTATGTATATATTCTCGCCGAGTGATGTAGGGTACAAGGGAGCACTCTCATTGCCATATGACTTTTGTTTGGCTATCAAAATGCTTTTTCCGAACTACTTTCGCATATTGTTTTAGCCCAATTTCAGCAATTTCTGCATCGAATCATTTTCACGCTTTTGCTGCCCTTTGTTTTCCCTTTCTGTTTGCTGCGGCAAATGAATAATAACTAAATACAATAATTAATTTGCGCTAAGTGCCTTGAGGAATGTTGAAGCGAATGCCAGCTAAATTGTGCCATAATTGTAGCAAGGCCTTGCAACGATGGGGAAAAGTAAAGAGATTCACTTCCTACGGAGAAGTGGAACAATTATTCAATGAAGTTCCCGGAAAAAAAGTTTACTCCGAGAAGTTGCAGAAAGTAAGTTGAAGTGAATGAAAATAAAATGACTGAAGTTTTTAGACTTATCTGCGTGTGTATAAATAGCTTGGCTAATTGATTGTTTGATTGATAGGTGTTTAATATACATATTAAGTTGACAGTTTCGATAGCCTAAAAAGTGAATTAGCAGAGATTCTTTCTTTTCTCTTACAATATATACAAATACAGATATTTGAGTGTACTCTAAATGGTCGATTGACTATTTGATGTTTGCCCTGCAGCTGAAAATTTGGAGACTCAGTTGGGTTGGTTTTACTATTGGGAATCCTTTCGCGTTCGACAATTGATAAATTATTGACTGATTAAAGAGTGAACATCAAACTAAGTTTATAGCTGCCAGCTTAATTCTCTGAGCATCCTAAAGCAAAAGTTGATTGGCATTCCTTTTCGAATTAAGGATTAACGAAAGGCTTAAAGTCTGGCGGCTTGGAAAACTGACTTATCATTCAAATTGTTATATATATGCCGATTAATTGATTGACTGATTGATGTTTAGCTGACAGTTTGAAGATTTTCAGCTAGAAATCTTGATTTTGCAAGCTGTGCCACTTTTTTGTTGTAAAGAATATATATTTTCATTGCAACTGATTGATGATTCATTGATTGCTGATTGATGATTATCGCCACACTCTTATCCTGCTTGATTGACACAAAAGTCCAACTCTGATGACAAGAGAGATGAATTTCTTAACTTCATTCAGTTTTCCTCTTTTTCGAAACTTCTTTTGTGTATGTTTATCTACCTACATTATGACTGATTGACTGATTAACTGATTGCTGTCGAGCCAAACAACAATCCAAATGCTGACAGCTCGAGTCTTATTCCCAAAAGCAAAATATATTCCTAAAGTGCAAATATTGTTCATAATGACTAAATGATTGCTTCAAGCTTTAATAAATTCCAGCGAGCATCTCTCTGGCTATAGCAAAGACATCCCCAGCTCCAGCTCCAGCTCCAGCTGCAGCTAGTTAAACAAATCAAGCGCGCTTCGCATGACTCATACGCCATGTTGGCTGTCATTGTCAAGTCGCCTTTGCTTTTGCGAGCTCGAAGCTCAACTCTCACTCGAAGCTTGTTGGCAATTTTCCTAACTAATTGCAACTTGTAGCTGTTGTTGTTAGTGTTGCTTTTGTTGTTGCTCTTGTTGTTGTTACTGGCTCCTTGCTACTTAGCACATAATTGAGCTTAACTTCTTTTTAGCTTAGTCGCCTCTTTAGCTCTCTTGAAATTGCGCTTCCCATGCCAATCATTTGCATTTGGCCTGAAGCCTCGAAACATTTTTGTCTCTTCCCTTCGCTCTGGCTAACTGGCTAAGCATTATTGAGTCTTGCAGTGAGTCAGTGTTGCTGTTGTTGTTGTTGTTGATGTTAGTGCAGTCAGCTGTTTGTCACATCTGTCGCCTCAACGCTCGCTCGCTCGCCTCATTGTTGTTGCAGGGCCATTGAGGCTTTGGCTCTGGCGCTGGCTCTGACTCTAACTCTGGCTTGTTGCCTGTCTCGTTGGCTGACTGCCTGGCTGCCTGTCTCTTTCACTTTGGCCTAAGTACATTTTTAAATATTTACCATGTTGTTTTGGACAAGCAACTGGCAACTGGGCAGGCAGCTGGCAGCAGGTGGGGATTGCGGAGTTTCGCTTATATTTTGTTTTGTTTTTCTTTTGTTTTTTATCTTTTAGCTAAAGAATTTTCCACGAAATGCAAATTAAAGCGTCGCCTGGCTTGTTGTTTTTCCTTTTTGCTGTAGCTTAATTTTTATTGGCACACGGGTTAGAGTTCAGAGTGTAGCACAACACCCCCAGCCTCTGCACAGTTGAAAATCGTGTTTCTACCTTTCCGTTTCATATATTTCTCTGTCTCTCACTCACTCCCTCTCTCTCTCTCTCTCCTGCTGCTTTGCGTCGAGTGCTGCGCGCTCGCGCCTCATGAAGTGGCACGACCTTTTGTAGCATTTTCGCCGTTGATGCATTTCGAGTGGCATGAATTGCGTTTTGATTGAAAAGAAAGTGACATTTCCGCTGATTTCTTTTGCTGCTGTTGATTTTACTTTTCTGCCTGATGCAGTGGACCAGCTGGGCGGGGGGCATGGGTCCAGGGGGTTACAGGTGTCACAACTGGCAACCTTTAACCATTTTTGTTGTTGTCCAAGGTTTGTTTAGTTTTCGCTGCATTCGACTGCAGCGTCAATTAAACGCCGAAACTGTTTGCTAATACTTTGACACCTAATTTATCGACTGTGTGCAACGCGGCGTATGTGTGATATCGCATATTTGCAGCCAGCAAATAGCAGCAGCGAAAGTTCTTTGACGACATTGATTGAACTAGGCCCTGGGGGCGTACTGTGTGATTGATTTGGGTTTTTCTCGGTTTTGAGTTCAACGGCAACTGCATTAGCTAGCACAATATGTATTCGATTAATCGATAACTGTTTAGCTATTTGATATAAGTTAATGCTTCGATCGATTTGAGCAACTCAAATATAAATTATATATGATTCAAACATTTTTCGCTATATTTCACCTTATTTTTTGCTTGTTATTGATAGCAAATATATCGATCGTTATGCATTTTATATAGAACTTTGCAATCATCGATGTTCAGCTATTTTCAAAGCTATGATCCAATTATCGATTGCAAATTTATCGATAACCGTTAGTATGTGGCTATTCTAAACGGTTCTACTGGTAAATAATTTCCCATTCATATAATGTAGTTTATAATTAGAAAGGTATTTCTTAATTCTTTTACCAACTGGATTTTTTCTGTGGACTCAAATTAATGTAGTTATCGCTATGATCTCGAGCATGAAACTATCGATAAGCCTCTGCTAGCTGTAATTCATTAGCCTAAAAGCTAATGCACTTAGTCAATTGCTGGTAAATTTATGCCTCAAGTCCAAGTCCTAAACGTTTAGCAGCCTAGCGCATAATTTCCACTTTCCTTGGATTTTCTTTTCTTTTCTACTTTTCTGCCCACTTGATTTATGCCAGCAGCAGGAAATTTATTTTTAATGAGCGACAGCAGTTGTTGTGTTGTTTGTCTGTTTGTGTGTGTGTGTGTGTGTGTGTGTGTGTGTGTGTGTGTGTGTTAGGAGCTAATGCTAAGCGCATTTAGCTGACAGCTTGTAGTTACAATAACTGAGAGTTTGAGGTCGCAATGGAGGGGCTGGGAGAGGCTGGATTATCTTAGCATCTCTCTCGTTCTCATTCTCTCTCCCTCTCTTTCACTCAGATGCAAATCACTTGCTATTATTCAAATGCGCGCCCTGAAAGCCAAAAGCTGTTCAAATCCAATGCAAATGCTATATAGTTGTGGAGGCTTGCTGCCACGCCCACTTGCCCACTTGGCCGTAACTGAAGTGACTTTCTGTGTAGCTGGCGCGCAATTAATAAATAATTTTCATTTCATTTTCATTTTCATTTTCATTTGAGATTTGATTTAATTACGTGAAAGTCACAGCGCTTACAGCTGAGGCACACGCCCCCAACATCCGCTTTGGCCTCTGCCCCCTCGCCTGTGCACCCCTGCTGTGTTGTGGGTTGTTTATGGTGTAAAAGAACAGAAAATTAGTTGTCATTATGTGTGTGTGTGTGAGTGTGGGTGTGTGAAAGTGTGTGAGTGTGTGTGTGCTATTGTTGCGCACTGTTTGTGTGTGATTTGTTATACCCTAAGCTAAAATGTTGAATGCTTACAAGAAGGCTGTCATGTTTTTAGGGCGTGTTAACAACAGTTAGTATAGAAGGCATAATATCCATACATACATATTATATATAGGTTATATTTAGAATAAAGATATCCTAACCATATGTGTTGTATTCTAAAAATATCTTTCGATTCTAATCAATAAATTCAATAATTTGAAATTCCAATCATCATAAATAATATCAATTACTATAAATATTTTGCTAGCTCAACAACTATGCGTAGCTCATCTCAGCATTTGGTTAGGGCATTTGCTAGTCGTGCTTAGCCGCCTAGAGCACTCTTACTTATACCAAATTTTTGTGTTGCCTTGCTTTGCTTTCGAGGGCTTTTTATTTGTTATTTAATTTGATGCGTTAAGTGAAAATGAAATTTTGTTGTAAATAGTATGTGTGTGTGTGTATGTGTGTGAACATGTGTGTGTGTTGTGAATGGTTTATTTAATTGCTGCTTGCTGGTTCTTGTCAGCTTATTGTTGTTGTTATTTAAAGAGCGTGAAATTTCAAGTGGATTGTCGGCTCACGATGTTGCCGCCGGCTATTGTTGTTGTTGTTGTTGCTGCTGCTGTTGGTGGGCCAAAAGCTACCGAAAATCTGAAGATTTGACTACTGTCAGTTGTTGTTGTTGTTAAACACAAACATTTCACTTGAGCTTGCAGTTGTTGCTTGGTTGTTATGCTGTTAACTGTAGTTTCTCATGCAAATCCACGCAATTCATTTGTTTGTTTATTTGCCTTCAATGTTGCTGCTGTTGCTGTTGCTGCTGCTGCTGCTGCCGCCGTTGTTGTTTGTTGAACGCTTTTTCCGGTTTGCTGGCCATTGATAGCCATCTGCCAGCCGAGCCAGCATCAAGCAGCATCCATAGCGCAGTTTATAAACAGAAAAAAATGTATTTTTCTTGAACTCCGCTCGAGACTCGACGAAGAAGAAATTGCTTTTGCCCGCGGGGCGTAATTACAAAGAAGGTTCCATAAATTCGCCAGCTGATGGCCAGCATTCGTTGCATCCGTTACTATACCATAAAGTTCAGAGTTGAAAGCTATAGCGAAACAGACTCTGACTCTGAGACACCGCGCAGCAGTCGCAGAGCCAAGGTTATTGTTTAAGATCTGTATAAATTTCTTTGGATTTTCTATCAATTCATTCTTTAGCTATAATTTTTTGAATGACTTTTTAGCCATAAACTGGCTTCGGAGTTTGATATTTTGCTTATAATAAAACTAGCTCCAAAGCTTTCTAAAATAACTTGTATGAAGCTTAGCTAAGATTTTTTATTACTATTTCTGACTAACTATCAAGCTAGTCTTTTCAAGCAGTTTTTTTTTGTTAAATTAGCCTGAATTGAGCTTTGAAATTGTTATAGATGATCATATAGATTAAGATGTCTCTCATACTACGAATTTATTAGAGTGTTTTGAGTCTTTTGATAACTTCAAGCGGAGAAATGGATTTTGCAGTTCTGATTGTTGTTTAAAAGACGTTGCTCTGTTTTATATATGTTTCAAAATGATTATAATTTCTAAAGATATATTTTGTTTTGGAAAGTCTTATTTTGACTAATGTTTCAATGTCTAAACATTCTTTTAATTAGTTAAATATCAAACAGCTCAACAGTTTTAAATGGAATTTACTGTTGTAAAGGCTAGAAATTATCCTAAATATTGGTCTATGATGCTGATGTATTATAGACAATCTTATACTACATATAGATATATTTTATATCATATATTGTATTGGTCTACTTATACCTCTTCAGTTTCTTATATATGGAAATAAAGCTTTAAGTTTCTTTCACAATATCATATATTTTCTATAAGCAGAAACGATATGAAATAGTCTATCATACATCAAAAACCCCTTTGATGACAACTATGCCTAGCCTAATTATGACCTGCCCAACGCCAAATGCCCAATATTTCTTAGGATATCTATCTGACCTTAAGGGAGTATATAGCTGATATATAACTTTAGGGCAAGTCAACCATCCTTAGCTGATTTGTAGATTGGGCAATTCAGTTAAGAATTCTTAGCTCTGCTTATGCTCCATTTATGCCCATTGGCAACAGTGTCTTCTAAAAGACAAACAACACGACATTGGCGTCATCAGGGACAGCAGCGACTGTGTCTGCCGCTCATGCCATTACAGCACTGCCATCTTCAGTTGCAGCAGGCGCTGTCGCTGTCGCTGTCTTTGCGCATGCGTAACTGATATCCATCTTGGGCGGTGTTACATTTTCTCCATATACATATATATATATATATGGGTATATCTATATGACTTTATATATATAACAATTTTTTGTGCCGCGCATAACTTGTCAAACAACAAACAAAGCCGGATGGGCCGACGCAGCAGCGAGGCCATGGTCAAGTCAACTCGCCATCCTGGCCATGTTGCTGCCGCAACAGCAACAGCAACATCAGCAGCAGAAGCAATAAAAGCAGCAACAACAGCAACAATTTTCTATGATATAAGTGTAACGCGTCTCATAAAAAAAACTCGCCCAATGTTTGCTTCGTAAGCGTCGTAGATTGCATCAAAGCGTTGCAGTGGCTGGCGCACACAGGTGTAAAAGGGGAAGGAGGAGGAGGATGGGTGGACAGCAGGAGCGGGAGGAGGCCGGTGGGCTGCTGTGCACATGCACAGCAATTACATTATTTTGCAGGCGGCGTTGGCAACAAAAATTGAATAATCCCACATGTGGCAGCAGCAGCAACAGCAGCAACAGCAACCGCAGCAGCAGCAACATTCCATGCAACTCGTGTTCATAATTGTTGCAGGCCAAATAGAAAAGAGGAAGAAACGTGGCAAGCGTTTAATGTGTCAAATGCAAGTGCAACATGTTGCCATTGCTGTTGCTGCTGCTGCTGCTGCTGCAATTGTTGCCATAGATGCTGCGGCTGTTGCTGTTGCTGTTGTAACACATTTATTCACTCCAATTTGTTTCTAATGCTCCTCTCTGAAATGCTGTTGCTGTCGCTGTTGATATTCTTGATGTTGCTGCTGCTATTGTTGTTGTGGTCGAAATGTTGCTGTTGTGGTAAAAGTGTTGCTGTGAGCTGTTGCTGTTGCAGTGAGCTGTTGCTGTTGCTGTTGCAGTTGCTGTCGCTCTATTTATTCTAATTTGTTTCTCAGGCTTCTCACTCAAATGCTGGTGCTGTCGCTGCTCAAATGTTTGCGGCTGCTACAACTATTGTTGTTGTTGTTGCTGTGAGATGCTACCGCTGCTGATGTGTTGAATAATATTTAGTCATTCCATTTTGTTGCTTACACTAGTACATCACATTTAGTTGCTATTGGTAGTATGTGGCTACGGCTGTTGCTGATATTGCTGCTGCTGGAATCTGTTGCTGTTGGAGTCTGTTGCTGTTGTCGCACTTGTTGCTAAGCTATTTTTGGCTCATTTTGGATAGTTTTCATAACTGTTGCTGCTTCTGTTTGCTGCTTCTGCTATGTGCTGCTGCTGCTGCATGCTACCTACAAGTGGTTGCTGTTGCATGAGCAACTCAGCAATTCTAATGTGCTCTAATTTGATAGCCATGCCCGTTTCGCAGAGCTCTGTTGTTGGTCTGATGTTGCTGCTGCTGTTGTTGCAGCAGCTGCTGCTGTTGCTGTTACATTTGGCAACATTGAATTCCTATAATTTGCTAATGCTTTTCTTTCATATGCTGCTGCTTTTGTTGCTGTTGCTGCTGCTGCTATTGCTCTTGTTGCTGTTGTTGATTTGGTGTAAGCAACTGTTGCTCTTACTTTAAACAATTATAATTTGCTCTAATTTGTTTCAAATGCTTATCTTTTATAGTGATTTTGGATATGTATCATAAATGTTGCCGTTGCTGCTGTTGTTGCTGCTGCTGCAATGCTGGCGGCTGCGGCTGCGGCAGCATTCTATACTAATTTGTTCTAATTTGTTTCTAATGCCTGTCTCTTCGAGCTATTTTTGTGACTTGTCATAAGCTCTTAATTGTTGTAGCCGTTGTAGCTGATGCTGCTGTTGCTGTTGTTATTCTAGATGTTGCTGTTGTTGTTGTTGCTGTTGTTGTTGTCCGAGCTGCTTTCGTGTTTAATGCGCAGTGCCGTAATATTTTTCTTTATGCTTAGTACTTATTACTTATTGCTGTTGCTGTTGCTGTTGTTGGTGCTGTTGCTGTTGCCTCTGGCCGAGTTTATTGTTCTAGTTTCCCCTGGTCAGCCGCTCCCCCCGCCTTGGGCTCTGTTAACAGTTGTTTCGGCTGCTCCGCCGAGTTTGTTGAACTTTTAATGAGTTTATATGGGCGCGCATTATATGATTTTTAACGAGCAATGATGCATTTGCTTGCTGGGTCAACTTTTTCGAAAAGACATCCAATGCCCGCTGCCCATGGAACGGATGCGCCTTTTAATTATTTTAGCTGGGGGCATTGAGAGTTTCGGAGCAGCAATGGATGGATTGCAATCAATGCTGTTTTGTTTACTCTGCTCAATTAAGACCTGCATTCGATTAGTTACTCAATTAATTGTAGGAATTCTGTTACCTTTCACTTCGATTACAAACCAATCGCAGTTCCAGGCATGATTTATGCTGCAACTATTGGGAGTAATGGAGAGGTGTTAGGCATAATTGATAGATTTTTATGAAGCTCTTGCCATTGATTAACTGGCGCTTATAATCGTTTCATCTCGTTATTGAACGTCCTCGCAGTTTTAATAATCGATTAATCGTGTTATACACTGGATTGTTATTGATTTATAATATTAGCATTGATTAAGTATGCCATAAGCTAGTTTGTTGTCTTATTTAATTATAATATTTGCAATGCAATGTAGAATGATGCATGTCTTACTTTTGCACTCTCTGTTATCGATATGTTATCGATCAGCAGATTACTTTGTTTTCTTCACATTAAAGACATTTCCTTGCTTTCCGATATTAGTTAAAATGAGTCAAACCACCACAAAGTCTTCCATTTGAATTACTTTCGGGTTCTTGTGGTTTCTCGATTGAAAGTTTTTTGAGTTGTTTTTATTTTTCTTTGAGCTGTAACTCAACTTTTGTTTTTGAGCCCGTTTCGCAATCAAACCACTCATAATTTGTAAGACAAAATTCACTTAAGCGCTGCGCTGTGGCATGCTAGCGAGCTAACGGGTCGCTTACCTGGTCGTTTACCTCACAAAGCGCAAAGTCTTTGACCACCCCGACGCCACCTAACCGCAAATGGTCAAAATGTTTACATTGTTGTTGTTGCTGTTGCTGTTGTCCCTCAACGCTAATACGCACAACAAACATTGCAGAGCCGGTGCCGGCTGCCGCGTTCGTTCAGTTGATTTGTAAAGATTTGTTAGAAATCTTTCACGTACAAAGCTTGCGGTCAATGGATGAGCAGCTGGGACAGCTTGGAAAGGGGGGGCGTGTCTTACCTGCAAATGTAAAAGAAAGCGAAATTAGTCCAACTGAAGTTTAACAACAAAATCAAAATGAAAATGAAAATGAACATAATTATAATAATAGCAACAACAAAAAATCAGTTAATACAACTGCCAATTCGCATTTAAATAAGCCATCAAAACTTTCTACATGTTGCATGATTATATTTAAAAAAAATATTTTTTCTGATCTGTGGAAGAAGTCGCCGCGGAATTCAATTAAGCTTGACTGCAACAACGACGCGTCGCTGCCTTTAATTTGTTGCGCCTAATTATTGCTGTTGTCGGCTGTCTTTTGTCTTTTGTCTTTTTGGCATTTGCTGTGCTGAGCTAAGCTGAGCTATGCCTGGCATTATAATATGTAGTTCTGCGTCTGTTAAGGGGGCCTTCGGGCCAACACTTTCTTTATTGGGCTTTCTTTAGATTTATCTTCTTTTGCTGTGTAGCGCCTGTGGCATTTGCTTTCCGACTTCTTTTGTTTTTCGCGCGTTGCGCTTCACTGTTTTTCGCATGGCTTTTCCAACGGCCAAGAAGACCATGAACATCAAGATGAAGAAGAAACAGGGACAGAGACACAGAAAGAGACAGAGATAGAGGCTGAAAGTCGCTGCGAAATTCCAACATTATGCAGTGCGTTAATTATGGGAGAGCCTGCGGTGCTAATGTCTATATCATTGGCTGCGCACCCTATTAAAGAGAGTGCCCACAACTAGAGGGAAATACTAAAAAAAAAAAAGCTGAAAAAACTAAAGTAAAAATAAAAAGTTTACTTTATAAAATGCCGACCTCGAAAGCTATGTCAGCAGCTACACTGAGCGAAAATTGTTGGGCGAAACTTAAACTTGGGGGGAAACAGGGCTGAATTAGGTGAAAATCTCAACAATTGGCTGAGCTTAAAGTTAGATTTTAGCTATGGGAGACTAATTAATAATATTCTCACTCCCTGCTTGAGTGTCCTTTAGGCTTTTCTGTCAGTGTAATTCTTGTGGAAAATATCGAAGCTGCAGTCAACGATTTCGTCACAGTCCTTTGTCTCAGTCGTGACCGCCAACTGTGGCGAATGATGATGGTCTCGTTTCTCTCTCTGTCTCTCTTTGGCAGGGGCGATGCTACAAACTGCAATTTGCGACAAATTCTGTGTAACAACTACAACAACAACTACAAAATTTCACTTGGCTGGCAACTGAAGTCTTCGACCATTTGTGGGCATTTTGTCGATAGTTTGTAACCTCAATTTGCATTTGAATTTTTGTAGCAGCCAACGACAAATATGGCCAAAACAAATTTGGCTTTTGGGTATTGGCTATTGGGTATTTGGTTTTGGTATTTGTGATTGCCGTTGGCCGTTTTGATTGCTATATAAGACGCATCTAGAGAGGCAGAGAGAAATGAGTTAACAGTAAATCAATTGGCAGCAGAACGTATCTAATAGATATAGAAACATTCAAACACACGCACACACACACACACACACACACACGTATGCATGATAACTGACTGACTGAGCCATTGGCCAAGATATACATCATCAGCATTTACAGCTATCAATCATAATTAAGTGAATGATAATCAAAATGGTCAGCATTATAGACGGACTTGACTTTGACTTGTGGAGCCTTTGTTCAGCCAGCGTCTCTTTCTCTCTCTCTCACTCTCTCACTTGCTCTCTGCATCTCTCGCTCTCCCTGAGCATTATTAGAGATAATAATAAAGAGCCGCAGCTCGAGCGAATCGAAATGCTGCGCCAACTCTAGCCACAGCACCGTTAGGCAGCTTAACATAACTCCCAGGCACAAGAGCAATAGCAACAACAGCAGCAACAACAACAGCAACAGCTTCTTCTCTCATTGTCTCGACCTCATCTCGTATGCAAACGCAAAACTCACTTTGAGATACAAATACCGATGCGAGTGCGAATTGTAGCTGTTGCTGTTGTTGCTGTTGCTGCTGTTGCTGTTGTTGTTGCTGTTGCTGGTGTAGCTAGCATTGACATGCTGGCAACTGGCTAGCAAATTTAGCACGCTAAGCAAAGCCAGTCAGCTCCCAGGCGTAGCTTTCATTTTAGACCAGGTGACAGCCAGGTATGAGCTGCTGTTGCTGCCACAAGCTCAGACGCTGCCACATTAATTTATTAGTCGCACTTGCAATTGCTGTTGCTGTTGTTGTTGCTGTTGCTGTTGTGTAAAAGATACGCACACGCTGCGAGCTACATTCTGCCAGCAACGGCTGGAGCCAACAGCCAACAGTTGGCCTCTAGTTGTCGCCTATCAAATTACGTTGCTGGGATGCCAAAACCCAACAGCATTTCAAATCTCTGGCATTTTTTTTTTATTTCTGCGCTGCATTGGAAACTTTAGATGCAGCTTGTTAGTGCTGCGTTGGAGTGAGAGGGACAGAGAGAGCGAGAGAGAGCGATAGGTAGAGTGAGAGTTAGAGTGAGGCAGCTGCCGGTAAAATGAGTAATGGCAAATGCGGTTTATGCGGTGCGCTCTTATCATGAATTTGCAGCTTATGAAAAGTAAGATTTCGAATGGGTTATTTATCACTTTTACTGAAAGAATAATGTGAATATGCGAGATCAGGTATAGCTGATACTGATTAGCTATGTGAATAGATTATTATACGTGCATATGATATATCATTAAAGTAACATATAAACTAGGCTATGCTTTTCTTCAGCCTTCCTCTATAATATATCTATAGTTATATCAAATTTTGTTCTATATCATGATCAAACTCATATCATGACAAGTTGTAAAAGCATTTAAACTGACTATATTGATATATAAATCAGCATTTTCTGTTTCACTTAATATTACTGTACATCATAAACTATTTTATATCATGCCCAATTTCATGGAATTCACATTCAAATTGATTTATTATGCCTTTCTCTAATAATATATAGATCTGCCTATGCATGATTACGTAAATCAATCGAGCTATTTGCATAGCTTGTTAAGTGCATCCTCTTCTCTGCCCATTCTCATGGCATTATCATAATTTCCGATTGATTTGCTATGCTCTTTGGCAATCTAGATACAGTTTTAATATCGCTTTCATGTCACGAACTATTATTATATTACGTTAAGTACAGCATCTTCTCCTCCCATTCCCATTCTCTTGGCATGAGCATCTGGGCAAAATTGATTTAGTATGCACTTTGCTAATCCATAAGCAGTTTCTCTGCTTGCTTAAACCAATTAATCCGCAACGTGTAAACCTGCTCGCATTGGGCTTCGTCTCTTTTTACTATTTCTATCTGGATTTTGTTCCGCCTGCCCATCAAACGCAGAATGCGAGTTGCAATATCTCAATGTGCACATGTATATGTATATCTATATAGATATGGGTGTGAGTGTGTGTATATGTGTGTGTTTGTATTTATCTGTGTCCAGTGTAAAATTCGCTCATTAATTTTCGCGTTCCTTCACTGACATTGATTGAAGATGCGGTCGTGTTATGGATGCATGGGAACCACATCAACTATATGAACAAACTAAACTAAACTAAACTAAAGCCAGCTTACACACAGCTTCTACAGCATCTTCGGATGATTAATCTGGCTGGCAGGCAATTGTCTAGTTGCCTTTAATCTAGCTACGAGCTTTCCTTTTCCTTTTTCTCTCTTTAATTTTTTACCATATGTGATCATCTTGAACCCAATTAGAGCTGAACTTTTTCTCTCTCTCGCTCGCTCTTTGGGCTGTCAAATGACACAGATTTTCACTTCTAGCTGTGAGTGTGGCCCACGCCCATTGCACACGCTTTTGGCCCAAAAGGAAAACTTTTGCTTTTATGATGCGCGTGTTGATAAACTTCGATGACTTTATAGATATATTTCTTCCTCTACTTCTGCTCTTTCTTCTTCTTCTTGGTCTTGGTCTCTGTGCAGTTAGAAAGTGCATTGCTTGCTTACTTTTTGGCCAGTTTTGGCCATAATTGCCCGCTTACTGCTGCTGCTGCTGCTGCTGCTGGAGTTGTTGTTGCTATTGTTGTTGCACCCTTTTTGCACCATTTTGTTGTGGGTTTCATGGCCAGTTACCTTGTGGCTCTGGCATCGTCAGCATCGTCTGAGCAGCTCCTCGCTGCATTTGTGGCTTTGTCCATTTTTGTTTTGGGCGCTGCGTTTCGTGCGCAATTTGTTATTTTAATGATTTCAATGGAATCTTCCCAAAGCCCAGCTCCATCTTTGACTCCTCTCAACTACCCCGCACATAATTGTGCGGGTGTTGTTGTTGTTGTTGTTGTTGTTGTTGCTATTGCTGACTTCTGTTTTGGGGCTTGGCGAGAAAGTCGCATTGCATTCAAATGCGGCTCAACGAGTCGACGCCAAGTCAAATGTTAAAGTGTTTACACGCCTCTCTGACAATACCCACATACACATGCACACACACACAAGCACACACACAGACAAACACATACAAATAAATCTGACAAATGGCCAGACAATAGCAACAGCAGCAGCAACAACAATAAGAACTAGTAAGAGTGCTTAGCTAAAGAGTGGCAGACTAAGAGATGCCCTGTAGCCTGCAGACAAACACTCACATACTCTTACATAGCCACACATACATATGCAAACAATACATGCCCAAAGCATCCACACAGCTTTTCATGATTTTTTTAAATCTTTAAATATAGTATTATTGTTCTTTTATAACATATAAATACCAGAAAGGCTTCTGTTTTATGACTTCTATGAGGATTAAAGCTATCACCAAATTTTAGGGTTAAGTAAGTCGGACAAAAAAAAGTTAAATATATTATGATCTTTACAATCGAATTCGAAAGCTCTTACAAAATCGCGACTGGTAAACAATGCTAGTTAAATTTCTTCTTAGCAATAGCTATTGTCTTTGAGTTGATAAATATTGATGAGATCATATTATCTTCTCACAAAGCATATTGAAGCATAATAAATTAGCTACTGATAATATCTGGTAAACGATAGCTTATGATTATCAGTAAACGATAATTATCGATAATCGGCAGAGCGGCGAATATTAACGATTTGGTAAATTTATATCATTTACCTAAGATCTGCTTAAAACCATTTCTAGTAAATAATAATTACAGATTTAAAGCAAATGGAAAGAGCTTGAATATAATAGAAAGTTAGGGACTTGTAAATGACTCTTTGTGTTTCATTGTTTTACTGCTATGCTCCACATCTCTCTCAGAGTCTGATTAATGATAATATAAATAAATTGGGAAAATGTCTGCATCTTATCGTATAATTAATGAGAATGGAATTTGCATATTTTTTTTAGCAAATTTTTGTATGTATGTATAATTTATATGTATATGTATAAACGATAACGATGATAATAATCATCGATTTACGATGAACTAAAGGTGTTTCTCAACAAATTGAACTAGTCTAAAGTGTGATACACGCGTTTATGGTTACTCTTAAGCTGCTTGAGTCTACTTCATTAACTCTTAGGCTACTCCAATCGTCAAAGTCAACTTAGCACGACTTTATTTATGATCGACTTTATGTGCGAAGCTTAACGCAAACCATTCACACACGCAGAGTGTGCACTGGGCATAGGGTATAACAACAACAACAACAACAACAACCACACAGAGCAATGGCTTACAAATTGCTGGTGACGTTCAGCACAGTAGTTGACAACATCAGCAACAACTAACAACAACGGACAACGGACAGACAGCAACAACAACAATGTGGGCATTTGTGGTGCCGGCAAACATTATTATGGCCACATTCAACGACTCTTAAAGAGAAGTCTCGTCTCTGGACTTGGCATTGTAATCATCAATACACCCGCCTGCCCCCTCTCGGCAGCCGGCCTCTCCACACTGCTATATCAATATTTGCCCATGCCATTAGAGTTTAGCTGTCTTTAACTGCTTGTAATATCCGTGAAATGCGGCAAACGATTTCGATTTTAAAGCATTATAACTTTTTTTGGATGAGTGTGGCCCTATGTAGGGCTAGAAGCCAGCTGAAGGCCTTCCATTTGTCTGGCCGGCATGGAAATTGACACTTTGTCTATCGACACTTGGCACAAAATTGTGTCAAGTTGTCAACGGCAGCAACAGCAGCAGCAGCAACAGCAGCAGCAGCGACGGCAGCAATCAGCTGTCAGTGTGCCAGTTGTTTGGCCTAAAAACTGACCACACTTGCTTCAATGTGAGTTGATGAAGACAGCTATGCAATCGATACATGTGGCACAGCAATTGAAATTGAAAACGAATCAAGCACACGACCAGTCGAAAATCTAGTGAAAATTGCGTTTTAATGAAGAGTTACTCTATTGAGTGGCTGGCCAACTGGTTGAGTGAGACAGGAATTGCAATTTCAGTATAACTACAAATTGAAGTCTAAACTAGCCAACTGTGGTATATCACAAATTTCATATAGTATGCACTAAACTTGTTCAGGAAATAGCTGTTGATTTTGCTTTTGATCTTGCCGTTATATTATATCGATATAGACGTTGAAATTGTATCGATATGCGATTATGAGCTATCGAGAAAAAATATCGAGTGCGCTGCAAATGAAAAATATAATTATGGATAAGCGATGCATAATGAGCTGCCAAAAAAGAAAATATCAAGTTCCTTGCAAATATTATCGATAACTTTCGATTTTTAATATCTGACCTTGGGACGCTTTCAGATGGTTATTAATTCTAGACTTGGAATTTGTAAAGATTATAAATCTTACTAATGTATTTAAGTTGTTAAGGAGTTGAGATACATTTTTTACGTTATCAATAAATTTAGAGTTTATTTTTTTGCTCTATATGAAATCTTTAAACTTAGCCAATTTAAGTTCGACCAAAATCATCTATTCTATAGTTACTGACTTTCTAGTGTCAATCATAGCTATCAAATTGAATTGCTTTAATCTACAGCTACATCTCTATTTATAATATAGAAGGCAAAAAGTGTATAACAAATATCGATAAGCGATAAATATATAGTATTAATTTAATCGATTAGCACACACAGCCCCCTGTGAAGGCAGCAAAATGATGGAAGTTAATTGAAAAATGATCAACCATGACTTGAGCTATAAAATTCAACTTAATAGCGACTCTCAACGATTATTTTGCCCGCATAAAAACTTCAACTTCCGCAGCAGAAGCCGCCTCTGAGACTTTGACTTGTGCATTTTAATGTCCACTCATAAAGGCAAAAGAACAAAAAACTTCTATATTTATATCTATGCATTTATGTAGGCTATCTGTGTGTCTCTGTCTCTGTGTCTGTCTCTTTCTCTGTATCTGTATCTGACGTACATCTCAGCTAGTATAACAAATTATGCGGCTCGCCCAAGTTCAGAAAAGTTTTGTGCATTTTAAATGGGCAACTGGACGTTTGGCTCCAGGTGGAGTTTACAATGTTTCCCGATGCAGGGCAGCAAGAACGAATCGAGCTGAAACGAGCGACAAATTAGCAATTTAAATTTCCCGACAACAAACAATAAACATATATAAAATATGTGAGCTGTGCAATTGGCAATTGCAGTCAAGCGGCATTGCCAGCAGCAGCAGCAACAGCAACAGTAACAACAACAGCAACGACAGTTGCCCCCAAGTTGCTCTAGAGAATTGTGTCAAATGTGCCACGCCCACCGGCTGGCACTTTCTTTTGCATTAGACATAAATTTGATGACGCCTTTATTAGTGCGAATGGCGTTTGCTGCTGCTGCTGCTGCTGCTGCTGCTGCTGCTCTCAATGCACAGTAAAAGTTGTAGCGCCACATATAATGAAGAAAACTATAAAAGCAAACGACTGGGCAATACTCGCTCAGCTCAAATTATAATGGAGATATAAAGTTTGCGTTAGAGTGGGTTTTCTTGTATGCCAAAACAATCAAATTTATTGAGCAAGGAGAACTGGAGCTGGAGAGAATTTAGTTATGATCTGATAGATAGATAACTTCATGTGTCATATATCATATTATATGCTCTCTTTTAAGTCTCTTTTAATAAAAGTAATTTTATATAATACATATACCCAATACTTCATCTGCCCAGGGCATACAGCTTCAAGAGTTCATGAAAATAGTTGTGTCTATATATTAACACTAATCATTTTAGCTGCTTCAAATTTGCTTTCCTGTAAAAGTCATCTGTATAAAATCTATCAATAAATATTTTTAACACTTTCTGCACCATTAAAACAAAAACAATAAACTCCTTTCACTTCGTAGACAAGCATCGAAATAAAAGCAACAAATTGTCGAAAACTTTAGAAATGTTTTACATTTCAGTTTTTCGCAATTGAGAAAACCAAAACAAACGCAATTTGAAGCATTATTTTTGTACGTTGATTGCATTCACCTGATGATGTGTTGTGTGTGTGTTTTTGTCTCTAGGTTAAATATTGCATGTCTGTGCGATGTCTCCCTCTCCCCCTCTTTCTCTGCTTCTTCTCTGTCTCTCACTCTCGCCAGATAGATTTGGTGGAAAGTTTGATAGATGCATATCTTTTCAATGGCCACGTTAATTGCAGCTGAGCCATAGAAATTGCTGTATTAAATTTGCCCCCAAGGCCAAGAAGCCAATGGTTCAAGCTGGCCAAAAGAGCAGCCCCAGCTGTGTGGGACTCGCACTCGATCTGTATTTTGGTCGGTCTCGATTGAGCCTTTACGAGTTTATACGGCTCATTGCAAGCATTCGTGCAATTGTTTGTTGAATTTGTCATAGAACATGAAACGAATGAAGCTGAGTTTGTAGAGAGAGAGGGTTGGTTCTGATTGAGTGTCTGACTGACCTACTGACTTATTGAGGACAGACCCAAAGCTGAGAGTCTGAAGGTCTTTTTGGATTGTAAGTGTAAAATATTTAGAGAGAAGTGAGAGCAATGAAAGAGCTCATGAAAATCGATGTAGAAGTTCCTCTTCTCTAAGGTCTTAGCATGATATGGGTATGCATATATCTCCTATATCATATCTCCTTTATATGTAGTTGTAGAAAACTCTATTCAAGTAGAGCTCGAGAGGGTTAAGAGCTAACCAACAGACAGAGTTAGAGTATTATGGGTATGGAATTTATACTTTGGATTATCTATATTCTTCAAGAACTCTTATAAAAAGTAGCTAAAAAATCTAGCTTGCAAATTTCCAGCTCTAATTTTACCAATATTAATTTTTCAACTAAAGGCAAATCTAATAAAATTTTGTTTACCATATGCATATAATCATCTATAATTATCTATATTTATATCTACAATTAGGCAATTAGTTTAACTATCTATATTTATCTTTCCACCTAGTCCGTTAGAGTATTTACTTTTGACCACTTCCAAACCTAACGCTTCTTTATTGTTTTTAATAATTTGTTGATTATTTTGTTGTTTGCCGTTTTCTGCTTCTTCTTTAGTTTTGCTTTAGAAAGTACAATAAATTTCTAGACCATAAAAGTCAGAATAGCGGCACTCGTACAGTTCTGGCCGCCTTATAAATAATTTATCAATTTTAGAAATATTTCTGCTTTTGCCAGATTTTATTTCTATTCTCTGCACAGCAATTGAATTAGCCACAGACAATGCCAACTAAAGCTGAGATTGGCAACAACAAAACGAATTGTGATTTAAATGCAATTGGTTTTTGTTTTTGTGAGTGTGAGTGTGTATGTGTGTGTGTGTGTGTGTGTGCTCTATGCACAATTACACGACCTAGAAAGCCAAAGCAGCAGAAAGTTACAAGAAGAAAGCCAAAAGCCAAAGTCAAAGGCAAACTCAAAGTAAAAATGCAAAGGATGAGCTGATGGGCCAAAGAGGGGGCGGCTGAATGGTCAAAAGAGGCAGCGGTTGAGAGGTCACTAAAGGGGCCGGAGGAGGGCTCTATAGAGCAGGGCTTAGAGGGGATACAGCGGCGTAGAGAGGAGCCTAGAGATGGCTCTAGAAAGGAGAGTGCTCCAAAGAGGGAGCTTGAGTGGGTCTAAAGAGTGGTCTATGGAAGCATCTAGAGAGGGGTCCATAGAGAGGTCAGAGGCAGGCCTGCTAATGCAAATAGTGGGAAGACATTTACAATTAGTTGCCAAATGCTGTGAGATCTTAATTTGGTCGTGGACTCGTGAGGCATCTACCCAAACAAGCAGGCGGGGAGGGGAGCGGGTGGGCGCTGTCTGGTAGTTTTTGATGTAGTTTGTTTTAGTGTGGCTGCAACTCTCACTTAATGGAAAGTGCCTCGTCCGGCGCCCAAGGCTCTCATTAGAGCATCAAAGTCGAAAGATCTGCGGCACGATTGGCACGGCAACAAAACTATTTTTGGCCCACGCATTCGGCCAAATCGCTGCTTGGTAGTAGCCAAGTCATGGCCACAAATGAAGCCAAGATCAAAGAGTCTGGAGTCTAGAGTCTGGCACTTAAAAGGGTCGGCACAATAATTGAAGTTTCACTTTTACAGCATTTCGCATAATTTGCGCTATTTTTATTGCTAATGAGCGCCAGTTTTATTTAGAAATTATTGTAATTAGTTATTCTTTAATTGCAAGTAAAAGTTTGAGGTCTTAATAAATCAAGAAGCTGCAAAGATGGTAATGCAAAACCCTTTCCCCAAAACAAAAAGAAATAGTTAGAAAGCCAAGCTAGACCTAGTTCAAGAGCTCCAAGCCAGGCCAAGATGGAGATAGATAAAGAGTGTGTGTGTGTGTGTGTGAAAGAGAGAGAGAAAGATATCGCTATCATCGCTGCGCTTTTCTCAGCTTTCTTCGGCAGCGCATTGTTCGATTTTTCCTAATCATATGAATAATGTTAGGCTCTTTCCCTTGAGCTCTTGTCTCGCTGCTCCGCCTTGGGCTTTCTGCTTGAATGCTTTCATTTGCATTTAGCTTAGCAGCTTCCGCCAAGTGCTCGAACCCCGCTAGGTAATTGCTTTTGGTGGGTTCTCTTTGATTAGCATAAGTTTTCGGCTCTAACGGGCTCTCTCTGCCGCTGCCGCTGCCGCTGCTTCTGCTGCTGCTGCTTTTTTGTTAACAAGCCTCTGTCTGATAAGACCAGAGTCGTTTTGTTTGAACTTTTTCTTCTGATTTTTTTGGTCTAAGAAGTCATGACAACTATTTCATGGTCAGGCGATTTGTAGGCAATTCCATGCTTCATTTCGCTCTGAACTTTCCATCAACCCCACTCGGTCTGTCTATCTATAGGAAATTGGCAGCTGCAAATATTTCACACTTTCATGGTATAGTTCCGGTTTCTAAGGCCAATTCAAATATATTTTCCTTTGTTTGTGTTGATTTTTGATGAACTTAACTGCAATTCACTTTTCTTTTTGGCTTTTGTTTCTGGCTTGTCTTGCCTTTGGCTCCCAACTCTATGATTATCTGCTCTATGCGTTGTAAAATTGTCGGTGTCATTGTTATGAGGCACGCGGCTAGATTCCGTCTGAGCCGAGCTGAGGTTGGGATAGGGCGGTACAGCTAGTCAGTGAAACTTTTTTTTACCATTTTCATTGGGGTAGCTCGAAGTTTTTCAACGTAATAATGCAAATGAAAAAAACTATAATTAATTGCCGGCTACGTACAACGGGCGAGGGCGTGGTCAATGAGGCGCTCAGCTGAGCTGAGCTGAGCTGAGCTTTGGCGTCAGGCACAAGCCACTGCGCCAGCGGCCAGTTAGAATACCCTGTAAAATGAGCAATATGGAAGTGGAGTAGAAACTGATATGAAGCGAGGTTAACTTATAAAGCAAACTAAAATAAATCTTTCTGAGAGAATTGTAGACATATGAAGAAGTCTTTTTTTTGCTTAAGAAATTCAGGCCTATACCTACATCTATCCAGATAACTTCAAGGAACTCAACAAGACTTGACATATAACTATTCACCGAGTAAGCTTCCTTTCTGAAATGAGTTACATATATAAGATCTTCAAGATCTAAACTATGGTAGCATAATGGACTTATATAATCTAAGTTAACCAAGCAGCAATATCTACAGCTGTAATCTCTTAGGTGTGCCGAAAATTGTTGCCCATCAACTTAAACTGAAAGTCTCATTTGAATCAGTTAATGTGCGCCCAAGTAACAATAGAAACAGAATTTGTATTTCCGCTCTAAGAGATATCTTCGAGTCGCTCACTTCCTTCTGCTACAAGTTGAGCATGCATTTTGTTGCCTCTTGCTGCCCACTAATTAAATGAGTTGAGAGCGTGAAAAAGTCGCATGTTGCATCATTCAAAGCTGAAGACGAAGCTAACTGCAACTCATGGCAGCAACAGCAGCAGCAACAGCAGCAGCAGGAGCTCCATGACCTAGGCATTGTGCTGGCATGTGGCAAGTGGCATGTGGTATGCTAACTAACGGTGCATTAGCTTCATCATTAAGCTCAAAGTCCGATGATATGAAAGCATCCATTATGCTCTTTTAGTATATTGAATATTTATTTGGCATTTGGTCTTGATTTGTGGCCCATTAGCACCTTTCGATTTAAGCTTGGGTTCTAGATTCTCTTTCTTTATTTATTTTGTTTAGTTTTTTATTTTTGTTTATTTTGGTTTTTGTTTCTTGGGGGACTTAGAAAGCGTGTAAATTAAATGCTAGCGAAAGTTGACTTTTCTGTTTCCATTTCTTTTGTTATTATTATTTCTATGCAAATTAGCTGAAGAGCTCCTAAATTTTGTGTCGCAATCCGCGAGACAATAATGAGTTTTTGTTGATATACACCGAACAAATATATTTCGCTTTTCATCTCTCCCTCGAGAAATATATTTTTAACAATGTGTTAATTACACGGGAATAGAGAAACAAACCGTATGAACAAATCTGTGCTTAATCGTTAATTTATGATACTCGTAGCGGTAAACGACATGAAGCAATCAGCCTGAATGCTGGTTCTTGGTCTTGTCTTTCGGCTTTATGCTTCGCTGATCATCAGCAGCTAGAAGTTGAGAGAGCTCTTGAGCAGAGCTCATAAAGTTAGCTTAATGTGCATATTTATTGCTTGGGAGTTGCAATAAATTCGGCATTCATTTGATTTAAACATTTGAGACGAGCCATAAATTTAAATGAATGAATGCTGCTGTTGCTGCTATGAAATTTCGAATATGTAATGAGGAAATATAATTGTAATATTACAAATAAAAATAAATATCAGAAATATTCCTGATAGAATTTAGCTGTCATGCATGCCATCTTCTTCAGTCTTAGCTTATGTCATATGTACAGCTAACATGTGATTAACATACCAAGTTTTCTTTGCCGTTGACCAACTTCTTTCATTTACTTTAATATCCTTAAAAATCCTGCCTATTTAATGTGCGTTTTTCATGTCATATTAAGGAGAAAGGCTCTGGCTGGCAGCGCTTCCACTATGATGATTGGCACCCAATCCCGCTTGTGGCTTTGTGGCAATCAAAATGCCGAAGCTGCCAATCGAATTGATAGTCACTCGCGTAAGTCTCGCAAGTCTCGTAATTCTTTCTTGTCCATAAATCCAGGTTTCGAGACATTTAGCGCATTTCCAAAGCTTTAAACGGCATCGAAATTGTTTTGCAAAGCGCGCGCATTGCATCGGCTCGATTATCGGCTAAGAACAATTAAGCGTCTTCATTAGGCCACAGCTGGTAGCCTATTTAGATGCGGATACCTTTCTACCTACATATGTGACTAGCCATTCAATTAAGCACCGGCATGGGCTCGCTGTGAGTTTTATAGAGATGTTCGCCACGTTATATCGTGAATTCGCCGATCTCTCGTGTTTCGGAGTTGAAACAGCATTTTATGCGCAATCATTTACGATAGAGTTCAATGAATGTGTTTTATTGTATTGAATGACTTTTATTTATATTAACAATCGATAAAAATAGCTTTTTAGCTAATGTTGTTTATCTAGATACCTAGATAATCATCTGTATATGATTTATCTTGTATACAACTTTTTCGTTTCACAATCGATAAATATCGATAGTCTAGTCTTCTATAGCACAGGCATAGTCTGTTAAGTACATACCGAAGTTAAAGTATGTCAATGAATTTCATGGATCATGTGACTAGGCTAAGGCAAATGCCACACGCTCTCATCTCTAATGGATAATTAGAGTGGAGTGAAGGTACTGTGAAGACCTAGGCCCAAATTGAATGCAGCTAACTAACGCATTTTTTCTTGATGCAACCTGTTGCTGCAACTGCCGCTGCCGCGGCCGCTGTCGCTGCTATTGTATGGAGTATGTGGATTATGTGTTTGTGTGTCACGTCGAGCGTGCAACGCGGTACGTGCAACTCGCTCAACCTGTCGATAGTCGGCCAGATATATGTATATATATATATATGCAACGCCAATTGGCCCCGGCTAGCAGCCCAATGTGTGTCGTCTCCATCATCAACTGCGGAGCGCCAATTCCCATCTACGAGCATCTCGCGAATTGCCAATTGGCAATGGCCAATCGAAGCCATAAATTATGTCGTTGTTGTAGCTGGAGTTGCAGTTGGGAGACTCGAAAAGTCGCCTCCGTATGATCATCATCATCGTCGCCATACATACATACATAGACGTAAGCCTGAGCTGCCCAGGCCTAGGCGCACATCAAAATTTATAGGTCAGTGGTGGCAACAAATTGCCAAGCTTTTCCGATTTTTCCAACTCCTTTTTTTTGTGTGTGGGCTGTGTATGGATGATGGAATGTGAGAAGCTGCCCTCAGACATGACCGTGATCTGGACATGTGCATTGCATTGTGTCTACCCCAGCGCCCCTACCGACCTCATCTACAATGACAGCTTGTCTTTTGTCTATGTTTTTTTGGCTGTTTTTCTTAGCTGTTGCTGCTGCTGCTGCTGCCAAAACTGACCCACTCAGCAGCAAAAGGAAGTTTTCATCGATTGTCCCAGGCGCTGCACTGCAGCAACTGTTGCTGCTCGGCTGCTCGACTGCTCTGCTGTCGGCTGTCGGCTCTTGTTGTTGTCGTTGCCAACATTATGACAATCGATTTGCAATGGAAAGCCATTGCCTGAAGGCGCTCCATTTATAACAAGTGGCCACATTGACTGCCCGGCCAGCCTCTACTCTGGCCATGGATAACTTTATACGCTCCCATCTTGAGTGTATTTCTTAGCAAATACCCTTATATGGAATGGTGGGTATATAGGCTACGTAAGCAAATATGTGGGAAGCGGGAGGAGCGGAATGAGGTTATGCTTGCTTTATGCTTTATAGATATTCTCTCCTAAAGATGGAGATATATCCATCTAACTGCTAATCTGCTCATGCAAAACTTGGAATAATAAAATATTAATTTTGTGCCTCTTTATAGTTAAGTTTAACTATCGACCTTTTAAATTGTTCTATGGTAACTCATTTGTTCTTGGAGTTATTTTGCTGAAACTCGGCATATAGATAGCCTTGAGTTACATTTTTTATAAGAAATTCAATCTATAGAGTTATTTAGAACTAGAGATTTACTATACGAGTAATATGCCAATTGAAGTTGCAACTGAAAGCTCTGATTATATCAAGGGATTTTCTTTAAAATATTTTGTAGTTAATCCAGACAAATTTGAGATATGAATATGTAAAAGATGCACGCTAAAATATTTCTAAATTATCATCATTATCATAAATCTATTAAATATATATTTTGAATGCCAAATCAAATAGATATATCTGTACTTTCATATTATATTCCTTTGAATTGATAGATAGTATATAAAATAGATCTGTATAGACATATAGTCGATTTGTTTGAAATTAAGGAGCATCTTGATGATCCTAAGTGTAGATCTTTTGTATAAATGATATAGATTACTATCTAGATCGTATCTATCTAGTAAATCGTAAAAAATAAATTTTACAAAATACAGAAAATATTTTTTTTATGGATAGCTGAGAGATCTAAGACGAATTTTTTCCTACTTTCGACTGTTGTCTTAGATCTTAACTCTGGGTCAGCTAGAGTATTTGAACTCTGGCATAGGCTTAGAGCCCGTGTTGTCATTGTTGTTCCTATTGCTCTCGCTGTAGTTGCAGTTGTCGTCGTTTGCTGTTGTCGCTGTCAGCAGTTGTTGTTGTTGTTGCTGCTGCTGCTGCTGCTGCTGGTCGCTTGTTGCTGTTTGCTGCCCCATGTTGCAGCTTTCAAAGTCAAGTTGTACCAATAATTCTGCATTTGACATTCAACTTCTCTTCTCTTCTTGTTGTTTTTTGTTTTTGTGCCATTTTCGGCCAAAAACGGTTTCTTAAGCTATCTCCATCCGTCCGCCCCCCGCCAAACTGTCTCTAAT
Source organism: Drosophila arizonae (assembly GCF_054131065.1). NCBI lineage: Eukaryota > Metazoa > Arthropoda > Insecta > Diptera > Drosophilidae > Drosophila > Drosophila arizonae. The sequence goes on along the minus strand of NC_142924.1, from coordinate 2,395,537 downwards.
ATATGTATATATATATATATATATATATATATATATATATATATATATCGTTGCATTGTCTTTTTGGCCAACTCGAAGCTAATTAAGCGGAAAATGTCAAAGGCAATTGCTTTATGGTTGGCTTTTACCAAATTTGGTTGGCTCATTAAAGTTGTTGGTGGGCAGCTTGACTTGTGGCTAACAGCACTTACCTTATTATCCTTGTTGTTGTTGTTGCTGTTGCTGTTGAGTTTTTGCTGATAGTATTCCTCGCGCGCATGCGTATTGAGACTGTCTATCAATGCGGAGGCATTCACATGCGCATCATAGACCATGGCATCGCTGGATGAGGATGAGGTTGAGGATGCTGCTGCCGCCGCCGCCGCTGCTGCTGCTGCTGAGGAGGAGCTGGCTGCAGCAAGTGGTATATTGGCTTGGGGCGTGCGCGTGTATAGCTGCTCTATGGGCAGGGCGGGGGCGGGCGAGTTGGCAGTTGTCATGGTGGCCGGATGGGTGGAGCCAGCTGGCGTTACCTTCTGCTGCTGCGGCTTGGTCGACAGCTTCTGATAGCTGCTGGTGCTGCCAGTCTGCTTCTTGTTGCCCGTATTAGTGGGTGGCTTTGACTGGGCCGCTGCATTCGCGGCTGCGGCGCTGACACTGCCGGGCCGCTGCTGTGGGTTACGTTTCAGTGCTGCCGCCACCTTGTGGCCAAAGGGTCGCTTGGTGGGTCGGATCTTGTGCTTGCCCATGGTGCTCAGCGTGCGTTGGTTGCCCGCACTCGAGGTGGTGCTGGTATTTGGCTCCGGATCGGCTGCTGTGATGGCAGCGATATTGTTATTCGAGCGTGCGGCCACAAACTGATCATCCGGATCGGTGGCATCCGTCAGCGCATCGCCGCTCGTTGTCGACTGCTCCAATTCCATTTCCTCCTGCTCTTGCTCCAGTTGCTCGGTGGATTGCGTTTCCTCGGCGCTGTTGCCCAAAGTGGTTGCCGTCGTCTCACTCACATCGGTGGTGGTGGGCAGCTCCTTCATGAGCATGGTCTGGGCCGTGACCTCCGCCTGCAGTGCCGCCTGCTCATTCATGGTATTCTGCAGCTCCAGCAACGTGGTCTCGTCCAGCAGCAGTGTGGGATCCGTTTCGGCCTCGGTATAGCCGGTGGTTGGCAATGTGCTGCCCTCGGCCTCCTCCGTGGACAGCGGCTGTGTGCTGCTGGTGCTGCTGCTGTTGTTGCTATTGGTGCTGCCACTGCTGCTCCTCGCCGAGGTCGCCTCCTGCTGTATCAGTTGCTGCTCCTCAATGTCCAATGTCTCCTTGAGCCTGGCCACACGCTCCACAATCCTGGCCAGCATATCCTTCTGCGGCTCTGGCAAATCCTTCGTATCCAACTCCAGCAGACGATCGTACTTCTTCATATTTCGCTTAACAGTCTCGATGTCGGCGCGTGTCTTCGATGCTGGCGGCGCCAGGGTGGGGTAGCTGGGGCTCTCCATGAAGTGGGTGCGCGCACGCCTGTTGCTGTAGCCCACCAGCTCGATGACACCCGGATAATCCGCTTGCGTGGCGGCGGGCAGAGCGCAGAGCATTGCAAGCAGCGCCAAGGCGCAGCTCCAGGCTGCACTGAGCGCCATCTCTTCTAACAGACCGGGGAAAGGTGTTGCAGTTCTTGCAGGTGGCTTAGCTGCTATTAACACTCTCACACACACACTCACAGTTGCACACACTCACGCACTTTTCGAAAAGTGGAACTCGCTTTGGTTTTGTCTTTTACTTTACTTATTTATATCCAGTTTTATATCGAATTTATTTTCTTTATACAAATTACTTTTTTTTAGTAATATATTTTTTTTTAACTTTTCCGTACTTTTTGTTCAACCCGTATTAGTGTCAACTAACTGTAACTGGCTGCACGGCGCACGACTCTGTTGTCAATTCAAGTCCAAGCTGGTCAGGAGTCAGCTCTACTGTGGATATAAGCACTTGTCTCTCTTTCTATATATATAATACATACATATACATACATACATATGTATATATATATATGTAATTCGATTTTATTATTTATTAAACTTCTTCTATCTTCGTTAGCCTTCGCGCTCCGATCGCAGTTGCGCTGTCGTCTAACGTCTAGGTACAAATGTTTCAGGCCGCGTTGCGGCAGCGTCTTTTAAAAATTTTCAACCGGAAAACGCTGCCGCTGCTGCCGTCAGCGTCGACAGCGACGTCGCCGTCGCCGTTTCGCTGTCTCGCAGCAGACTTTTCTCCCAGCTTTTGCGAACCGGTTTGACTCGCTGTAGAAAGATACAAAGATCTAACAGTTGCAATGTCTGCAAAAGTTCTACTTAAATATTGTTGAATTTTTAACAATTTTTTACAAATATTTCTATCATTATTTATTTATTTACTTTTATAAATATTTATTTTTGCACTCATTTTAGGCAAAAATTTGAGCTCAAGACCCTAATTCTAGCTTAACTGTTAAGTTAACAGCTGCTGTTAGCAGCGCTGTTAAGCTTCAAACATGTTGCATTGTTGAAATGTTGTTGAAACGTTGTTGAACTGCTTCAATTTTCGGGGTCTTCGCCTTGACTGAATGTGCAATATGTTGAGTTCGTTTGACAGCTGATCAAGTTGTTGTCGATGGGTTGGGGAGGGCTCCCGCTCGATAGGGGGGCTCGCTCCATTCAATTAGTCATTCCACGCACACACACAATCGAGCTGCTGCTGCTGTTGCTGCTGCTGCTGTTCGACTAGATTCTTTGCATTTTGGCCTGGTTCTTGGCTTTCGCTTCAATGTCAACGCCGCATCGTTTAGCCTGTCATCGATGTGCTCTATAAAATGATAGGAAAGTTTAGAGTTTTGTATGACGATCACGTAATACTCTTGCCTCGATTTGTTTATGTATGTTTACTGCTGGAGATTTTACAAATTTGTTCGGCAGCTGACTGAGTTGGTTTCGTTGAGTTGAATCATTAGCTCGTATAGGAATGCCTGATAAGAAAGTATTTGTTGTGCGTATAAGAACGGCTTTTTGATATCATTGATAGCTGGACAGATAAGTGAGAGTTTCCATATAGTTAGGAATTGGAGCAGATGCTGAGAAGCTGGGATGGATAGTAATATCTTAAGTTTAAGAGAAGCTGTATGTATTTTAGACTTATTTCTTATATAACACCATCTAATTATTGATTTTCGATATGAAGCAGATAAGCTGAGAAATGTTTCGAATCTACTAGAGTGAAACATAGTAATTAAAATTTTTATATTAGCAGAGAAACTAAAAATAGTTTAGAGTAAAATATTATAAACAAAACTTGGTTTTTATAGCATCAACAGAAACGTTTTATAAGAAACAGTTTTTTTCAATTTTTTTTTTCCCCTATACTGCTTAATATTGATAATTATAACTATAATAACTGCATGCAATTATGCAGTCTAGAAGTTAAACTAAATTCATTCATACATAGTGTGTGATATATATATTCATATACATCCATTCCCACTTACGAACAGCACATAATCTCCATATACTCTAACTTATTCTAACCCATCTCCCAACTGGTCAAACCTGCCGCCCAGAGACACCTCGCTGGCTCTGCCTGCCTCGGTTTCAATTTAGCTTAAATGACAACATTTATAATAGACATAATTTGTCGCGTGTGCTCTCACTCGAAGTTAATTGAAGTCCCCGCCCCCCTCTTGCCAACTCAGTCATTTCTCACTGCGATCAAACATAACGCGGCCCTCTGATCGTACGTGTTGTGGCTGCTAATGATCTTCATGGATTTCCATTTCTAGCGGCCTTTCTCATAAATATACATATAGCTATATATATATATGACTCTGTGGATATCTATAGACTAGATATAGCGGAGTGTTTGCCATTGAAAATTTCTACCATGGGAACGCCATAAAACAATAACAAATGGCACCCAGGTCGACGTCTGCTGGGCTCCCACTGGGTCCATGTCCAATAAAAGAAACCGAGCGTTAATTAAAAAAATGGCCATAGATCAATGCACCTGATAGATGAGCCAGCTGTGGCTGCTGCTGCTGCTGTGGCTGCTTCTGCTGCTGTTGCTGCTGCTACTGCTGCTGCAACTCTTGCTGCTGTTGCTTGCGGCTTACTTACTGCAAAAGTTGTCCATAATTTGCTGAGCAACTAGAAGAAGAGCCCAAAGTTTTGCCTCCCTAATTGTGGCACGCCCTCCTTTGGCATGCGTTTGACAAGTCCTTAGGCGGTTCATTAGCCAAATGGAAGACACGTTCTGATCGCATTGACACACATGCAAATCGTGGGTGCCATTTGCCGTTGTGAGTGGGTGCTGCTGCTGCTGCTGCGTGGCTAACTGCAACTGTTGCTGTCGAAAAACAAAACAAAAAATACGAGGAAAAACGAAAAATAGTTGCAACCGGGCAACTTTCTTCGGCTTATCTTTATGCATATGCAACGCAATGGCGGCGTCTGCATTCTTTTGTGGCAAGACGGCATAAAATATGCGAGCGACGCGACGCAGCGCGATCATCTGCCACAGCAGCAGCAACAGCAGCGGCAGCCGCAACAGTAATAGCAGCAGCAACACCAACAGCATCTGCAGCGGCAGCAGCAACATCCACGGCATTGGCATTGGCAACTGCAACTCTTGAACTTTACCAGCAATGAAAAGCTTGGCTGTGGCCCTTTTAGCCAGCGACTGTTTAGCATTTGCAGCCGAGAGCAACTTTTGCATAGACATAGACACAGTGAGAGAGACGGAGAGAGAGAGAGAGAGCGAGCTGGAGAGTGTGTGAGCGAGAGAAAGGCAGGGGAGTGAGCGAGCGAAAGAGATGCTGCACGATGCTGCCGCTGCTGCTGCTGCTCAAGTGCCAATGGCAATCTGCTTTTTATACCAAATACCCATTGCAAATGTTGCTAGGAGGTATAATAAAGTTGGACTTCTATGGGACAGTGAGAAGTAGAATCTTTCATTGAATAGCTATCTATATAATTATTATGTCTGTATAAGCAGCAAGACACGCCTGATTATAGTAATTATAAATAAATGGGTTTATGCATATCTCATACCTTGACATTTTATAATTTGTTGTATTTAAACTTGAACAAGATCGATCAAATCGATATTGATCTTCATAGGTAGGAAGACTTTTCATTTTTCAATAAATTTTCGATAATAATAGCATTTACATACATATATAGTAGTAGTAGTAGCTGCTTTTGAAACGATTAGGAATAAAGCTTCCATTGAATAATCTGTAATTACTTGGATTTTCTCATGTCGATATATATCGATACACGATTTTTCTCTTTATTTACTTAAAGAAATCTATAAAAATCTATCAAATTACTCATATAACTGCTAGTGGAGCAAGCCGATTGTTATTTTATACTATGAATAACCATTCGTAAAGCTTATGTTTCTCTAAAGAAATATATGGATATACATAACATTACTGTGAATACAGGGTATCTGCTAACCGAGCAGCCTCATTTTGGGGCACTCTTACTTGTTGTTGTGGCTCTTGTTGCTGTTGCCGTATGTTGTTGTTGTTGCTGAGGGGACTGTATTTTCTTATGTTGTTGCTGTTGTTGCTGTTGCTGCTGCTGTTGTTGTTTATTTCCCTGCAGTTTGATCTTTTGGTCTTTGGCGGTAATTTTTGTTGCCGCAGCGGCGTCTGCGCCTTTTCCTTAGCAATTGTTGCTGCTGCAAACACTCTATTGGCTTTCGGTTGCTGCTGCTGCTGCTGTTGTAGCAGTTGCTGTTGCTGTAGAGTTGCTGTTGCTGTTCTTTACTGTGCCTGCCTTTTGCATTGCATTTCTTATTTCTATTTTCGCTTTATCTACAAGTTTTGTCTTCATTTTTATTTTAATAGTGCAAATGATTCCGCTCTTTTGCAAATTGCAGCTGATTTTTTAGCTGGCGATAAAATGCACGACGGCAACATCTCTCTGTTGCTGTCGCTGTCGCTGCTGCCGGTCGCATTGCGCCTTCTCTTTAACACATAATGATTTCAAATAGTTGCTGCTTTGGTGCTGGGTGCGAAATTAATTTGAATTATTACTATTATTAGATGTTATTTGTGTAATGCGGCGTTCGATAGCGCTTGCCCAGGTACAGTTAGGGCGCAGATGTTGCTGCTGCTGCTGCTGCTGCATGTTGCTGCCGTGCATTATGCAAGATTGCCAGACGTTATCCACAGCAAATGCGGCACAGTAAGAGCTGCAACAAATTTCAGTGATAAGCCGAACAGACGGGCAAACAGCAACAGCAACAACAGCAGCAACAGCAGCAGAGGCAACAATTGCTGCTGCATAACTTGTGCCTGCTTCAATTACCAATTGTTGTTGCCGTTTAAATGATTGCATTGTTGGCCACATTTAAATTTATTAAAACTGCGCAGCTTCTAACGGGCAGCAGCTTGGAATGTTGCCGCTTGCTACCGATGCTGCTGCTGTTGCTGCTGCCGTTCATTGACCGTGCAACGTTTGGCCTTGTGCTTCCTCCTGCTGTTCGATTGTCGATTCTCAGCAATTGTTTCTCTTCTTCTACATTCTGCATTTTGCATGCAATTTAATGTCATTTGTCATTTGCTTAATTGTGACCAAGCGCTTGTTGCATTTCCTGCAACAACTAAATGCCGTTTTGTAATTGTTGCAAGGCACGCAGCTGCCAATGATGTTGCTGCTGCTGATGCTGCTGCTGCTGTTGCTGCTACAGCATCTGCTCCACAGTCGGCATCAGTTCTGCCGCTGGGCCATTTAGTTTCAATTAATCAAGTTGTCGCTGCACGCGTCTATTAGCTGTTTATGACAGTGCCCCCCCTAGGGGTGCGCGAGTCCAGTTGCTTCACTCATTAGCGGCGCCCCCAAGTTGCAACAGTTGTTAGAGTTGTTGTTGCTGTTGCTGTTATTAAATACTCCCGTGGCAGTTGCCGCTACTGCCTCACGGTGATTTCTCGGACACATTTAGTCCAGCTTTTTTACTTAATGCTCGCCCACGCCATTTATAGGAGCATATGAGCTTTCAGTGCCTTGAGCTGCTGCTTCTGTTCTATTCTTCTGTTTCCAGCTCCTCTCGTGATATGGTCAATTTTCTTCTCAGCTCTATTCGATTACTGTTTGCTCTTCTCCATTTTCTTCTCTGAAGAGCGAATCAAGAGGAAAGAAGGAAGAGAGAAATTCGTTTTCTACCTGATTCTTGTTTCGCTTCATTCTTTCTCTCTCTCACTCTCATTCTCATTGTCCTTCTCTTCTGATTTCCCCTTTTCTGTCTTCTCTCCTTGGCTCTCCTCTTCTGTTCTTATTTTCTCTCCTCTCTTTGAACACTGAAGAAGGTAGATCTTCTCTTCTCTCTTCACCCCTTACTATTCTCCATTTTCTTCTGTTCTCTTCTTGTCTCTCATCTTCTATTCTCTTCTGTTTTCATATCCTCTATCAGCTTTTTTCCTGCTCTCTTCCTGTTTCTTCTCTTCTCGTCCTGAGCGAGTATTTAACAGTCGTATCTACTCATTAATTTTCCGTTTTTTTTTCGGGCCTTGTTTTGTAACATGTGAAGTTCTTGCGAGTGCTCCATTTGTCCGTTTGGGCTTTATATGCTTGGGTACCGTTGCAGGCGTCAGCGGCGCCGTCGCAACTTTTGGTGGTTGCGCCCCGTCCCGCTGCCTAAGTGACGGACAGCATTTTGCGCCCAGCTGTCAGTCGGAGGTTCGTTGACTCGGCCACCAGTTGGCCGAACAGTTGGTGTTGAAACAATCAGGTCCGACCAGTGGCCATTTGATGAGCCTAGCGCATTGCATAATGTTCCGCCCAGACAAACGAATCAAGTCGCTGACTTCGTAATTGCCCAGACTGCAAATTGAATTTATGTTAAGTCTAACTGGCAATTTTTCTGTTTTGGTTTCTTTTTCTTTATTTTGTTTGGGAGTTCTTAGAGTTGAAAGAGACTACAAGTTCATTTGCCTGAGCCGCCAGTTTATAGCCCAGATTTACCAGTTCTACAAAAAGAATTAACTCTGTTAAATGCCAGACTTTTGAATAATAGAATTATGTAAATTAGCTATGAGCGCTCAACTTAATATTTTATAAAGAAGGCTCGTAGTTAAATGGAACTTTTACTGTGGCAAAGTAACGGCTAAGGCAGCAAATGTTTGGCATAATAACGTTCTTAAGCTTATGCATATATTTCTGTCTTTCTTTTATTGACAGTAGTATAACTTTTAGCATCTTTAGCTAACAGTTGGATATGTTTGATATAACAGTCTTATATAAGATATCATTTATATGACGTATCTTTAGCTAGATTTATACCAAATTTTGACCTAATGAAAGTGTAAAGCAAACGCCACGAACTCGCTATTAAGGGCTAACAGCTGTTAAATAATAACATATATGAGTTAACAGGCCTAATAGATAAATTACTAGTGCTTGAAAACTTTTAAAATGCATCTTACAGTCTGGATACTATTTTGAAACTAAAAACAATATTTCTTAGCATTAACATAATTATAACATTACACATAGATAGCTCTCAATTAATTTAAATGACTATAACATAACACATAACATTAACAGACTTAATTCAGCATTTTCCCAACTAAAGCATGAGAATAAAATTTCAAATTATAGACAAGCCCGCATAACCATTACATGATTCCAACATTAACAGACTGAGCTTAACATATGCCCAACTAGAAACCTAAATAATAATTGATAGCTTAGCAGCATTTACTAATTGGTTGCCGTTGCACAAATCTCTGGTGAAAATATCTTGAATTCAATCGGTACGATTTTCATATTTGTTTTATTTATTATACGATGCGCTTGGCTGGCCGGTTTATCTTGATAAATTTTTAAATAGATAGCCGCCAGATAAAACCAGTTGCAAGGCGGCCAAACCGATGCAATCTAGCAGATGCGGCAGCACCAGCAACAGGTAGGCACCAGGTAGGCAGCCAGCCAGCCAGGAGTTAAAGGCAAAAGATTGCGGCACACCCCCCACGACTAATTGTGCTCATTTCCATTTATCAGAGCTGGGGCAACCCAAATGAATTACAGCACTAAAAGCAAATTAAAATCGTGCCAAAGTGTTTGCAGCATAAGCATTTCACAATGGGCCGAAGCAGCTGGAGCAGCCAGAGATCTGGAGCTCTAGAGCTCCACATATCTCTATGGAGGCTGGTTGCATTAAGCATTTAATTTAGTGCCTAGGCAGCAATTTTCATGCGTTGGCAATTGTCTCGCTGAATCGGAATTCGCGTGTTGCGTCTTTTATTTTTAGAGCTATAAACTTGGTTGCATTTGTTGCACTGTGTGGAGGCACTTGATGCTGCTGCTGCTGCTGCTGCGACTGTTGCTCGTTTGCCAAATGCAATTAAATGTGTGTCGCTGGAGCTGGCTGGCTGGCTGGCTGGCGAGCAGCAGTCAGCAGTCAGCAGGCAACACTCGACGGCAACTGTGCCGCATAATTGTGCCAAATGAATTTGTAATTATGTGTGTGTGCCATGAACTTCAAATGGCCAACTAGCCGGTTTTGGTCATGTGAGTGACATCACATGCTAGCTGACTCCTGCTGCCACAATACACTCCAAATTCTGTTCGTCTTCCGCAGGCCAGCGTCTTAGACATGGCTAGCATGACACCACAGAAACAAAATCAAGCCAAAACAAAAATTTAATTAAAGCGCATGACGCAAAAATTCTTGCTGTTTAAATCAACAGCAACAGCAACAACAACGACAACAGCGGCAACAATAGCCGCAACAACATCGGCAAACAGCAGCAACTGCAAAGTCACCAAAGAACACGAACTTGCGGCATCGAACGAGTTCACGATGGCAAGATACACTGTATTCGTTCAATGAGAGTCTAGATGGGGTGGCAAATATTTTAGCAGAGTGAGTAGAGCATTGAAATCAAGGCATTAAAATGGATAGATGCATGTGTGCAGGCATACATATGTATGTGTATACATGCATAAGCATCATACAGCCTGAGTGTTAAAACATATACTTATGCAAACTTACATACATGCATACTTCAATACATACATGAATCAATATTTCTATCAGTACTATCACTAGGTACATACATTCAAACATACATGCATGCATACATACATACATACATACATACATACATACATACATACATACACACAGACATGCATACATACATTAAAATATACATGCATACATACATCAATATATACATCAGTAGATACATACATACTTTAAATATTAATAAATCAATATATTCATATACACATGTATACATTCATAGATGCTTACATGCATACATACATGAATACATACATATATGTATACATACATTCATCAATAATTTCTTACATAAATTCATATTCATTTGCACTTGCATTGATAATCACATCAAGCAGATCAATCCGACAAAAATAAAGTCATGAGAATTGCAGAGAAAGGCGATCTATACGTTTGTATTTATTATTTCCTGAAGGACTTCAAGTCAGCTAAGAGAAAGTACATGAATAAGGAAATTTATCTATACATAACACAGATGATATCAACACCTAAAGACCTATAAGGCAGAGACAGTAAACACAGGCTATATTAGACAAAGGTAAAAGCCCCTATTGGCTGCATTAAACCTACACATTTTGCTTGACAAACTAAACGAAACCCGAAAATATATACAGTAGTAGAGAGCTAATATACCCCTCCTACAGCTGGGCCAAACAGTGCATAGAGACCAAAGATGACTTTAAAAACTCACGCAGAATTTTGGACACGGCCCAAAGTGTCAAACTCATGTGAAGTGCGCGAGCGAGAGCGACATATTTGGCAAGAGGCGTTCAGAGACTCGACCGTGTTGCCGCCTTACAGGCCAATTAAATGGCGACACTTTATGCCTGATGATGATGGTGAGGCCCAAAAGAAGCAGAAGCAACAGCAACAGCTAGAGCTACAGCATCGGCATTCAACATTCAGCATCCAGCATCATCATCAATCCCCAGTGGCTGACTGTGAACGCTCGTAAATGGGTCAATGATGGCTTAAATTGTGCGGCTTTGTTAAATGGTGCACGCGGTCTTCTGGTTAGCGGTCTGAAAAGGTCTCGACTCGGCAGAGTCGCTCGGGCCCTGACATCTGATCGCACCTCTGACTTCAACTCCAATTCTCTCAGTGACGATTGACTGATGGGCTATAGTATATGTTAGTTTCTTTGCCTTGCGGTTGTTGACAGCCCCCTCCCTAACCCTCGGCCGGCTTTAACCATATTCGATTTATGAACTACAGTTCAGTTTCAGTATTGCATTTAGCATTTGGCATTGCGTTATTGAGTTGTTGCAGTTTTTTTTTCTTTGTTGCTGTTGCTGTTGTTGTTGTTGTTGTTGCCCCTGCAACAATTTGTCTAATGTGCCAATTTGGTCGCATCTACCGCCTTGGCTGGCGTATCGTTAGCTCAATGCTTGATCATGTTGATTTCTTTCTTTTGTGCACTTTTCTTGCGGCCTATCAATGACAAGGCAACAAGAGACGTTAGATGCCTCCTCCAGCTCCCGCACCCGGTCCACCTACCCCTTCCCCACTCAACCCCCAACCACCATTGACTTTTGCCTCTTTTGGCTTCGAGTTGAACGCGGTTCGTGCTTTACATAGCGTGACACGAGTTGACTGAATGGAGCTTGATATGCGTGTCTGTGCTAAATGCGATAGAAGCTAAAAGAAACTGACTGGGTGAAAATAGTCAAGTTCCCAAATTGCCTAGACCAGCCATAGAGTTCTTACACGACTCACAGCGGACTTGGACACGGCTCTATGGGATTTAGCAGAAGTGTGGTTAGATTCTGTTTATGAATCAGCATGAGTAGAGCATAAATAGTAGAATAATACTATAGAATGACTGACTTACCATATTGACTTGAATTTTAGACGATTGAACTGACTTGGGGATACTTAGGGTTACAGACAGAACAGGTTGACTAGAATATGAATATAAATGAATGATATAGATATGAATGATTAGTACCTTATATAATTTACCATGAATAGACTAGCTAGATTTTAGTTTAACTGAAAGCTTCATTGCTCTAAGCTTCATTTTTCATACATATATCCTAATCAGATCTGTATCTATACGATATATTCATATATAAAGAGTAGTCTGTATAAATTCTTATAAAAATATTAACTGAAATCAAATAACCCTAGTTTACTCACGCTGCCATTTCTAGCAGCTGGCTATTGCTTATGGAGCCCTATAATTTCCACACCAGTCGCTAGATTTTTCGGTCTTTTCTGTTGGCGATGCGCTCACTTGTCCCATTTATTTATTTTGTATTTCTGCTGTTTAAATTTAATTCACGATCTGCCATCAAGTCGAGTCGAGTCGAGTCGCGTCGCGTCGCGTCGAGTTGAGCTGCGTTGAGTTGAGTTGAATTGAGTCGGAACAAAAGGCAGCTACGAAAATTCCCTCGACGCTTGCCAATTGCAATTGCAATAGGAATAGCAATAGCAACAGCAACAGCTCTTCTTGTGCATCGTCTTCATCGTCATCTTCGTCTTCTTCTTCTTCTAACGAGGGGACTTTTCTTTTGCTTACTTTCCGATTTTTAGCTGCAGTCGGAAAAATCTTTTCGTTCGCGTACTTAACCGCAATAATTTTGCTCATTTGAGTGTCGTGGAAATGAGTTAAAGCAGTTGCCTGCCACTTGGCGGCAATAGCAACAGCGACAACAACTACAACAGCAACAACTGCAGCAGCAACTGCAACTGCGACGGCTGCCGCTAATGTAATGTGAGCATTACTTATTTCCATTTTTTTTCCTTTTTATTTTTGTTGTTTCTTCTTACCGCCAGGCCAGAGTCTCTCTCTCTTAATTCATTAATTTCCCACAGGCTGCAGCCCGCCTTTGGGTCGCAGCCAATTTCCACCGTGAAACCGTTGAAAGTTATCACCCACAACCCACAAGCGAATGTGTCAAAGCAGCGAATGCAGTCAAGTTTATTTTTTCTGCCTTTTTTCTATTTTGGGCACTACAACCACAACAACTAGATTACACGCATTGTCTCAGTATCTGTCTTTCTCTCTCTCTCTCTCTCTCTCTCTCTCTCTCTCTCTCTCTGTCTTTCTCTTACAGGCTCTTGACATCTCAACAGCAGCATCACAATAAAGTTGTTAGCGGGTGTTGCAATGCCAATTGCTGTTATCAATTACAATGTGCTTACTTACTATCTAGACAAACAAAATACACTGAGAGAAAAAGGAAGGTGAAATATAGCAGATAGGAGATAGAAGATGGGAGATAGGAGATAGGAGATAGGAGATAGAAGATAGGATATAGAAAATAGAATATAGAGGATAAGAGACAGAAGACAGACGAAAGAAGACAGAAGTTAAAAGAAAGATGATACAAGATAGTAAATAGAAAATAAATAAAAATATAAATAGTAAATGAAAGACTGAATATTGATGATATAGTACAAAAGAACGGAGATTTAAGACAGGCGAAATTAAAAGATACATAAATGACAGAAAAACAAAGAAGATGAAAGTGCGAATATAGAAAACAGAATATAATATATGCAAATATCGAGAAGAATGTTAAGCTTAATCACATAACTGCCTAATTTCTACGATTCAAAATTTGCTAATATTAGAGACTCTATAACCATTTGCACTGAGAAAAACGGAACGAAAAAATACCAGTCGAAAAGTCGAACAAGATGACTGTTCGACTAGTATTTTTTCGTTCCGTTTTTCTCAGTGCATTCGCTTTATAAATTCTCTCATCTGTGCCATAATTTTTGCTGCATTGCACATACGCACAGTTAGCCCGCATGACAGCTGCATGTGAAACCTACAAGTAAAATAATGTTCTCAAGCAAATGACACCAGCTGACGGGCAAGTGGAACGCACACTAATCGTATTATTTGATTATGTAAAGTTTATGTATGTGTATGTGAGAGTGTGTGTGAGTCTGTGCTTATTCAATGCAGTTCTATTGAGTCTTTTTCTTTACCATTTGTGGGCCAGTGCTGCGCATTGGACAGTTAGGTATACAGCTACGAAAGGGTGTCAAACACTCAGACTCTGACCTACAGCTAACCATGGAGAACAACAACAGCAATAACAAAAGCAGCTACAACAACAACAATAGCAACTGTGTCTTTTGTCTGGTCTAGTCTAATCTCTGCTGTTCAGCAAACGCATTTGCATTTTTTGTAACTGTGCTTACGCTTTAATCTAACAGACTCTCTCTCTCTCTCACACACACTCTCTGCCTGGCTAAGTTCCCTTCTATCTGTCTCGTTTATATGCTAATTAAATCATATAATTTCAATCTCAATCTGTCTTGTCATATAGCTCGATTTCAGTTCAGACTGCATTCTTATGCTAAAAAGCAAATTACTTTATGGATTCTCTTTGGTCTCTGGTCTTCGGCTGGATGAAAGTGTTTTTCTGACCCCGATTCTCAGGCCATGTGTGTGTCGGTCTGCCTTTGTGTGTGTGTGTGTCGCTTGCCATTGAAATCGGTTGAGCTTGAGGCATGTTTCACATATTTCATGATTTTACTTTTCCTACTTGTTTCGTTTGCATTTTTTTCTCGCTTTTCGTTTTTCCTTTTTTTTTTCTCCTACAAGATTTTTGCATTTTCTGCGCATATTTTCGCGAAGTGCTGTTCAACGCGGTTTTTCGTCATCCCACGCTCTTAATTACCCACTACGAGTGGCATCCTCTCCGAGCAGCGCTGCTTGAGTTGTTATTCCAATTATGCCCTGTTTCAGATGGCTGAATGTTGAGTAGATCTAGATCAAGTGTAGCAATGCACTTTGCTGCTGTAAAGTCTTTATTATGTATTTAAAATACCATTTAGTAAACGATGTTATGAAAGTATTCCTGTGGGCGAATTCATTTGGTACACTTCAATAGGCTTGAATAGGTTGAATAGGTCAGTTACTTAAAAGTTTCCAATCTCATACTCGAAAACTGTCATCACAATCTCCCTAGAAACGATACAAGGGCATATCAGTTCATATAGAAATTCCGCACTTTTTTACCTCTTCTTTATCTTAGTTATCTTAGGCACCACTTCCACTTGTTCCACTTGTTGGGCATTCATAATTAATTAATTAATAATCCAATAAATTATAAATTTCATTTCTAAGCAGGGCATCTTTCGGGTCGACTAAGTCTGCAGCTCCTCTGCTTTTTGTTTTGCCATTTTTAGCGGGTTTTCGTGTTTGTTCTGCTTTAGCAGTTTAATAACCCAAAAAAAAAAAAAAAAAAAAAAAAAATAGCTCGAGCAATTCCTGAGTTCGAATTTCTGCATATTTAATGACAGCCAGTCGAGTTGTTGACTTAATTTTGGAGTATTTAGAAAGCTATTTGCATAAATTGCCCAAATCAATTACAGTTAAATGGAGGCAAATTAATTGCGGGGAATTAATGTTGATTAGGGTGGACCCAAAGGCTTGTGCTGAGTGCATGGCATAGCTATAGAACGTATGTATATATACATCTATAAATAGCTCAGCTCTCATGCAATTTCTAGCTGCTGCATGCCACCTGTGTTACCTGCCTCACGACACCTGCCACCTGCCACCTCGTTGTGATGTATTTTTAATCATTTCTTATGACTTCATTAAAAATGCATTTGAAATTTGTATATTATATCTGAAGTGTTTGGCGTTGACGTGAGACCAGGTGAGCAAAGGTGCTCAGGTGCTGCCTGTATCTCTGCTATAGACAGCGCATTAAGTTGCCTGGCAACTGCTGCTGCTGCTGCATTGTTAACAGCTAAAGGCACAGCACAGCACAGCTTCATTAGAAGCACTTGCAGAGGCAGCAATCTAACGCCCACTACTCTATCTTCCTGCAAGCAGTCCTCTCGGCTCAGCAGACCGTCTCGGAGTTCCTTTTGTTATACTCTTATTGAAAATGATTTGTATGAGGGTAGCCTGCCTATATCACTAGGTATGTAACAGGCCGAACAGAAGATAGAAGATGGAAGATAAATGATATAGCACAGATAATAAAATGTAGAAGATGGCTGATTGCTTCTTGGTTCTCTTTGTCAGGGTATTTGTTAACTGTTCACTCTCGCTTAAATCCATCTTGGCTGCTTCAACCCAACCCACCCACTCGACTGCCACGCCCCCGCAGCAGCAGCCTTAGCCTGGCCATCAAAGCTGTTGATAATGTCATGGCGACTGGCTCGTCCAGCTTTCAGTTCCAGCTTCCAGCTCACAGGTTTTAAGTTTCCAACTTCAAAGTTGATGGGCTGCCAAGGCGCATATATCATCATCATTTCTGTCAGTTCGTTAAGTTCAAAAATAAAAGAAGAAACAAAAACAAAAAAGCCGAAAATACCTTGCAGAGGATGCGCTTGATTTTCTCTGCACCTAAATTAGATTTTTGCCATTTTTTATTTTTAATTTTTATTTTTCGCGCCTGCCAAAATCAAACTGCGCTTGAGTTCACCAGAAATGGAAAGTTGTGTTTGGAAGGTGTTTAGCAAAAACTGTATTTACTCGCATTGGCTAAACAATTATTATAAACAGGATATGAGCACATTTGGCCCACAAATTGTTGCGTTTTTCTGTGTTTCTGTTTATTTAGCTAATAAGCGACGAAAGTTTGCCCGAAAGTTTTAACGAGCCACGCAAAAAATGTGAAAAAAAAACCCAAATAGATTACATAGAGATGAACGTATCGCTAGTGATGAGATGATGGAAGTCCCAATAATTAGCTAGAGTTGAATGGAGGGGCAATGTAAATTAGTATAAGCTAAGAGACGAGCTGAGAAATCTAATTTAGTTAGAAAAGAGCTTGTAAAGTGGAACTGAGTGTGGAGATTAAAGCTGAGATTAGCTAATTTGTCATAGGGATGAGCGCGTGACTCACGAATATGGAAGTATGAATGACTGCAGCCATATATGTAAGTTATAGCTCTCATATGTATAAAGTCTCGCATCTCTAAGGTATTCACTCAGCGCAAAACTATTTCAAGCAGGATGGATTTGAATTTGATGCGTTGTTTGCCATTAATTACTCAGCGGGTCACTTGAGCACGCGGATTTTGATCAGACCCTAATCCCAGTTCGTGGCCAATGTTGGGGCTGAGAGCCGCCGCGGGATGCTGCGCCACTTTCTTTGGCCAACTGCTCGAAATTGGCAATGGACTTGGCACTTGGTCAGCGCCGTTTGTTTTCCCATGATCGTCTGTCTAGCCAAACCCCGGTTTGGTATCATTGCTTTGGCTAGAAGAAGAAGAAAAACAATCAACGCGCCTCTAAATGCGAATTCGCTTGGAAGCAACAACAATGAGGGAGAAGAATTCGTGCGAGATTTAAAGTTTATTTGGCTTTTAGCTTTTGCTTTGTTCGTTTGTTTGCCTGTTGTTGGCCAAGTAAATACTTAAATATAGCACACTTAAACAGTTTGTTGATATTGTTGTAGCGAAAGTGAAACTCGAATCTAGCTGGGATGGGGCTGCCTCTAATGAGAGTTAATTACAACATCAAAGCCATGATCTCTCTCTCTCTCTCTCTCTTTCGCTCTCTTTGTACATATGCCATATCTGAGGCGTATCTGCATTGCGAGGTAATTCTTCTGGCCAGATTGGGCACAAGTTTCGATTAGGCGCGGCCACAAAGGCAAGGCAACTAATGCAAATAAGCACGAAGACGACATAGAACAGTTGTTTTTCAGTATGACGCACTAGAGATACTCTAGAATGTGTTTTCTTGCGTTTGACTATAAATTAAACTATCTATCTATATATCTAGCTGACTCTGAGTATTATCAATCAGTCCTTCTCAATATCTATGTAGGGTTCTGTCATTCTAGCTTTACTATGACTCTCTCTCTCTATCATTCTATACTTACAATATCTTAACCACATAACAGCTTAGTTCTAGGAGCCCTAGCTCGATGGAGATAACTCTAAGGCTCGTCCTCTCTTTGCATAGTCCATCACGAATTCATGCCACCTCGCTGGTTAGGGTATAGAAAACTAAAATTGTAATAAGAAGCAGAAAACGGCGAGTGGAAAAACCGCGTTTACCAGCTAAACTCTAAGTAGAGAAAGTACACGCGGCGCACATGTAAAAGTAACCAAAAAAAAAAAAAGCCGAAAAAAGCTTAAAAAAAGATGCGAATCTTCGCCTTTGCCTTCAGCTTCAGCTTCAACTTCAGCTTCAGCTTTGACTTTGGCTCTTTGGATGTGGATTTTGGATACGACTTCAGTTTTCTTTGAGGTCAAATCGCGCGCTTTTACCGCTCGCTTTCGATCGAGGTCTGTTGCCCGCCTACGAATATCAGAAGATGTTGTCTAGTAAATATTACAACATAACTGTATTTGTTGTTGCCATAACGATTGTTATTACCATTGTAACCAGATGTTGTTGTTACTGTTGCTGTTGCTGTTGCTGATGTTGTTGTTTGCCCTGTCATTTGCATACTTAACACCTTTCGTCTGCAGCCTGTCTCGTCTTCGAATTCGAGAAAAGAGACTTTTCTTCACTTGAGCCAGCGACAGATTGAGCTGAGTTGGGCCACAGAGTTGAGGAGTGTTTTGGAGTGCTACGAGCATTGCCTTTTGTAATTAGAAAATAATCGACTGCAATGCGTTGGTGAAGTGGCAGGCGAGTCAGTCTATCCATCTGTCCATCCGCCTGTCTGTCTGTCTGTCTGTCCGTCCGGCAGTCAGTCTTACTTTCAATTTCATCTGCATGTGCGCTGGGGTTAGATGAATGCATGCAAACGCATCTGGAGAGCTTTGTTCGGTTTTTGTTTTGTTTTTGTGGTTGTTTTGTTATGCATGATTTGTAAGTCTGTCGCTTTCTTTGTGCGGCGCTGATGACTCGGCACTGCACTATAAGATTACTATGATTACGATACCCTGTAATCAGCAGTGTGCGTAAATGGGGCTTGATTACCGTTTTGTTAATAGACACAAACCGTCATTTGTGTGCGTTGATGGCTCTATTTTTGGTTGCTGTTTCTGCTTGTATATCTTATTCTTGGTCGTCATGGCCAGCTGACATAATTTAGCTATGCTTCCATCCTATCCATCAATTATATATAGAGATTATTCATTGAAAGTCAAGGCTAAACATTCAAATTTTCAGCTGAAGTCCAGCTGACTTAACTATGGTAATCAACTCAACATACAACTAAAATTTTACTCCCAAATGCAGCCTCAATAAATTTGAAATATCACATCAATCATGATTCGAAATGGCAAAGGTATATTCCAGGGTATCTCGACTTTTTGCTCACATTTTTGGTTTCATTCATTATTATTATTGTTATTGTTATAGCTTTATTGTTGCAATTTATTGCCAGTGAGCAATCAACAGATTCGTTATCGCCGTTGCACGCTAAGAAATCCATTAATTTTTTATGTATATATAGTCAGATATATGTATATATATCTGTATATGCCGATTTTCGCATATGATACTATTAACAGTTTCGTTCGATTACACTTTCACTCTCTCTCGCTCACTCGCTCGCTCGTTCGGTCGCCCTTGCCCCATTTGGCTGGCATTAAAATGCCATTAGAGGCTGCAACAGATTGTGGCAAGTATTTGCGCAGTTGGCGTTTA
Source organism: Drosophila arizonae (assembly GCF_054131065.1). Taxonomy (NCBI): domain Eukaryota; kingdom Metazoa; phylum Arthropoda; class Insecta; order Diptera; family Drosophilidae; genus Drosophila; species Drosophila arizonae. The sequence continues at coordinate 2,375,970 of NC_142924.1, read as the reverse complement.
TCAGTCTGAATCAATAACAAAATGAATCACAATTTATTCGAGGCAATCTAAAAGCATTCATTGATTAATTGCTGATCTGCTCGGCCCAGCGTTTGAGCATTTGAGCATCCGAGTTCCCACTGCCGCCTCGTTGGCCGGGGGCGGAAGGCGTGGTGGCAAATTACAAACGCCGTTAAAATTTCACTTTCTAAGGCAAAAACAAACCCATAAAAAAGAGCTGGCAGGTGAAATCTCTCTCTCCCAGCTTCCTGTGTCAGCGTCGCTGAGGAAGAGGCGCCGCCAGAAGAGGAAAACATCTTGAGACTAAGAGCTTGCAGCAAAAGAAATGTATTAAGAATAATTATGCCAGGGAAAATTGATAAGGCCTCGACGTAATGTTCTGCAATTAAATTCATAAGCGCCTCAACCTGTGGGGCACCCTAATTTTTTCAGTTTTTTTTGGATGTAGCTTGCATGTCAGCGCCCCAAAACGTGGCTAATTAGTGGAGTAAAAGCTGGCCAACGAGAAGAAATGAAGAAATTTACGTAGAACAGAACGAACAGAGTAAAGTAGTCGACTGCGCGATGCTCGCTCAGAAATTAAAATTACGTGGAATACAAAAGTGTAAGTGGAGAGTGTAGAGTGGAATGGAGAGTGGAGAATGTAGTGTAGAGTAGAGTGGTGAGTGTATAGTAGAGTGAAGAGTGGAGAGTGTAGAGTAGAGAGTGGAGAGTAGTGTGGAGAATAGATTAGACAGTGAGGAGTGTATAGTATATAGTAGAGGGTAGAGAGTAGAGAGTAGAGAGAAGAGAGTAGAGAGTAGAGAGTAGAGAGTAGAGAGTAGAGAGTAGAGTAGAGAGAATAGCGAGTGAGGTAGTAGGAGTATAGTAAGGTAGAGAGTCGAGAGTAGGAGTAGTAAGTAGGAGTAGAGAGTGGAGTAGCGAGTAGGGTAGAGAGTAGAGAGTAGAGAGTAGAAGTAGAGAGTAGAGAGTAGAGAGTAGAGAGTAGAGAGTAGAGAGTAGAGAGTAGAGAGTAGAGAGGAGATACCATTTCATAAATCAAACATTCTCCCGCTTTATCAATAAGACAGCTCTCGAAATTCTAAACAGGAAAATTGCAGCAAACCAATATACTCTCATTTGATGGCCATAAAATGGGCAATCAAAGCAGACATGCAATGCTTGCTGCTTTGGCGGTCATCAGTCGATTCTATGAAGCGGATACTATTAGTTGGACTTGTGTCATGTTGTTGTCTAATTTGTGTTTGTTGTAGTTTTTGGTCATTTTTAATGATGTGAAAGAAAGTTATGAGCTGAATTTTCTAATGACAGCCCTCGCACCACCCAACCACTGCCTCTGAGATCTATTGTCAGCGCTCTATCAGAAATTCTGTGGAATTCAAATTAGAAAATTCAACTTTGAAATTCGAAACTCTCACTGTTGCTGTCGGTCGCTCGGTCGCTCGGTCGCCCGTTCGATCTGGCCAATGCAAATCTCAGCCAGAGGCCATGGAGCAGGCTAATCAATCAATATGCTAGCCAAGCACAGTAGCTAATTCAGCGTCACATTCGGTCCGAGGGGGGAGTCAAAGAGTCAACTAGAGTTGCTGCAGTCATAAATATGTATATATTTACATGTGAACGTAGACACCTCAACATGCCATAAATAATTAGCCAACAAAATTTGCTGCTGCTGCTGTTGTTGTTGTTGTTTAACAAAATGTGCAACAGAAGCTGCTAAGACAAGACATGAATTGGCGAAAAATGAAAAACTTTCGCCACAACAAATAAATAATGAATGGAGTGTATTGACAGCTCAACAGCGGGTGGGAAATTGAGCCCGAACCCGCAGTCCAAAAGAGCTTGGTTTGATGAAAATCGAAAAGTTGGCGAATAAATGCTGCTGCCTGATCAGGAACTAATCAATTGTCAGCACACGAATGATGAAACACCTGTTGAGGCTGAGGGGAAATTGAGGATGATTGACAAAAGTGTAGACAAAAAGTTGAAAGGGCGCTTATCAATTAGTAATTCTATTGTAGGTAAGTGTCTGTTAATTGATGCATATATACATATATACGAAAAGATTCTGTTCCAAGATTTACTTTCCTAACCCGAATTACAGTCATTAGTAATTATAATAAATATAGGTATAAACTCTTTATATTAGTATTGTATTTGATTTGTGTTAATCTAACATCTCACAATCTGAGACTTGAACATTTATTTAAAAAATTGGAAATATCCTAAAACTTATTCAATTTTATTTTTTAATATCCATAATTTTCGCTGATAAAATTTGAATTGAAGAACTTTGCTAGATAAACTCTACAATTAATATTCAACAAGATAATTGTTCATGACTAAAACTTCAGTTACGTACATTTTCACACAGCCATTATGCCCAGCTTAACGAATTGCAATGGGTTCTGGGTATATAACATATAAAATAAAAACAAAAAACTGTTGCTCGTTGAGGCTTAAACTCTAATTAACGCCTCATCTGCAGTGTCCCCCCACTTGGCTGGCTTATGGCGGGCGAGAGAGATTGTGGTCGGTAGCCCAGCGTAATGCCACGAACTGTCTTAGCGCTGTGCCCATTCTGTCTGCCTGAGAACCTGAGAAGAGGCGCAGTAGGTGGAGTTCGTTTCGGCGCTGGGCTTGAAGTAAAAATCTTTTACGGTATTTCCACAGCTCACGTCGCCCAATTAGACGCACTTTAATGGGTCATTAAATGTGGATATATACACGTAAATGTGTGTGTGTCCGTGTGTGTGTGTATCTGTGTGTGATTTTATTATTATTAATAATTTCGCGTTTTATGCATTTCTAAGACCATATATGCCCACTGTAATTGCAGTCAAGCCCCGGTTCAAATCTCTCAAATCTTCGAATGTCAGCTAACTGTGCGGCGGGGCGTGTTGTTTTTGTATACCCTGGTAAGACTGTTAATATACTGGGTATATTGTTGTGAAGCCAGAGATAATAGTAGATTATTTAGTATATCAATGAATGCTGGCAGCTTGAGCTTAAAGCTCAAAAGCAATAAAATGTGCAGATATATATTCTTATATTCTCATATAAAGAGCTCTTCTATGATATCATATAATAATTCATATAATTTTGTAGCAAAGAGATTTATAAATTATTTAGTTATAGATTTTAGATATATAATATAGTATATTAAAATATATTTAGATATATAACATAATTTAGAGACATCAAACTTGATATATCGTTTCCCATAAAGTTTTTACAGATTCTAATGATTGCTTAATCTGATTACCGTAATGCATAAGAATCAAGGAATAGCCTATATTAATAATAGAGAGTAGCTACACAAGACCTCTAGGGTATCTTGTAGTCTATCACACTCTATCTTACCTGCTGCTTTTGTGGCTTCTGTTGCCTATGCTGCAGTTGCTTTGACTCGAGTTTTTAACGCGCCCAGCTTCCGGTTGGCGTCATAAAAAAAAAACAAAAACTGCTCCTCTTTCTTCTATGGCTATGTTCGCACTTGTTGTTGCTTGGCTTTTACGATTTACTTTTTTCCTTCTCTTGATATTTATTTTTTTTTTTTTGTGAGTTTTCGCCACGCTGTTTTTACACCTCGTTTTTTACACTCGAAACTTTTTTTATATGCTTGTTTCTTGATAATTTTTCCCTCTCGCCACTCGTTCACTCTCAGTTACAAACTTTTTTATGTTTTCATTTCTGGGCATCGTCGCGCGTTAATTGAATTTGCGGCATGGCCAAGCGCCTGCCCAGCTGCCCGGCTGCCACGCCCCATATCTCCAATCCCGTTGCCAGATCCAGCCGCGCATCCAGTCGTCTATTCGCTGCGCTATTTATTTAATTATATTGCCGCTCACTGGCTCCGTCCGCCACTCGGTTTATCTGCTTCAGTTGGCTTTCTAGCCAGCGATTTACCTTCTCTTCTTCAGTTTGTTTTGCACTAATCATTTGCATTTTTCAGCAGCGGACTCTTTATAGTCCCATAAACTTAATTGTCTTTCTTTTTAACTGTTTTTGTTTAGCCATGGTTTTTGACCAGGAAGTGAAGTTTTTGCTTCAATAAACATTCCATTACTTTCGTTTGCTTGATTTATTCTATTTGATATATAAAATTTTTAACACAGTTCTATGCAATTTTTACTTGGTTGCTGCATTCACTATTTAGCTAAGTTTCGCACCCAAGCAGTTGCATATGAATTGTTTGACGACGAAACTTGTTGCATACTTTGCGGCGGCAAATGAAAAGGCGAAGCCTTTGAGGTCATCTTCAGTTGCAATTAGGTTTATTGCTTGAATAGGTAACATTTATTGAAAACCGATATATTTCGTATTTTTTATCAAAGCCTAAGCTTGATTAAAAGTTGACTGAACTAACACTCTAAAAAAACTCATAAAAATATTTGCAAATGCATTCAAGGCTGTTGAAATTTATAAATATTTATTATATATTTATTCATTTTTTAGTGCTCAACTAAATTATTTAGTATATTTAATAAAACAACGTAGCACATATTTCTTCTTCCATATACATAATTAATTTTATTTATTTTGTTCTCGTTTTGGTCTTTATACAAAAGCAATATACATACATATACATATATATATTGATATGATTATTATAAAATAATAATAGGGAAATGCCTAATACTTAATTAGCCAAAATACTCGAATAGAAATATATTCAATGGGAATTTATTATTATTACAATGTTCTCAGTGGTAAATTTTACAATTTTTGGAAGAATTACAATTTTATAGTTAATTTATTTATTTATATATATTTTTTTTTGTTGGGTATATATAAATATTTTCGTAAAAATATTAAAGCAAACATATTTTCGTTTCATTTGACGTTTTTCTCTGCAGTTTCAAACTGTTTATGAATATTTGTAGTTCTTCCTCTTCCTCTTCTTCTGCTTCTGTTGCTGATGCATGCTAATTTGGCACTCAAGGGATTTATACGAAGTTGGAATTGAAATGTTAAGCGCAATCATTTATATTTAGAATAAAATACAAAGTTCGTACAAATATATACAGTTAATATTAGAGATAGAGAGAGATAGAGTGAGAGAGAGAGAGAGAGACATTTGGAGAGTGGGTTAGGATAACGCTCTTTATAAATATTCATTACAAATGATTTGTATAACAAACTGCGTCTTAGAACTAATTAAATATTCGTATGCATATAGATATTATTGTTTACATGTGAACAACAAAAAGACCTTTATACACACCGGACACTCACACCCTCTCAGACACACACACATACATATACACACACAAACACCTGCTCTCTCACACATACATATATTAGTTGTAGTTTGTATAGTTTTTCTTGTTCAGTTTAATTATTAACTTGGCGAGACTCAATTGGCTCAGTCGACTTATATGCATAGTGCTAGCTAAACCTATAAACCCACATATATGTCTATGTCTAGTATTCAATCGTTGGCCATGCAGTAGCCGGAATAAGTTTGTATGTTATCCTCAAGAAAACTTTCGCCCGCTATAACGCCGGATTGTGTATGATGGCTGGGACAGCGATGGCCCTTGGGACACTGGCACAACGAATTGATGTTGACCTCGTCCAGAAACTCCTGGCGCTTGCGCACTGTAAACAGCTTGCAGGGCTGCTTGCGCTGACAACGCAGACGCTAAAGAGAGAGAGTGAGAGAGACAGAGTTAGGTTTAAGCTGGAGAGGATTAGACTTATGCAAGCTACTTACTGTCAGCGGCGAGCAGGCGAATAGATAGCGATAGGCTGTTGGACTATTGGGCGCCGGCTCCCGTTTGGTCAGATAGGTCACGGAGTTCTTGGGACAGCGACAGTGCACTATTTGCTCAGTGACATTCAGCTCCAAGGCTGTGGTTAGCGTCCAGGTGTAGTCACGGAAGTGTCTGCAAGGCAATGGAAATTTAGCTAAAGCTCTCCTGGATAACTGGATTTGCTCTCTACTCACTTGCAAACGGGCAACTTGTGCACGGGCTGGCAGAGCTTGTAGTGCCTGGTCTTGTCCGCAATGGTGTGGCCGTCCTCTACGCCCAGGCTGCTCGGGCAGCCGCCAATGAAACTGGTCGCCTCCTTCTGGCCACGATGACCCGAGTGGCGCATATGCGCGCCGCCACGTGCCGGCAGGTGTGGCAGCTCATTGCCCGCCACCTGTTCGTAGCTAGGTGGCAGCGCTTCATTATAGTCGGGAGAGCGTTCCAGGTAGTCGCTCGAGTGCAGCTGCAGATCGTCCTCGTAGACAGCGCCCAGCTTCTGCATTAGCTTCTTCAAGTGCAAGCTCTCGTAGCGCTTGTCCTGGTAGAGTCCCTCGCCCAGCAGCAAGCGCTTGTGCTGCAGCAGTTTCTCCTTCTCGTAGTAGCTGCGGTGCTTCTGGCCCTCGGGCAGGCCATGGCCGTGCTCATGATGATGCACGATCACGTTGTTGGGCATGCGATTCGACTCGGGGCAACGGCACTGTCGCTCTATCCAGGGCGTCTCGTACAGGTCAATCTTGGAGCAAACCGCGTTCGGTGCGCACACCGGCAAATCGGCCTCAGAGTCCTGCAAGCAAGGACAGAAAAGGAAACGAGGAAACTTAGTTTGTGACAATTTGATTTCAGTTTTATTAATGGACTCTCGCTTGTGCCGCATTTGCATAGCCAAGTGGCAAGCACGTCCTCGAATCTGAACGAGCCATTCAAATAATTTCATTCATACACTTCCCAACAACTGCCCAGCAGCAGAGCAGGAGCGAGGAGGCGGGCCCATAAGGCGAGCATTGAGTTCGCTTTAAGAGTTTGAAGAGCTGCTTTACAGGCTATTCAAGCAAATAGCAGGGGAACAGACCTCGCAGCAAATGGAAAGGTAGAGGATAGTTGGTAATAGAAGCAATAGGAAGTTAGAGATTGGGGATTATCTTTATAGATACTAACTGGAAAATATGTTAGGAATTCCTCGAGATTCCATATTTGCACTAAAGATTCCAAGGAAATATGAGAACATAGATGAGAATACTAGGGAAACATGGCTTATGGATGCCTAAAAAATGACAGGAAATATCTGAAGGACTGCACTTCATCTACTGGAGCTGCTCAATCTACCATTAAATCCACTGTAAACTTAAGTTAGTCTAGTTCTGTCAGATCTAAGCAAACCTTCACCTCGTCTACCAATTCACCCAGGATAACCTCTAGCCCACATTTGCTTAATATACCTTTATGAAAACAGAGAAGACCCCAAGTTCTGTTGGGTAAACAGCTGCTTGATTAACATATGTGTCTGTCCCAACTGCTATAGCATATCTAATGCGCTTCCTCTATCTATCTAACTATGTATATGTTTGTTTGGGACTCCATGGAGTCCAGTCTGTAAACATCCTAAGCAGATACTTTTCGTTTAATTGAATTCCTAGCGCCTCTCAGATTGTCTTGTTGTCCGTTGTCCGTCCCAACACGTTGTTTACTTAAACCCAGTTCGTTCCTTGCTCTCTGGGCTCACATAAAAGCTTATGTTGTCCTTGCTCTGGTTCTATTCCTGTATGCCAGTTCTGTGCTATAAACATAAAATCCAACTAGCAACTGCGGACTTTTAGTTTTTGTTTTCGCTTCGCTCGCTTCGCTTCTTATCACCCCCGCTACGGCCGTCTGGAGCTCGGCTGCCTCGTCTCTACTGTCATTTATCCCTCTCATTTGATTTTATTGTATGGCACTCTGGCGACACACAACACACACTCACATGAGCGACAACAACTGCGTGAGTGGCGACAGCAACAACACGTTTCCAATGAAATTATCGAAAGCAATCAATTTTTTAAGTGGAACTTCTTTCAACTGGTACCTTTTTGACATCTCTCTCGATGAAGTTGTTGTTGCTGTCTTACTTTTTAGGCTGAGCACTTTTCGATACCCTGTAGACGAATGTATGAGGGTGATGTTTCAGAGAACTGAATGGGGGTGCAGGATAAGTGCCAAATACTCCACGTTGGATATATAGTACATATCTTGATTGGTAGATCGTACTTGCTTCCTCCTCCTTTCATAACTAAGAATTTCTCTATTTAATCGCAACAACTTACAGGGTATTTCATAGTTCACAACTTCCCACTCTGCACCACTTTAATTTGCTTCATTTTGTTGTTTTGATCTTTTGTTTGGTTTCGATTTCAATTTGATTTTCTGTTTGTGTATAGCCAAGCCATGGCCCCTCGATATACGGCTGGTTCCTTCTGATTTGTATTCAAATTATTTTTATAATGAAATCAATAGGCTGTCTCCAGGCGTTGTTGAGAGTGAGTTGCACCTGCCCTAAGGTACAGCTACCTGCGCGTCCTGCTGCCCCTGTCGTTATCTCTCCATCTCTATCGTTTGCCCTGTCTCTCTCTCTCTCTCCCTCTCTCGCTCTGACTTTGCCTCTACTACTTAGCGCGACCGTGACGAACCGGAAGTCCGGAAGTGATTTAGTGCAGGCGACCGCCTGGCGGAAGTAAATAAATATATGTAAGTGCAGCAAACACACACACACACACATGCACTGTGTATGTGTGTGTGTGTTCTTTAAAAAGGGATTAGCACTGGCACCGGAAGCATAGCAAAGCCAAAGCCAAACAGGTTGCCTATCTGACCTTTTACCTTTAGCTCTATGGCTTTGCCTATGCCCAGCCCTCTCCCTCTCCCCCTCTCTCTCTCTCTCCGTTGCGGAAGTTGCCCTTCTGCCTTGCTTTATTAGTTTTATTTACTTCCGCTCGGCATTTACTTCCGCATTTGCTTGGATAAATTCCGAAAGAAGCAAATCGCTCGCGTTTCCCACGCGTTTTTGACCTACATTTCATTGTGTGGAGGGGGCGTCACCTGGCCCCGCCTGCCAGCTGCAGCCTGCTGCTAGTTCCTGCCACTGCCACTGCCGCTGCCCCTTAACCCTTTTTTGGTTGACAAATTTTTCAAACATTTTCTTCATATGCTCAAAGCTTTGTTTCACGGCTTTGCCGAGCAGCAGCAAGAGCAAGGAGCAAGGAGCACTCGAGGGGAACCTTTGTCGTGCTATCTGACAGGATATGTATACATATAAATCTGTGCATATGTATGTACATGTGCATTATGTAAGGAGCTGTCTGTCTGTCTTGTAAGCAGCGTGGGAAATTCTTTGAAATCCGAGCGTGTATATCGATGGCTCCCCCTCTCGCCAGGCTCCTGCTCGAGCTGAGGGTAGTTTGGAGTGGCTCTTCGCAGAAACCGTTATATACGTATATGTATGTATACATGTGTACATATTGATAATCAAATAGGCGAGTGTGAGTGTGAGTGTGTGCTTCCTTTAGTATAAAGCAAACATGCTGCCCCTCCTCTAACCGAAATCAGTGCCTGAGATAAACAAGCTGCCGACTCGACAAGAAAGTTTACGTTGCTGCGAAACAGAACGAAGAAGACAAGATAGAAAACAAAACTTCAGGCGGATATCCGGTTTAAGGCGAGCAAAATGAAAAAAAGGGTGGGGTCAGCACACGTGTAGAAGGTAACGTGCCGACTCCAGCTCCACTCTGCCCCTCCTATGCCCATTCGACGACACTTTATAATTTGCTCGCAGCAGCACGCGCGCGCGTGCTCCACAAACAATTAGCTTCATGTGTGTCAAAGTGCAAGAGGAGGAGGAGGAGGAGGAGGAGGCGTAGACCATGTAGCAGCCAAAAGCCAAGAGCCAAGAGCCAAAAGCCAACAGCCAAAGGGCGCAGCGGAAGTTGAGAGAGATGACAAATGAAAGGCAACCATGCAACGTGATGCGGCAAGCACTGTGCAACTTTTGAAGCCCCATTGCTGCTGTTGTCCAGCAGCTAAGCTGTGTGCATCGGCTTCTCCTCTGCAGCGTCTGCTGCTGCTGCTGCTGCCTCTTGTTTTTTTTTCGGCTAGCTGCTTTAAGAGCTGTCAAAGGGTTTTACGCACGCTCGTTTAATTGAATCAAATTAACCCGCACAACCCCACCGAAAAAAAGAGAACGATGAAGAGGCAAACAGCCGTAAGTGTAGAGTGGGGCGGGGGCCAGCAGCGACTGCTGCTGCTTGTCATGCCCCATGTGGCTGGGGGCATGCTTGGAATTCTGCGCCACAAGAGCTGAGCACCGGAAGCTGTGCTGCCACAAAGATGACAATGACTCTTACAATATTTTTTATACCCTATAAGAATGGGAAGAGATTGAAAGGGGGGATGGTAATAGTATAGATGCTGACCCATCTATACTATACTACGGTAAATGTTTGTCATTTTGGATAGGGCAGATTCTATCATTATATAACATATTGGTAAAGGAAACTAATTACGATCTATAGGAACTGAGGAAATATTACCGAATTTGGTAAATGATATGATATAGAACATTTTTCTTAAAACATAATAGCTGTAAAGTGCTAGATAAATTATATATATAAGCTTATCCAAAGGAACTCAGGACCTGTAAAAGCTAGAGTCATCAAACTTGTTACTTGAAATGCTCTAATGCTAAAAAAAAAAACAAGAATTAATAGATCTAATATCAGGAATCTATTAGAATTCTGATGAGAAGAGCTAAGCTTAATAGAGTTAGTTTATAAAACCCTCGAGTACTAGTATAAGCAGCTGCTCTTATTGTATACGCATTTACAGGGTATCTAGCAGCACAGCAACTGACTAACGCATCTATCACATTCCAATGGCAGCCGGAGTGTGCGGTGAAAACGTAATTTAGTCAGCTGCATAACTGGCATGCCAATGCATCGCTTTAGCTTTTGTCTTTAGCCTCAGATTCAGGCCCAGACCCTAGCCCCTAGCACCCCCTGCCCCTCTCAATGGCTGTAAGCCCCTCGGACTGCTCACTCATTACTGGGGGGAAGCCTTTGATTGTCGCTTAGCGGCGACAGCGTAATTTGATCTTGCAGAGCTAACTGAACGACTGAACGGCTGACTAACTGCGTGACTGCCTGACTGAGTGACTGAGTGACTGACTGCCTGACTGCCTGTGGCGCTCTTAGGCAGTGCGCACTGTAGACGAAGCGCTCCAGCTGCACCTGCTGCTATCAATAACCCAAACGGCTTGACATGACGCGCGCAAAATGCCAACAAAAGGACTTGCCACAAAAGGATCGACCTGCCACATGTGTGAGTCTGTATGCGTGTGTGTGTGTGTGCGTGTACGTGTGTATTGCCAATCAGTGACATAAATTTCTCGAATGCCGGAAGAGCTCTGCCCAAAGAAATGCAACGTCTGGGCAGGGATCGGTGTTTGGTTCCCATGAGGGCGTTGACGGCGAGAGCGGATGACGTGGGACGGACAGACAGACGGACGGATAGGCAGACGAACGCCGGCTGCTGCACATGCGCCTTGCATAGCCGTTAGACACTTGTGCCAGGCGGCTGCCGCAGTTGCCGTTGTTGCTGCTGTTGTTGTTGCTGTTGTTGCTGCTGTGGCAGGTAGTTTGGCCCATGCAACAGGCGTTCGCTGTTATCTTTTGTCTGTGCGTTAATGATTTTTCTATACATTTCCTTTTGCTTAGACTCACTCTCTGCTCTTTGTTGTTGTATTTCCACATTTTCCCCTTATGCGCAAGAATTATGCAATCTGGCAGCACATGTGGCTGCAGAGCAATAGATGGATAGAGGGAGGGGGGAGAGAGGGGAGCGAGACGCAGAGGAAGTGCTGTTTGGTCAGCTCACGCTGTTTACACGAAAATTCAATTAAAATTGGAAATTGTTTCTGGGCAGCGAACGGAAGTGAGTGAAGAAGCTTCTTCTAGCGGAAGTCACACGGAAGTTGTCGGACCCAGCTTCCAGGCCCAAGCTTCCACTTAATCGTCAGCTCATCTCTCAACGAAAAAAAATCGTTCGTTCTTTTGCTCAGGAATTCCACTGAAAAACACTTAACAAAAACACACACACACACAGACACACATATAAAACTGGGCTGGACTGTGGGCCGAGCCGGAAGTAAACTGATTCTGAACTCGGCTTTGGTTCTTAACATATTTTGCATAGCCCAAAGACTTGGCCCGCGTCTCGAATCTGGTCTTGCTCCGACTTCCAGCTGAAATGCGGCAGAGCAGGCGGCGGCAGCAGATGAGGAGGTTTGGCTTACTGGGAACTGGCCGTGCCACTTTGGCGCGCCTTAACGGAAACATGCCAGCCTCAACGGCAAAACAAGTAAGAGTGCTGCCGATGGCAATGATCGACTAGCAAGTACCCTGTAAACTTAGGTTTAGATGAAAGTGTTAGGATAAACAGACGAAGAAAGCTATCGTTATATTCCTTATATATAAATATGTCAATCGATATATATCGGCCTAATGTATTCCCCACGTGATTTATCTATGCATTCTATAATGACTACATTGCACAGTTATAGCTCTTAGAAATAAGGAGCAATACTTAAGTGATCATGATGTGCTTATCGATATATATCGATTAAGAGACATTGGCTGTGGTTGTAAGAAATTATATATTAGATTTTATGCATCGAGAGTGCATTAACAGTTAACCAAGTAAGCAATCTTCACATATGCTCATCCGAAACAGATCTACCAATCGATACTTATCGATGTATAGAAGAGAAGGCCAAACTGATCACCTCATTCAAATCTCAAGTCCTTCATAGCCTTTGGTCAACACATCAAAGCCTTCGCCCAGCAATCGCTCTAGGGTATGAGCAAAAAAATTTCATTCATAAAAGCGCAAAAATGCCAAAAGGAAGCAACCGCAACAGCAACAACAACACCACCAACAACAACAACACCACCAACAACAACAACAACAAAGCGGTTACTGGACTTTGTTGTCTTTCAGTTCAGGGCGCAGGGGTTGCTGCGGGCATTGGCCGAATGAGGGGGGGGGAGACTTTGGTTTATGGATTGGTTAGGAACGCCAAGGAACTGGTTTGCCCGTTTTGCCAGGCCAATTGCAGCTGAAGTGGGCCTGGGACATGTTGCTGCCGTCCATTGTTATTGCAGGCTGCTGTTTGCGTGGATTTTGCGTAGCTTGTTGATCGTCACAATTAATGAACGTCTACGCACACGGACATCCACACAAAACCACATCCACATCCACATCCACATTCACATTCACATTCAGTTGCACATCCTCAGTTGCAGCAACGGAAAAAAGCAATTCATTCATTCATTCAAAAAATGGGGAGACAAAAACAACAACAACATCAGCAGCAGCAGCAGCAGCAGCAACAGCAGCAACGTGGCATAGTTGTTGCCATTGTAATTGTTGCTGTGGCCAAACCGCAAAATGTTGCTGTTGCTGTTGCTGCTGCTGTTGGTCTGTAAACATGTTGCTGACGGTAGCTGTTGCTGCTGTTGCCCGTTGCCTGTTGTCTCCTTTTACGCTTAGCTAAATAAATCAATCTTGGCTACATTGTTGTTGTTGTTGTTGTTGTTGCTGTTGCTGCTGCTGCTTTCAGCATTTTTATGAATGAAAAGTTGTTGCTGCTGGTTGCTGTGGCTACGTATTGCTGCTGGCTGTTGCTGCTTGTTGCTCTGCGTGTGTGTGTGCGTATTGCTGCTGCTGTTTTTCACAATTTTTAATGAATGACAGCAACAGCAACGGCTATAGCAGCAACAATTGCTCGTAGCCTTTTGTTGTTGTTGTTCTTTGGATCGTCTGTTAATTACGATCGAGTTGCAGTTGCTGTTGCTGCTGTCCCAAACACGATTGTTGTTTTGTTTAATGAACACATGCGCAGTTGCCGTTGCTGCTGTTGTTGTTGTTGTTGCTGCTCGCACGCGGTTTTTATGAATGAATGAATCAACAACAACAGCAGCAGCAGCAACAACAACAGCAGCAGCAGCAGCAATACGCGCCCCGTTTGCGTATTTATAGTTATTTGTTTTTGCTGCCGTCGCCAGACGCTGTAAACAATGCGCCTTTGGCACGTAATTAGCACACTTACAGATAGCAGCAGCAACGAAAACAACAACAGCAGCAAAAGCAACAACAACATCAACCAAATTGGAACGTGTCCGTCAATAACTGTAACTAGATCTTGACTGAAACGGAAACTGTGCTACTGCAGCACACATTTCCGCTAGATCTTTTCCAATATATGTATGTGTATTGCTGCTGCTGCTGCTGCTGCCAGCAACAGCAGCAACATGTCCCAATAGCAATCACATACGCATATGTATTTACGTTTTTCTTCTTTTGCTTTATCAAAAAATTGTTACAAGTATAAGAAAAAAAAAAGTTGACTTGGCGCGCGCGCCAGTTCCAAAACTTGAGCTGATTGCCTCGAGAAACACGACAGCAACAGCAACAACAACAACAGCAGAAGCAGCGGCAGCAATAGGTGCAACAACAACAATATATATAAATATATATAAAAGTGGGCAAACTAGTTTTATGGTATCCAAGCATCCGTTGGCTCAGGTTGTAGCAGCTCTGGCTTTAAAGCATTTTTTTTCTTGAATGGAGCTCCACTGTAAAAATTGTGGACTGGAATTTTCTGTAAGTTGTTGTTGTTGTTTTACGTGAATAATTGTGCTATGTTGTAGCTGTTGATGTTGTTGTCATTGATTGTTGTTGTTGTGCGTTTTATGCTAATGCGTTGGGCATTATTAAAAATATGTTTGCTCATAAGTGCACTGCGAGAAAATGGTTAAGTGCTTGATTGACAATATGTATATATTTTATTGGATATATAATATACTATGGCATATATAATATATATAACTTGGGACAGTACTTTTTCATTAACTGTTATTGCTTTGCCATTTTTCTAGATTTTATTACGAATATTTTGTATATATTATATATCGCAAACATTTTTTTGCAGTGTATCATCAAGACCACAAAAGTTTATATGCCTTCTTCTTACTAAAAAAAAAGCTGAAATTTATATTAGACAAATAAGTCTCTTTTCTTTATATATAGATTTGAATATTTTCGCTCAGTGTAGGATTAGGTATTAAAGTGTGTTCAACTTGTCTTATTGTGGCAAAAATTTCCAACAATCTTTTTATTTATATATTATAAATTATGTTTATATCATATCAGATATTAAATCTCTTTTCTTATGTTAATTTTCGCTCAGTGTATGATTTATGCCAACCACAATCGCTGCTGCTGTTGTTGTTGTTGTTTCTGTTAGCATTATTGTCTACTCTCTTCATTCATTCATTCATTTTTTTTTTTCCTTTTTATTATTTTCTTGTTTTCGCTTTGAATCACATTGAATAATTTCTAAATTTAGCATAAAAAACATTCCCCGACGAGAAAGGCAAATAGATAGAGAGAGAGAGAAAGAAAAAACTAATAAGAAAAATTATGAAAGAATGCAAAAAAATAACAAAAAACAGAAAAAAGTTCAAGTCGTAATACGATAAACTGGCATAAGCTAGACATGCGCTGTAAGTCGTGATTGTGTCGTGATCGCATCGTGATTATGGCCTAACGTGACTTCCACATTGAAGATGATTTGGCTACAAATCAAATATGATACGACGACCTTCAGGCCGGCCTAAACAAAAACAAAAGCAAAAACACACCCATAAATTGATGTGATATTTGTGTGTGTGTGTGTGTGTGTATGTGTGTGTATGTGCGTACAGTGTGACCTGGCTATGGCTGTCGTAAATTCAGTTTTATTGTGAATGAAATTAACATAAAATATTGGGAGAGTAAGGAAGATGGCGAAAAGCTGTGACAGTCGTAGCTATTGTTGTTCAAAAGTAGGGCGTGCCTCGCTGTCGATAAATAACTGTAGATCACGCATTGCGCATACGCACAGTTGGCCGACGACGATAAAAAAATGCCGTTTTCACACCTGGCTGGCAATTACAACAGTAACAATAAAAGCACCCACGTGGCCGACTGGCTGTCGCTCCATCTGTCTGTCTGTCTGTCTGCCTGTCTGTGTCTGTTCCTCTGTCTGTCTGTCTGTCAGCTGAGCCATGTTTATGCTTGATTTGTTTATGCATTTATCAGTCAATTGAAATTCTTTGAAGACCTTTGCTATCTCTTGGCCAAGAATTTAACAGCATGTCATTCATGTTGGCAGCAGCGGCCGGCAGCCGGCAGCCAAAAGCCAACAGCTTTTAGCCATGCCACGCGCACTGCGACGCAACTCTGTCAGTTGTTTAAGCCAAATATGCGTAGCTGATCTGCTTGTATATGGCTAACAAATCAGTTGTGTTGTTGTTGTTGCTGTTGTTGCTGTTGCCCATTCAAACATTTGGACGCTCATTCATTCATAGATTGACTTGCTCAGCGAAGCGAAACGCAGTCACTGTCAGCGTCGACGTCGCAGTCAGCTTTGACGTCGCCATCGCCATCGTCGTTGCCGTTGCCGTTGCCGTTGCCTTTGCCGTCATTTTACGTTTTCATTCATACGTCTCCACCCTGTCGCTCAATCGCTCGCTCCTGCTCACTCCCATTGCTGGAGCGCCAGAGTTCTCGCTCATTCCATTTGCTCGCTTCGTCGTATTTCATTCATGAATTTTCTTTCATTCAGCTTTGCGCGTCGCCCCTCTTTCTCTCTCACTCTCTCTCGCTACAGCACCACAACCTCTCTTCACAACTCTACGCCGCGCTACGTCTCTCACTTGCTCACACACACACAGACGCATCTCCCTGTTGCTTGCTGTTGCCGCTGCGCTTCTCATTCCTGTCTGTTCTTCTGGCTCTTCTTGTTGTTGTTGTTATTGTTGAAATCATTTTTAAATACCGGAACTGAATGTTTAGCGCTTTTAAGCATGGGAACTTTTTGTTTTCTTCTGCATCGAGAAAAAAAAAACAACTTTAGCTTGCTCTCGCTCTTTCTCGCTCTCACTTACTCTTCTCTTACTATTTCCAGCGCTTGTTTTTGTTCTTCGAACAGGAATTTTTTGGCTTTATTTCTATTTTAGGTGTTGTTCTTATGCCTTTGCTTTGGGTTATTTTGTTTTTTTTTTTTTATGCCCGTTCAAAATTTATTGCAGACATACGGATTTCTGAATTTATGGGACAGCCATAGCGGGAGCTGTGCGTGTTGCTGCTGCTGCTGTTGTTGTTGTTGTGGCTTTTTTAGGTGTTGCGGTCTGGCCGAAAGTCTGGGAGATGTGTGTCACGGCAACTAGAGATCGATTTGGGAGTTTTATCGGGCTTACGGCCAAGCCTAAGCGAATTCAATTAAGAATTTCCCTTAACTTCAAATGAGATTTATAATTCTAAAAATGTAGATGGTTTCTTAGCAGACAAAAGAGATCTTTACTATTTATGGATAATATTATGGAACCTCTTATTTATGTAAACTTGGCAAAAATAATCTTGAAGAAGTGTTGCTTAGTAACTAGATTAAAAAGTCAATCCTTTAATCAAACGAGGTTTGCTCTATGTGAATAGTTTTTATTTCAGAAAAGTAAACCTCTAAATTGACTTCTGATCAAATAAATCCTAATTACGCATTTTTCGCACATTTCATATATAATGAAATATAGATTAAAAACTGCTGGATTCAGCATTTGTATCATCTTCCATTTCCTACTTGATTCATTCAAATGCCAAAGCTTTGGGAACTTAATATTCATACCCAACGTTTCTCTCAGTGCATTGCAAGCCTCTCCCTTACTCCCTCCCTCTCTTTGCGCTCTTTGGCTTGTTTATAGTGTCAATATTATCGTGCCGATTGCTGTTGCTGTTGCTGTTGATATTTCACGCCTCATGACAACTAGGGAGTGTTTTTTCCAATATTTTTCAATGGATTGGCTATACGATCTAAGCTTGTTAACTCATACCCAATGTAAAGTGAAACAATTGTCGTTGTTTCACTGGAAAGATTCGTATCTGAGCCGAACTTGGGGCGCAACTTGGCTTAGTCATTGTTCGTGCCTCATATTGAACTCTTGACCCGCAGCGCTAATTGGTTTATAAGGTATCGCAATTGCTCAACTGAGCTGAGTTTAATTGATCAAATGTGACGACAACAGCAACAGCAACAGCAACAGCAACAACAGCAACGTTGTCAATAAGCGAAACAACAAACAACTTTCATTTTTCATATAAAGCAAGCGATGTTGCTGTTGTTGCTTCTGCTGCTGCTGCTGCAGCTGCAATTAAGTGTGTGCCCCGTTTTGGTGGGTGTCAAGTGTAATGGCTTTTACAGAACGTCAATCTCTATAGGGCGGCAGCTAAATATAGACAAAAGCCCAGAGCCAGTTATAGCCGCAGCCTCGCAGCGAAACCTGCTGTTGGCGGCTTAGCTAATGCTTCTTCTTACAGTTGCTGGCGTGGGCTTAGAGCAGCCAGTTACAAATGGCAATAACAACATGGGCAACTAGCTATCTATAGCAGGTGTTGCTGCTGCTGCGGCTGCGGCTGCATTATGCAATCGCTATGCAAAAGGCGCAGCAGCAACTGTTGCTGATGCTCAATTAGCTAGCTCTCTCTGTCTCTCCGTGTCTCTATCTCTCTTTCGTTTTACTTACCCCAACTTGATAGAGTATGCGCAGATCCTTGACGCTGTGCGCATGCTTATTGCTATTGCTGCTGCTGCTGCTGCTGCTGGTGGTGGCCCGATGTTGCTGCTGCTGCAGCATTTGGCGCGCGCGTCTGCCCATAGCAGGCTCCAGCTCTGACTGCTGCTGTTCCGCTGAGATGCTGACCACATCTACAGTTAGCGGCTTTTCGCTGGTTGGCCTCGCCGTGCTGCTGGTTGTGGTTGTTGTAGCTGCTGCCGCTGCACCTGTTGTTGTTGGTGTTTCTGCTGTCTCTTTGGCATCGTAGATAGTATATTCCAGGCTCTTGAGCTTTGCCTCGCTCTCGGCGCTGCTGGCCGTCGGCGTCAGCTCGTAAACCTCGAGCGGCAGTCGCGTGCCCTGCGCGCCGCCTGTCAACAGCAGCAGCAGCACTGGCAGCAACAGCGACGGCAGCAACATAAGCCGCAGCAGCAACAGCAGCGAATGCGCACGTATGCTGGCCATTACAGTGTGTGTCTGTGTGTGTGTGTGTGTGTGTGTGATTGGGTGTGTTGCTGCGGTTGTTGTAATTGACACTTTTTTTTTGTGGGCAACAGCAATAGTTGTTGTTGTTGTTGTTGGCAAATCGAAACGTTGATTGTTTTTTCTATAGATAGTATTGACTGTATCTGTTTGTGCTTTGGCTACAGTTGCAATTGGCTTTGCTAGTTTCGAATTAGCCTTGGTCAGCAGCAACAGCAGCGGCGACTGCCTGCCTCACTAGCTGCCAACATGTCAACACACAAATCAAACAATTTACAGGGTATACACTTGGTTTTCTTCAGTTGTTATGGTTGTACACACTCTCTCTATATATTTGAATCTGAATTATTTGATATATATATTTAGTGTGTTTCAGAACACGCGCTTCGAGCTCTCGAACTTTTCAACGTGTTGTTGCTGTGGCACGCGGTCTCGTCTGCTCGTCGCAAACTCGCAATTCGAACTGATCAAACAGCCAAACGAGCGACAGCAACTTCAACAGCCGCTGAGCGTGCGGCAGGCCAGTGAGTGAGCGAGCGAGCGAGCGAGCGAGCGAGCGAGTGAGAGTGTGTGTGTGTGTATCTGTGTGGCCAAGACTTGAATGAACGCACACAGACACCCAGGCACACACACACACACACACATAGTCAGGCAACAGCAGCAGCGGCGACTGTGAATGAATGCGGCTAGCAGCGCAGCATCCCTTGCATATGTGTATGCGACTGTGTGTGTGTGTACTGGTGTGCTGTTGCCTGCTCGCATGTCTCTATCTGTGTGCGTCTGTGTGTGTGTGTGTATCTATGTGCCTGCAGCCGGCTCGCGTGCTGAGCGCTTGCCGTTCGGCCGTTCGGCTGGACGTTTGGGTTGCATCCTTTAGCCCGTTTTTGCTGCTGTTGATTTTATTTATATTTATTTGTATTTTTCTTATTCTCTTGTTGTTGTTGTTTTTGCTGTTGTTTCTCTCTGTTGTTTTTGTCATTTTTACTACGACCGGAAACTAATTCCTGTCCAGCGACATTGTCTGGCTGCGTGTTGTTGTTGGTGGTTGTTGCTGTTGTTGTTGTGGGTATTTTTTGTTGCTGGCCTCAAGCGCTGCTGTTGCTGCTTGTTTAATTTCGCGCGCATGCCAAAAAATAAGCCAGCATCAGCTACAACAACAAGACAAACTTTAACGCTGCTTCAGCTGAAGTGGCCAACACACACACACACACACGCACACACACACACGCATACAATTCAAGCGAAAAGCGCGCGCTTCTGCAGAAAGCCCGCCAATTTTTTTATGGCTCTAGCGATAAGGTTTCATTTCAGTTAGCATTTCCACTTGGCCAAGGCACAGCTTTAGCCGGGATCAGAGCACAGAGTAGAGCCAAGTCGAAATGGCTGTGGCTTTTATAAGCTTTACTTGAATTTTGTGAACTGAAATGTCGGCATAAAGTCGTAAAGTCCTATATGAAATATTAGCTTGACCTAAAGGCAGGCCATGTCCTAGACTATAACTTTTAGTGACATTTATTAGCTTTAAGCTGTATTTTAGCTATCAGTCAAAGTTTGCTTTAATGCCACAGAGTTTCGCAAATATTATGCCTTGAAAAATTCATTAGGAAAATGAATCTCTATGGATTATATCCTGAAAACATATTCAAGGAGAAAGTGCCTGTAGAACAATAGCTATTCCCAGGGCTCAGGCTGCCTCTTAGTCGGTTGGTTGTGTCTAGAGCATTCATACTTGCCTTTTGTTAGTTGTCCATTGATTTCCAGCAGCTCAAACTGTAATTCATATAATGTCGTGTCTAGTAAATAAATTATTTTACCATTAAGGTGTTGCAAATGTGAAGAATATTAAATATATTTGCTTATATTTAGAAGCAGAATATTTGCCTTCAATTATAGCCATCATAAAATAGAATAAAGTTTCGCATTTATTGATATTTAATTGTTTTTTTATTTTGGGTCTCTTGCAGGTAAAATGTACGCTGTGATTGGCAGGCGTCATGGCAAAATCCTATCGGGCGACCTGACCCAGGGCAGCGGCAACTTCTCGGTGACCTGCCTGCTGCCGGTGATCGAATCGTTCAACTTTGCGCAGGAGATACGCAAACAGACATCTGGCTTGGCCTGTCCACAGCTAATGTTCAGCCACTGGGAGGTAAGTGTGCAATCAGAGCAGCTGTTGCTGTTGCTGTTGCTGCAGTTGCTTGATCTCTTTTTTGGGCGCAAGTCACAAAAGTTCCCCCTCTTGAAACATATGGCATATGTGCGTGCTTTTTGCTTTTGCGGTCTGTCGTTGGTCAGCTAAAATCTCAGTTTACCTACGCTGTTGCTGCTGCTGCTGCTCTCGCTGCTGCTGCTGCCTTCTGCTGAAGTCTTATAAGCTAAACCACAGCAGCAGCACCAGTGGTAGCAGCAGCAACAGTTGCTCTGAAAGTTATATGGTCCATTTGAGCTGCTGTTGCAGCTGTGTGCAGTATTTTATTGCTGGCAGTTGCCAAAGCAATGCCAAGTGCTCGGCCTTTCCCCTGACCTTGTGCAGTGCCCAAAGTTGATCTCAATGCCCACTTGGTCGAGCGGATGGCGTATGGCGTATGGCGGATGGCGGATGGGCCCAAACGGCGGATGGGCTCGCTCAAAAAAATGATTAATATATATAGAGGCGCAGCAGCGCACGTGCACCACACAAAGGCGTCAATTACGTTTTCAGCAGGTGTTTAGCTTCAACTGATATATATGTAGAATAAATCTTTTTATTGGGACTAGAGCATTTAGTTTATAGAATTCCACTCTCCTCCATCAAATTATAGCTCATACTGAATAGAGCTGTGCATCCATTCGCAAATTGTTTATAACTTTTACCTTGATTTGATTAGATTGGATGTTGAGGTCTAGCAATTCAACATTTCTTTGCTACCAATCAAGCCTTTTTTGGAGATATTTAAATAAATATATAAATTCAATATATCAATTACTAAAATATAATATAAATTCTATTCCATTTTTTTGACTTAATTATTTTGTTTTTAATTAAAATTTATTGTTTATTTATTTTCTTCAAATCAGTTGCAACCAATTAAAAATCTAGTAAATTATAAATTTAATGAATTTTTATTTTTTTATTTTTTTTTAATTTTTTAAAATGAGATATATCATATATTTTTTGTATATATATCTTATTTTTATATTTTTTAACTTTTTTCTTTGTGCGTATATGTGCTCGTGTGTGTGTGTATTGTGTATCGCCCAACCAATCGATAACAACAAGTTTTTGTATAATGACTTCCGGTGATTTTCTATTTCTCAGCTGAAGTTTTGCCGGCAACGTTGTCTACGTTGCTTTTGTTGTTGTTGCTGTTGCTGTTGCTGGTTGTTGTTGTGTTTTTGCTGCTTTCGTATAATTTCATACGCATTTCCAGCATCCGTCCGAAAAGGGAGGGACGCAGCACATTTGTAACTTTCCGTGGCGTCTCGTCGTGTAGAAATCTAAACGGAAACTAGTTTGGCCAGCAGCACAAATAAGTGCATTATTATTAAGACAATGGGAAAGCTAAAACACAACGTGCTTGCTGCTGTTGTTGTTGTTGTTGTTGTTGCTGCTGTTGTCGTTGGCTGCCATCAATTAGAATGCGACAACAACAACAACATCGACATCGACAATCGCCGTGATGTGTGTCACCTGGCGATTGAGTTGGTTCATTTCATATCGCAAGAAAAAAAAACTTGCTGACGTTTTAACACAATTAAAAGCAGTTACGCCCACCTCCATACACACACACACACACACACACTGAGTTATGTCCAAGACTGACCGCGAGTGCGCGGGCGTGGGCGTGGGCGTGGGCGTGTTCAGTGGGCGCAGTTGTCACGTGCCCACAATAAAGCAGGCAACTGGCCTGAGGTGGGTGGAGCTGGAAGCAGCGGACGCATTTGAATGCTGTTGCCACAATGATGCGGCCTACAAAGAATTCGTTAACAACGGCAACGGCAACGACCACAGCGACAACCACATTTGAGCTGTTGCACTGGCAGCTATGCGGCTCCACCTCTAGATCTTTCACTGATTCTCTCTCTTTCTTGCACTGAGTGTCTCTACTATTCTTATTTCTTACATTTTTCTTCTTATCTCTCTTATGCTTTTTTCTCTATTTCCTTCTGTCTCTTTGTTACTGCCCCTCTCTTTCTCACTTTATTCCTGTCCCTCTTTCTATCTATTCCTGTCTCTCTCCCTCTATCTTGTACTCTCTCTTCCTTTCTCTATATTCCTGCCTCTATCTCTCTCATTTACTATCTCTTTCTTTCTCTCTCTCTTCCTTTTACTGTCTCTTTCTTTCTCTCTCTCTCTCTTTTACTATCTCTTTGTTTCTCTCTATCTCTCTCTCTCTCTCTGTCTTTTAGTCCCTCCTTCTTTCTCTCTCTATGCATCCATCTTTGTCTTATCCTCATGCTCTGTAAACTCACCCCGCTTATCGACCTTTCTGCTCGAGCCCCAACAATAACTAATTTTCAGTTTTCATATAAGTCGATTCCTCATCTAACGAATTAAAGTCTCAAGCAGGCACACACATATACATACATATATACATTTTCATATATATATATAGTTTAAAGCTTAGCAAGTCTCTCCTTGCTGCTATTGCAGCTGCAGCAGTTGCTACTGTCTTGCTCATTTCTGTTATAATTTGATATTGCAATACCCTGTACAGAGCATGACAACAGTAGAGTATACTTAGCATTCCACTAAGCAATAAAATGTGTTCGGCTAAATATTTAAAGTATTGAAATATAACTGCGGTAGGGCATATAGCTTTAATATTTGTATAATAGATATATGTGATAGTATATGCTAAAAATATCTTCGATCTTCTCTGAGAAAGCCACTAACTGTATTATATACAACTATATAGTTACAAGTCAGTATGATATATCCGGTAAAGTAATTAAAATTATTTTTGGGAACCAGATCTTCACTATAATCTTCCTTATTTTACTCAATTCCATATACATTTTGAATGCATTCTTTTCCCTCAAATTTCTCCCATTATTACGCAATCAGTACACGATTCTCTTTGCTCCGCTCAAGGCCTTCTTTGCCTCATTCCAAATTACAAGAAAGAAAAAAAAGTAAATAAATAAAATCCCCTCCTAAAATTCCCTTTCAGCTCGGCTTTGGCTACTGGTCTTACTTGGATTCTTATTGGAGTTTCAAATGAGCAGCGGCAGGCACAGACCGGGTGGAAGGAGGATGGGGAGGGTAGGGGTAGGGGAGAGGTCCGCTTGTGCCTTTCATTTGTTCAGCTTGCTGTTGTTATTGTTGTTGTTGTTGTTGTTGTTCTTGTTTAGAGTGTTTATCATTAACGCGTCGCATATGATTGTTATTATTATTATTATTATTGTTGTTGTTGTTGTTGTGTTTGTTGTTGTTGTTGCTGTGCTTTGCATAACTTGAAAACTACTTGAAGTGAAAAATAAAACAGAGCAGAACAGAGCTGAGGCAGAGCAGCGAACCCAAAAGAACAGAGCCAGAAGAGGGCAGAGCAGGGCAGAGCAGAGCAGAGGAGCCCAGACAAATAACAAATAATCTGATAACTCGTTTTGTACCTGCAAGAGACAGCAGAGAGACCCCCAGCTTCCAGCTAGCGAGACTATCGCCCCAGCTCCAAAGGGAAAGTCTTCAATGGAGCGCTGAGCAGGCGAGGAATATGGAATATGTTGCCCAGTGCTAAGACGACGATGACGACGACTGCGAGTCTTGAGGTTGAGGTTGAGGTTGAGGCCGTGGCAGTGCCCTAAAGTCTGCGCTGCATATGGCACACACACATACACACCTGTATTTGCATGTGCGTGTGTGTGTGTGTGTGTGTGTGGTTTTGTTTGTGTGTATATTTTGAAGTTGAGGTCCAAGCCGGCAAGTGCTTATCCAAGTGGCTGTGGCAATCCTTTAGGCAGTTGTTGTAGCTGTTGCTGTTGCTGTTGTTGTTGTTGCGCTTAAGTGGAACGTGGTTTGCATTGTGCGCGCTGTCAAAATGACGCTCGTCGAGGCTCGAGGCTCGAGCTCGACTTTGCAGCGCATGCGCAACGGACGTTCCATTTGTATTGCTGTTGCTGCTGCTGCTGCTGCTGTTGCTCGTGGTCACAGCTAGCACTCTGCCTCTGCCTCTGTCTCTGCTTTTGCCTCTGCTTCTGGCTCTGGCTCTGGCTGTGGCTCTGTTTCTGGCGCGCGATAATAATCTCAACTGCGGGCCGCGCTTTGCTCATATATATATCTATATATATATATTTATATATATATATTTATATATATATATTTTTTTTTACTCTGTTGCCCCTTCCTCTGCCGCTGTCTCATTCCCGATTCTGTTTAGAGCTGCGCGTATTTCGGTAGCTGCCGCGTAAATTACCTGCATGCGGACAGGTAAACACACTCACACACACACACACACATGCACGTACGTACGCTTATTCAAACAATCAGTCGAGAGTATCCGACTCACGCGTCTCTCGCGTGTTTCGTCTTTCAAGCGAAGTATCAAGTCACAAATGATATATGTACATTTATATATACATGATTTTCTTTTATCATAATACGAACTGTTCTTAGTATAAGCAACTCAAAAATATGGAATGACATGTCTTCTATGAAGCGTGCATATGTGGAGAAAAATATGATGCTCCTGGGCTAGCTACCTGTAGGACTTTTGTAGTATTATTTTCGTCTTCTTCTTTTCGCTTTAGGACTTTTTTATTTTCTTCTCCTTTTCTTCTCTATTATTTTGCCTTATTTTTATCAAGTGTTGAATCCATGCCATTCAGCTTTAGTAGCTTAACAATACAATCGATGAAATATAAAAGATTGAGTCACTTGCTAAGAGGACTTAAGCCTGTAGGGCAAAGGAAAGGTGTTGAGTATATCAAGTTCTTCTTCTGAATCGAATTGGGGGATTTATACAACCGATTTAAGGCTTAAAACTTTTCAGCAAGTAACTTAATATTGTTCTATAATGTTTCCGATCTGAATTTCCTTGTTTTCCCTCTTTAAACTTCATTCTTATTCAACTTAAGACCGCGAAACTTGCGAATCTCTTGACTTTTCAAATATTCTCCTATACTCGGAGTTGTATTACTTAAAGAACTCCCCTTCCTTGCTAACTTTGAGTATGTCCTATGGGACTGCAATTTCACGTAGTCAAGCTGGAATCTGAGCAAAGGACTATGTCTATATACACTACTGTAAAGGAACTTAGGTTACCCATTATATATTTATAATAAAATTTTCCTAGAATTTTAATTTCTTATTATAAAATTGAGTATTGCTAGCTATTCAGGTTCTCTCAAAGTAGCCGAGCCAACTTCTCATTTGCTTAGTTTCTCGCAGTGTATGCCGCCGATTGCTGCTCATTTGTCTGGACCGGCTCAGACGCAAGCGTTGCGCACTTTTGGAGCACTTCAGCTGCCAACGGGCTTGAATTGTTTTGTGTTGTTCGACTTGACGAACCGTTGTGCGTTGGGGAAAGCAGCGTTCCCTTCTAGCTGCTTGTTCTTCTCCAAGACTCTTGTGAGCATGTGCAAAAGGATAGCAAGCAAACACACACACTCACACACACACACATATACAAACAAACTGAGCTTAAGCTGTAGCTGGGGATTGCCCGTGTCTTGGCGTGGACCGCGTGTCGTCTTTGCAGATTACGTTTGCTACTGCTGCAGCCGCATCCTCCATCTCTCTCTCTCTCTCTCTCTCTCTCGTCTTACTCTGAGCTGCTCTCGTAGCCCCTGCCTTGGCCTTGTTCGTTGTTGTTAAACAAGCGAAACGTTGTGCCCGATAATCATCTACATTTGGGGCTCTGGGAGCACAGTTTAGCGTAGTGCGAACAGATGCTGCTAAAGGAGAACAAGTAAAAGTGCTTCAATTCGAGTATGCACAGCTAGCACATATTCTATAAAAAGTTCAAATATGGGAAGTGAATAAGTGGATAGGATGAGTCCAAGCTCGTTGGTTAAGAATATTACGAGATACACCATCTGAGAAATCTTCTTGTAAGTAAATGACCTGCTAGCCTTTCTATTATGAAGGAAAATCCCATTCAGAATCTCTGCTAGCTATCAACTATAAAATGACTTGCTAGTCTTCACATCCAGAACCTTCTCTGTTATGTAGGCACAGCATCTAATTAGAGAGCAACAAAGTGAAAGGCATTCGTGAAGAGCATCTATAGTCAGAGATTCTTCTCGATTTTGAGCGTCTATGCGATATTTCTCATATGATTCAACTGACTGTAAGAGCTGATCAGGATTAGATGTATGGCCTTGAGACTCCATAGAGTAAGCTAATAGCTAGCTCATGCCAATGGCTATAGCCAAGATACCCCTTTCATTCAATTAACTATATAGGGTATAGTTAACAAAAGTTTCTTTGCGCACGAACTGAAACCAAATCCTGTTGCAACTCTTCACTCAAGCTATTCACAAAAGCAAAGTTCCTGGCATTGAGCTGGCTTTTCGTTAGGGGCCAGCCTTTCCGCAGAAGCAGCACAACAAGAACAACAAGGCTCGACACCCGCCTGCTGTGCACAACAAAACACAACCAGGCTGGTTGCTGTTGCTGGTTGCTGTTGCTGGTTGCTGTTGCTGGTGCTGGTTGGCAATCATCAATCACTGGCAAATACTTCACGCCATTCACTAAAATTCTGCGTATCCTGGCGTGCCTTATCACGCAATGGACGCCTTTGTGTCCTTTCTATCCCACTTGGTATTGAAAAAGTCATTAAGGATGCGCAACAGCCATTTGAATGTCTTTCCAGACGGGACACTCGAGGCACTCGAGCGTAACAATGAAGATGTGAAAATGCACGCTTTCCCTGATTGCCAGCACGCACACACGCACGCACACACACACACACACACACAGAGAGACATATACAAACGCTCAAACGCACACAGTCATAAAATATCACGCAAAGCAGGCGCAGGCGCATAGACCCAGCGACGCCGTCGTATATACCCTATTGTCCTCGCTCAAGTGGCCCGCCTTCGATTCCGTTTTGTGGCTAAATGAATTCCTGGAAAACTTACTCAAAACAGATCTCTGTGTGTCTCCTTCTGCTTCTTCTTCTACTTCTTGGCAGGTGATTGATATTGATCCCTTCTGGCTGCCCACAACCGAGGAGGAACTGATGCACTTTGGCGAGAAGGCCGACTCAGCGAATCGAGCGAAGCTCTACATGGACAGTGTCCGCAGGCGCAAAGGACTCTTTGTGGACGAGAAGGTGGTGGAGCATGCCGAGAAACAACGCACGCTCTCCAAGAATAAATAAACGCAAAGAAAACCCCGCAGGTAAGTTGGAATATATCAATTTGCTAATCTTTGATTAGCCTTAATCTCTGAGTAGCTGTGAGTAGCTCAACGTGCGGTAGTCCCATTCCAGGTTAGATTGAGAGTTTATCCCAAAGATCCTAGCTGCAATGGACTAGTATCCAAAACCAAACAGAATAAAAAGTCGCCCCGTTTAAAAATAGAAAATTTCTTGTCTTTTATTAGCTTAAAACACAGATCGTAGTCGAACTCAATGAGTTTCCTTCTGGGCATTGTTGCCCAGTTGCGCCTGCTCATTCTTATTACCGATCAGTCCGCTCTCGTTCTCCGCCACCTCGGGCACAGCCAGTGAGCTTCCGCCCAGCACAAGGTGAATGCAGCTGCGAAAGCAAAGCGTAAATAGAAGTCAATCAGTCGATGGGTTTCACTTACAGCACTAGCAGAAAGACCAGCAGTTGCGTGGCCAAGGTTAGAAGGAAGATGCCGTCTCCGTGACTTGATTGGAGCGTCGCCCGATAGATCTGGGAGTAGCAAACGCCGCTGATGAAGGGCACAGCATTGTCGCAAACGGAGAGCAGAGCAAAGACCTTGCCACGCTCCGACTGTGGCACTATTTTGGACGCCATCGAGCGTATCATTGGTCCGACTATAGGGCCCAGACTGCAGACAACGGCGCCGACATACAACAGCGTCGGACCAGGCGCAAAGTAGTAGAACAAACGGGCAATGGCATGCGCCCAGGTGCCAATGAAGATGATGGTCTGAAAGGCGACTCAATTGAGCTGGCAGTTGGCAGCAGGAGGCGGGCAGCACTCACCGTATCCCGCCAGCCGAGAAACTTGTTCATCAGCGGCACGCCCAAAAGCATGGCAATGACAAAGGCAGCGGACTTGAAGGTCTTAAAGGTGCTGTAGGAGCTGACCTGCCAGCTGAACTTGCCAAATGTGTACATATAAAAGTAGTTGCCCTCGTCGCGCTGGAAGGTGTAGAGCGCCATGCTAATGAGCAGGATGTAGAGGAAGATGCGTCTGTGGCCACGTCGCGGCTTGGTGAGCACCGTTATGGAGTCCTTGATATGCTGTCGATCAAAGTAGTCGCACCAAAAGCCACAGCAGCCCAATTCGCGCAGCGAGCGCTGATTGGGCGTCGTTTGCCACTGCATGAGGAAGGACAGGAGAGAAGCAGAGGATGCAATGGGAGCAGCAATGGAGCAACGAGCAGCTGGAACTCACCTTCAGGGCCACCAGCGTATAGATGATGGCGAGCAGCAGCAGCGATGCATTCACTGCGAACATGTCCGCATACGACTCATTGAATGCGTTGTAGAAGAGGTATGAGCCGAGGGCCACGCCAGTCGGCATTGCAGTCAAATAGACTGCGTCCAGTATGGTCACCCTGATGGTGCGCTGCTGCAACGTTGTTATGTCGGAGATATACGCAAAGCAGGAGGCAAAGATGGCTACATCGGCGCCTGTTATGGCTGACGGCAACGTTGCCGTATAGATTATGTACTCCACCGGCCAGGTGGACATCTTGGCATTGACCACAATCATCGTGGAATAGATGAACTTTCCGACCAGACCCATCAGCAGGGGCAGTTTGCGACCGCGACGATCCGAGAAGGAGCCTAGAAATAATGCTAAAATTATGGGAAAAACATGCGCCGAGATGTTCTCCCACTGATGAAACGAAGCTGTGGTGTCCAGTACCTGGTTCTTATAGTCCTCGTTCTCTTTCTTATGGATATTCGTACAGATATCGTCGCTCAGCTTGTTATTGACACGACAAGCCTTTTGCAGAAAGAAGTTTTGCTCCACAACGGAGGTGATCATAAAGGCGAACATATATAGGAACATGGTTGGCTCCACCGAAATATTCCTGATGATGCTCATCAGCCGATGGCCGAGACTGCATCGCTGCGGCAAAACGACGCTGCTTGCCCCCGAGCTGCTGGAAATGCTAGATCGTGCAGCATTTTCTGAGTAGCCCTAAAAATAGGCAACAGTTGAGTAAATTTACAATTGAACGAGGGAGAGAGCTTTTGATTGAGTAAGAGCGCTCGCTGCTGTTTTGTTGTGCTGTTATGTTATGTGTAGCGCACTCACTGCAGCTTAGCAGAGAGCACCACTGTTTGTATACATGCGCATGTGTATATGTGTGTGTGCCCGCGAGCGAGCCATTCGATTTAGCACGTTGCTCAAGAGAGCCAGCGTGCTAGCTCGCAATTCAAGCTTGCTTGCTTGTTAGGCTATCGTAAATTGAAACCAATAAAGCTGCGTTAACCGCACATGGGTTGCGAGAGCTTTCGTTAAAATTGTGAAATTTGTCAAAGGGCTGTTAAACAAATAAGGTAATTTATAGGAAAAGCAAATAAAACAATTATTCGCTTGGTATATGCACATACATATCTATGTAAACATGTAAAGTGTAATTATATTATATTTCATGCAACACAATATGCATATGTTGGGACATTAAATATACATAATATAATATACATACATATGTATCTGGGATAATGTTATGAGATTATTTGACTATTTTATGCACGTAAATATGCATATAAATGTATGTATATACAAAATATATTTATCTGTTCTGTTTTTATTTTATTTATTTATTTTTTTCAATTTGAAGTTTATAATAAATAATTAGTATTCTTTGTTTCACAATATTTAAGGTGCCCCTCGCACAAGCATGAAGTTATTCATATAAAACATACATTATACGTACAAACACATACACATACACGCGCTGGTATGCATGAGCTTTTTGGTACAGCAAACAGTCGCCGATGTTACGACGTACAGTGGGTCACAGCGAACGCAATCACATAACTGTACACGCGGAAATTTTCGATTTGTATTTTTGTCTACAAGAAGACTTATGCACCTTGCTTGCACGCTGAATTTGAGCAACAGCACGCTTAAATTTAGCAGCACACAATAACAAAAACGCGCGGAAAACCCAACAACAACCGCTCAACACCGAGCAAGCGGACTCACCTCAGCGGCGCTCATTTCAGCTGAGCGAAGTTTAGTGCTCTGCGAGCTCTCAGCAACGTGCCGCGCGTTTTTGTTGGTTTGCTCCATGGGAAAATCTGTTGTTTCTTTCGTTTATTCCTGCAAGCATAAACGCTTTTGCTTGTGCTCGCTCAGCATGTGTAAAGCTTTTTCGAGCCGTTAGCAATTTGAATTGTTGCGCGTTAGTCAATAGACAGAGATTATTTTTGTGCACTTATCGCGCTTTTTTCTCATTATTTAATTAACTTAATTAAACAACAGTGAAGTGTTTACTATTTATATTCACGTTGTTCAAAGCTGGTTTAGTAAAATGATTGTGGCTAACGCGCGTTTACCCTGTTTTATTGAATTTATTGTTCAGCTTATCTCAGCCATAATTTTCATTTCTTTTTTATTGTTGTTAACGCGTTATCCGCCTGGGTAAATTTCGTCTGGACGATAAGCTAAGAAGCTTAAGCATTGATAAAGTCACAGAAATGTAGGATACCATAAATGCTAACAGTATCTTTGTGATAACGATAGCTGCTTCCTGGGCTATACCTGAGATTTCTGCTATGACGTTAACCTATAGCTGAGATTTCTGCTGTAACAGTCGGCCATATAATGCCGTAATAGCTGTATAATCGGACACTATTAAATGGTATACCTCGTATACCCTAAATTTCTACATATATAGATTATAATCGAAACACTTCACGCTAAACACCTGTCAAATCGGTTACAGGTATTTTCATTTAGTTTTATTTGCAATTTTAGCACTGTAATGTAGTATGTATTTATTTGTATATTTAGATTTGCAAAGTGCCGATTATATAATGCGGCAAAGATTTCCGGCTGAATGTGGTCTAACAGGTTAGTCCTTTAAGTCCAGGGTATTATTTAAAACTTCGGCTTGACGTATTTACGTGAATTCGCTTATTGAGTTGTGAAACACACTTCGTGACATTGCATTTCATTCGTTGTTGACAATCTTCGAGTATTACACACACATATGTAGACGACAGCCGTAGACGACAGCTCGACTAAAACGCTCTCAAGCAACTGCGATTAGGTAGAGCTAGAGAATGTGTCTTATAATCTTTATACTCAACTTATCAGTCAGCAGTGCACTCATACGATTAACAACATAAATATTTATATATAAAATATATATATAGAATAATATATATAAATACCTATGTTTATAATAGTATATATTTATGTCTATGTTTATGATTGTCTTGGTTGTAAACAGAGTACATTTCGTTATTCGAATTTTCAAATTTTCAAGTGTCAGCAGCTGGAATTAGAGTATTTATAGTCTACGTTCTGTTGATGGAAACTTAATACTATGGCCTCAATCAAACAAATAAAATATGTTATGGCATAATTTTTCTATATACCTATGGATCTCTCAGCTTATTAAGGAAGGGGGTTTTGTGTCCATTTGCTTTTCTTTATCATTAAATTTGATCTCTTTAAACAATTAAAGCAAACATTAATAAAAGAGAAGATAGCCACTTACACACATATACATATACACAGCAGAGGTCCAATTGAGTCTTTGTGTGCTACTGCAAGTGTTTAAATAACAAAACGAGCTTTAAGCATTACAGACTTGACCCTTAACAGAAAAACATTGACTCTTTTAACAGTAGGCCTAGCATAACAGAAATGTCTTATCGAACTGAAATGCGGCTGCGGCTGCGCTGTTAACTCATGGAAAAAAGTAGTAGAAAAACTTTTTAAAAGTCTTAAATCACTAGCAGAAGCATTTAATACTTTATACTTTGTAAAGTCTAGCACGAAATTAATAAATTTATATGTTCTTATACTTCCAGAAGCATCATTAATCATTAACAAGATGTGAGGATAATAGCCAGTTGACCTACGACAACAGTTACCATACCTGCCACATTTTGGAAAATAAAATTGATATATTTTTGTAATTAAGTTTTTAGAAAAATGAATTAAATAAATATATGATTGCCGGTTAGCGCTTAAACCTGTCAAAAATTAAATTGTTGATTGAGTGCGCTCGTGCTTACTGATTGATTTTATTGCATAGCATACTTTCGTGCACCCACTGGCAATGTCGGGCGATTAAATGCCGTAACATACTTTTGGGCGGCCGCATTTATTAATAATCGGTATAATTGTAGTGTGGCATACTTTTGGGCGGCAGCAGAAAACTTTCGACATACACTAATTTTTATAGCATACTTTCGGGCATAGCGGGAAATTTATTGAGATGTAAAAATCCAGGTTTTAGGCTGGACCCAAAAAGTGCACAATTATAACAACTTAAAAATTCCGATTTTGTGGCTGCGTTCAGCAGTTGGGTTTTTAATAAACTTAAATGTTGTGGTATTTAGGGTGGACCCAAAAATAATACATTTGGTAAGCTATTAAAATGCGTTTTTGGTGGATGCGTTCAACAAGTTTACCGAGGCGAAATTTTATTATTTTTATTAAGCTGAGGTACTATGGAAACTTGTGCATCAAATTTTTGTTGATATGTTCAGCAGATGACTGAATCAACAGATTATTAGGGTGTACCAAAAAAGTGCAAGCTTAATGAAACTGATAATATTTCTTTTTTGTAAGAAATGAAACTCAAATCCGTGTATGATTTCTTTCAGTGCTGAGCAAAAAAATTTATTGCAATTTTCTTTAATTTTCCAACAATTTTCGCTGCATTTGCTATGCGCCGTTTCTTCCCCTTTGCTGGTTGAGCGCCTGTCTGGATGACGGCTTGTTGGGCTTCCCAAGGCCTGGAGGTAACCTGAGCTGCAGCTTATTTTGTCGCTGCCGCTGCCGCTGCCACGCCCAGCCGCGCTAACCCTGACAAAGATCAACTGCGGCTAGCCACACTCACGAGTGCAGACTGTAGGCGCAATGGCCAGACTGTAGCAGAGCGACCTGCTTGAGTTCAGTTGAGAAGCAGCTGTCGAACGATTCACGTCGTGAGCTGCGGACGCTGTGAACAATAGAGGCGAGATAAAAGAGATGTCAGATACGGACGGCAGGCAGCAGGAGCAGCACGAGCTGCAGGTGGTGCGTATTGGGCACGCCAACGGCAGCTCCAGTGATAATCCCAGTCTGGACACCACGCCGAAGCTCTCCAAGCGCAACAGTTCAGAGCGCAGCCTGCCGCTGCGTAGCTACAGCAAATGGTCGCCGGTGGAGCAGGGGGCGACGCTCGTGTGGAGGGATTTGTGCGTTTACACGAATGTTGGCTCGGGGCGTGGCATGAAGCGCATCATCAACAACTCGACGGGGGCGGTGCAGCCCGGTTCGCTGATGGCTCTGATGGGCGCCAGGTGAGACGAGTTCAAGCTGCGCTTCAGCGCACCTAACTGTAATCGATATATGCTCGTTGCGGTGGAGCGGAGCGCAGACAAAAAATTCCTCTAACTGGGTTATGGCTAGCGCCTTAATCTTTGACTGATAAGCGCGGGGCTTAGTGGCTACAAAATAGTTTTATTTTCGCGCCGCACTTAATGGCTACGCATCAGGCATCACGCCTCATCTCATCCCATCCCATCTCATCTCGCCCCATCTCTCGACTCTCTCTTTCACAGTGGCTCGGGCAAGACGACGCTAATGTCAACACTGGGCTATAGGCAGCCAGGTGAGTTATCTGCGCCGATAAGATAAGCACCCACTAGCTCTCGCTGCTTGAACTACTTCCCTTTAGCTGGCACTGTGGTTCAAGGTGATATACTTATCAATGGGCGGCGCGTTGGTCCCTTCATGCATCGCATCAGCGGCTACGTCTACCAGGATGATCTCTTCATAGGCGCACTCACTGTGCTCGAGCATCTCAACTTTATGGTGCGAGCGAGCTTCATGCGATAATTCCCTTGACCTACTCATATAGCTTCTCTTGACTGCAGGCCCATCTGCGCTTGGACCGTCGCGTTTCCAGCGAAGAACGTCGCCTAATCATCAAAGAGCTGCTGGAGCGCACGGGGCTGCTGTCCGCCTCCCACACGCGCATTGGCAGCGGCGACGATGAGAAGGTGTTGTCTGGCGGGGAGCGCAAGCGCCTGGCCTTTGCCGTCGAGCTGCTCAACAATCCGGTCATTCTCTTCTGCGATGAGCCCACCACGGGACTCGATTCCTACAGTGCTCAGCAGCTGGTGGCCACGCTACACGAGCTGGCCCAGAAGGGCACCACCATCCTGTGCACCATTCACCAGGTAACCACTGGCCAGCATCAGCCCCATTCTCTCATCTCTCATCCCCTGCCCGTCTCTATTGCAGCCCAGCTCTCAGCTCTTTGATAACTTCAACAACGTGATGCTGCTGGCGGATGGCCGCGTCGCCTTCACGGGATCGCCGCAGCATGCGCTGAGCTTCTTTGCGGACCATGGCTACTACTGCCCGGAGGCGTACAATCCGGCGGACTTCCTTATTGGCGTGCTGGCCACAGATCCGGGCTATGAGCAGGCCTCCCAGCGCTCCGCCCAGCACCTGTGCGATCAGTTCGCCGTCAGCTCGGCGGCCAAGCAGCGCGATATGTTGGTCAACCTGGAGATTCATATGGCGCAGTCGGGCAACTTCCCTTACGATACGGAGCTGGACTCCTTTAGGGGCGTCGCCTGGTACAAGCGCTTCCACGTGGTCTGGCTGCGTGCCACGCTGACGCTGCTACGCGACCCCACCATACAATGGATGCGCTTTCTGCAAAAGATGGCCATGGCCTTCATCATCGGCGCCTGCTTCGCGGGCACCACGGAGCTCACGCAGCTGGGCGTGCAGGCGGTGCAGGTGGGTTCAAATCCAGTTCCAGCTGTATTTGCTGCACTGCATCTCATTCGTCTGCTTGCAGGGCACACTCTTCATCATGATATCGGAGAACACTTACCATCCCATGTACTCCGTGCTCAACGTCTTCCCCCAGGGCTTTCCGCTCTTCATGCGTGAAACCCGCTCCGGCCTATACAGCACCGCGCAGTACTACGTCGCGAACATTTTGGCCATGGTAAGCTGCCCGTGCAGGCCATCATCATCATCATCATTAGCTGATGGTTCTTTGTTTGCAGTTGCCCGGCATGATTATCGAGCCGCTGCTGTTCGTCGTCATCTGCTATTGGCTAACGGGTTTGCGAGCCACGTTCTACGCCTTCAGCATCACGGCCATTTGCGTTGTCCTGGTGATGAATGTGGCCACCGCCTGTGGTTGCTTCTTCTCCACGGCCTTCAACTCGGTGCCGCTGGCGATGGCGTATCTGGTGCCACTTGATTACATTATCATGATTACGTCGGGCATCTTCATCAAAATTAGGTAACGCGAACAGTTTCAAACGGAGAGACCTTTTTTTGCTTTGTCTGGTATCACCCCCTCTTGGAGGGGAGCGGTATCATGTTGCTCTGCCTGTGTGTGTCATAGGGAAGAAGATTCGATATAATTAAGTGCTTGATGGGGTGCAGAAGGACAGGCAAGTATGTAGGCTGCTCTATATGGTCACGTTTACCCATCTACGAGGCGTATACTGGATAAGGATAATGATTGAATATTGAGATGATTTGAGCATAGCTCGAGGGCGATTAGATCTCTATAGCTGAGGTTTATTATTTGGAACAATCCCTAATAGTTGGACAAGGGGATTGCAGGGTATCTCAAGTCTAACTCTTATCTTTACCTTTCCTCTCTTACAGCTCGCTGCCTGCGGCATTCTATTGGACGCAGTTTATATCCTGGATGCTGTATGCGAACGAGGCCATGACGATTGCCCAATGGTCGGGCGTGGAGAACATAAGTGAGTCACCTGCTTACACTAACACTAGCCTGCTCCCATTCTCATTCTCTGCCTTGCTCTCTTACAGCCTGCTTTGGCGAGAGCGCCGACTTGCCCTGCTTCCACACCGGCCAGGACGTGCTGGATAAGTACAGCTTCGAGGAATCGAATCTCTATCGCAATCTCTTGGCCATAGTCGGCATCTACTTTGGCTTCCACGTGCTGGGCTACTACTTCCTCTGGCGACGCGCGCGCAAGATCTAGGCAGAAATTTGTCCTCATTTTTGCTTTGCTGTAAATACGTTTATCAATTTGCATAATAAATGCTAAGTAATGCTTTTTTTATTAACAACAATTTTATTGCGACACACATTTACAGTAATTAACATTGAATTTGAATCTGAATCTGGAGTTGGAGTTTGAATTGGAAATGAATCAAACTGCGAGCTACGTTGAACATTTAACATTTCCACTTAAATTGACACAAATTGTACTCTGATATATGTTTTATATATGTACTACATATATATATGTATATGTATATATATAGTAGAACAGCTTTGTAGAAAAACTTAGTTAAATTATAGTTTCAAGTCGAAGAAAAATGTTTTCTCAATTACAATTTCGAACATTTTGTGTTTTGCTTTAGAGTTTTTCTTTGTTTTAAAGCTAAAACTATGTAACACAAGTCTATAAAATAATCTATACATTTATAATAGAAATCACAGCGAGAATTGATTTTCGGTTTTATATATTTGCTCTTTGGTTTAGTTTAGTTTTAGGTATTCGTTTATATAATACATAGAGTTTAGCTTTAAAATTAAGTGTTGTTCCTTCAGCAACATTGAGACACACACACACAAACACTCACTCACCCACACACACACAGTCTCTCTCACACACACACGTACATATATAAGTCTAACGTACACGTAAAGCGTTTTAACAATTTGAGCTTTGGTTAGTATATAGTTCTTTAAAGAAGTTTCATTTCCAATCAACACTTCTTAATACTTTTTGTATACCCTCTAATCATATTATGAAACACACTTTCAACATCTTCCATCTCCATCTCTCCTTTAGATCCTACAAATTGACTCGAGTCACATTTCTCGATAGTGTCGACACATTTAATGGTAACAAAGCTTAGAAACTGTTGCATTTGTATACCCTGTAAATTGAGTACAGTTGCTCTAATAACAACTACAAATAGTATACATTTATATATATATATTTATATAGGAACCTGGTCATAGTGCTCCCTTATTTAACTATACATAACTCTAGTCTATGGCAACAGCTTGTTTTTCGGTTCGAAATTCGTTTATTTTGCTGTGATATGCAGGGTACGCAGCCTAGTCGGATATGCCTGGTTCAGGCTAGGCTGCTCAAAGGAACAAACAACAAATGCGAGATCAATAGAAATAGTTGGGATCAAGGGTATCAACACTGCTGGAGCACACAACTCTAAGCGGATGACTGACTATGTGGCAACGCCGTTTAGTCTAGTCGGATATGCCTTTAGATGTTAGGTTGTTTGAGGGGGAATTACTGCTGGAGCATGCATAACTAAGCAGCTCTTAGCTTTTTAACTTTAAAGTATTCTTTCTATACCATCTGACTATCTGGCAATGCTGTCACTCTCTATGCCAGCCTGATGGGATATGCCATCAGCTCTCGAGGTCATCTGATCTTCTAGCAACTCAGTGATAAACGACTGCCTCTGCCTTAAAGCATCGCGTATCACTCTCTAAAGCATTTACTCTTCGAACAGCTTGCCGATCTGGCAACGCTGTCACTCTACAATGCCTGACTCTTGGCGCATGACATCAAGCTCTTCTAGCTATTTAAAACCAATTTATACTCCTTGCTACTTACTCTGCTAGCAACTCGACGATCTGGCAACTCTGTCCCCTTCCTCGATTCGACTGCCTTTTATACATATTTACATTTAGCTTGGCCATCAACCTATTTACGTACTGATCTGCTGCAGCAGCCCTGGTCGCGGACTGGTGCCTCCTGCTGCTGCTGCTGTCAATCCAACGCCGCCTCCAACTCCTGCTCCTGGGCTGCTGCCAGCGCTGCTGCTGCTGATAAGGATCATGCTGCGGCTGTTGGGCAGCACAAACACCTCGGTGGCCAGGCCAATGGGACTCATCGACTGGGATGTCTTGATGGGACTGCGATTCGGCTCGAGGAAAGCTATGCGCGGCTGCCAGTCCAACGGCTGGCCCCGGGCTGCATCCGCTCCAGCGCCACTGTCATCGCCAGCTGCCTCGTCACTCTCCAGCGTGCCAGGCGCCGTGTGCGCCGAGCTCTGGCTCTCGTTGGACAGCAGCCGGGTGGTGATGGTGCTGCTGCAGTTGGTGGTGCAGCTGGTAGCCATCGTGCTCACCGAGCGCCGCTTGCGCTGCTGCTGCTGCATATAGGAGGCTGTCGTGGTCAGCGTCTCCGTCACATGGAAGCTGACGATGGTGTCCCGCTTGCGCAGCGTCGTTGTCGTCGAGCTGCTGCAGCTGCCCTCGCTGCGCAGGTTCTGCTGCTGCTTGTTGCTCAGATCCGAGAGGCTGATGTTGTTCTTCAGCAGGATCTCCAGGTTCTCGATGGAGTCCTTCAGCGCGCTCTTCTCGTCCCGCGCGATCTCCTCCTTGAGCTCCGCCACCAGTGTCCTGGGCGCTGTGGGCGTGGCACAGCTGTCGGCATTCGCC
The DNA here is from genome assembly GCF_054131065.1 of Drosophila arizonae. NCBI lineage: Eukaryota > Metazoa > Arthropoda > Insecta > Diptera > Drosophilidae > Drosophila > Drosophila arizonae. Next base: position 2,336,296 of record NC_142924.1, on the reverse strand, counting down.
TGATTCGCATTGCGCAGCAGCGCCGGCAAAGCGCCAATCGTCACCACGCTGGAGCTGTTCGAGATGCTGGGCGTGATGCCCGTGGAGCTGACGGTGGTGCCGAACGAGGAGGAGATGTTGTGCTGTCGGCACAGAGATTTCCGCCGCTGCGCCGTCAAGTTTTGCATATTCGAGTTCAGGTCGATGTCGTCCTCCTCGTCATCTTCGTCCACATCCGCCTCGCCGGGCGGCTCCACTGTGGCCGCAGCCACGCCTTCAACTGCTGGCGTCTTGTTTGCTTCCGCTGCCGGCTTCTCCTCTGCCCCGCCCATGGGGACCGCGGGGACCGTGGCGGGCTGCTGCGCCTTACCCTTCAGAAAATAGGTTATCATCGAGCCCTTGCCCTTGACGTTGACGCTGCCGCGGCAGGTGAGCTCGTAGCCCCGGCACTCGAGCAGCTGCTGCATCTCCTGGGTCACCTGGGCGCAGGTGTTGATTTCATTTGGGAGTCCAAACGTGCAGCCGCAAATAAAAGAGGTGAAGCAAGAGGGAGAGGGAGAGGGGGAGAGAGAGGGAGTGGGAGAGTTGAAGAGAGATAATAAAATAAATTCCAAGTGACAAGTTCATTGGCAAAGCGTGCAGCAGCAGCAACACACACACACACACACACAATCAGTGGCACAACCTGTGCTCAATATTTCATGATAACACTCTGATATAGCCCCGCTCCCAGCCCTGTCTGTCCGTCTCCCACCATCTTATCTTATCCCTTGTCCCGCTTAATAATTTATTTCTCTTTGCAAATTTTCGTGCGCTTCGCTTTTATCGACGACGCACGGCAAATAAAATCAAATACAGCAGCTGTGTGTCTGTGTGTGTGTGTGTTTATATATTTATTTAGGCTAGTGTGCATATATGTCTGTATGTGTGTGTGTTAGTGTGTGTTTAAGTTTCAGTGCGTGGGCACTTTCTAATTCCCATGAAAATTGTATGAGGCGCACATGGCGTATACGCAATATGTGTGTGAGTCTGTGTGCGTGTGGGTGTGTGTGTGTCTGTGTGTGTCTGGAGCAGCCTGTTGCCCATTTCGGCAAACTCTTAGCCAGCTATTGATTAGAGCGGTCTGGCAACGCATACCCAGCTCTCCCGGTATACCCTACACCATTATATGATTAGGTAAATAGATTATTGTTGACTTAAGAGAGCAAATGCATTATTGTAATATATTAATTAAATAATGAAAATTATTACATAGTGCCAAAGCATTTTTTTTAGGGTCTATCAACTCATTAGCAACAGCTCAAAATAATTCAGAATTGGATCAATTGTCATCTTTAAGTCGTTTAAATCATATGATGAACATAACAGTTCTTTAACTATAAAAATTCTCTAATTTTCCAATCAATTACAGGGTATTTATTTAGCTCATCAATCTAGGCTCAACACCAGCCTCATTTATTTAAAGTGACATTTGGCTGGCTTGGAAACTCGACACAAGAAAAAGCAACGCCCGATGAAAGATAGCCACGCGCTCCTTTTGTGACCTAAGACTCCTCCCATCTCCACCTAACCCAGCTCAACACAGCTCAAGATATATAAGAGATATCTCTTAGACTGAAAATTTGTTACGTTTTAAGTTTAGCGAAATCCACACAAATTTCATTGCATTGTAAAACCAAATTTAATTTCTATTTCTACATATACAAAGCCCTTTGCAGGGTATCTAACCAGTCCAGCATGCACCCACACACATATGTATTTATTTCAAGTGACATTTGAATGGACCAGAAATCTGATAAAGCGCAAAACAACCCCAGGTGAGGGCTGACCTTTCATTAGTTCAGCCCACGCAAACAACTGCGACCCAATCAATCGCTCAACATTAAACACAATCAATTTGAGCTATGGGGACTGAACTTTTGATTGAGAAATCACATTTCAATGTTGGCCTATAATGATGATAGCCATTGCCGTTAAAAGTTGTGTTAATAAGTTGAAGTTCCCAACTCTAGTAACGTCTCCTCTCGTCTCTGTCTTGTCTATCCCCTCACCAGGGACATTCGTCTGGTTGTAAACTGACAAGAGCAAAGTCCGTTCAACTCACCTGTATGTGATCGACCAGACCCGTCGAGTCCATGCGGGAGGCCACGTTCACGGCATTGCCCCAAATATCATATTGCGGCTTGCAGGCGCCAATCACACCAGCCACCACGGGTCCAATGTTAATGCCTGCGCGGGGGGGAAGTGAAAGAAAATTGAATTCGCTAAAGTTTCGGGCATTCCCATAAAGACGTCGCTCCAGCTCACCTATGCGCATGCGAAAGTTGTTGAACGAGTGCATGTTGACCTCCTCAATCTTGTCGAAGAGCTGCAGCGCGTAGTCGGCCATGGCGGTCACATGGCTGAAGTTCACCCGGTCGCAGGTGTTGGCCGTCAGCCCAGAGGCAGCCATGTAGGTGGCGCCGGTGCTCTTGATTTTCTCTATGCAACTGCAAAGCGACAATCCATGTTAGTTCTCTGTGCGTTAACTGCTGCAGGATGCCCCTCGCTCGCCCACTCACCGGAAACGCTCCTCGCTCAGCAGCTCGTCAAAGTCCGCAATGATTTCGTTCAGCAGACGCAGGCACTCGACGCCCTCGTTGTTGCCCTCCAGCTCCACGTAGAACTCGGAGAAGTTCGGTATGCTGGCAAAGAGTATGCACACGGAATCGCATTGCTCGTGATACAAGTCCTGAGCATCGCAAGTTGAAAGACGGAAATGTATATTAAATGGATACAAGTCTTCCATTAGAGAATATCTGTGCATGTATACAACATTTTTTCATAAGCCATGCATCTATTATATCACTGGCCATTTATTCTTGTAGCACATATAGAAAGTTTAGAAGCTGTATTATAACATTCTCCATATCATCTTCTATAGGTAAGCAAAGGGAAATTACTTAAGATATGCTGGGATATCGTGGAAGCGTACATGTTATATATTTGCCTAGAGAGCGTCTCGTAGTACCAATCTTGTTGCTTTCCTATCGGCCGATGAGCTTCTAGATAGATAGGTAACTATTTTCATTGGAAATTTGCTTTGTGATGCTCTTAGAATTTTCTTCTTGCTTTTCTAATTCCATTTCAACTATCATCTATCATGATCCCTATCGTCCTTGTTTTAAAATTCAGCCAGATAGGCATATCGCTGGCGTTGCGTCTTAGAATCGATGTTTGCAATATTTTAATATTCGTTTATAAACCATTTCATATAAGCTATTTCTATAGCTCTCTTAGAACGTCTAATTGCCTTAATTTCTGTATTTATTCGCATTTGAGTTCTCTTAAAGCGTTTCGTTAATGCGACGGCGTTCAAATTTTGTGTTAGCCTTGAAGCAAACGCGGTCAACTTTGGTCCAGAGCTCACACACACACACACAAACACACACACACACTCTCACACACACAGAGGCAAAAGCCGAAGACCACACGTCGGCGGTTCCAAAATGTGTGGCTGCTCATGTGATTTGGTTAAAAGTTGTTGATTGCACACTTAATGTGGCAAGTAGGTCCAATGGCCGCCGCCTCCACCACGCCACGCCCCCACCGCCGATGCGTGTGCCCGTTACGCATTGAAGCGTTGCAAGCCGCAGCATTTATATATTATATACTTATATATGTATGTACATATATAAACCGACGCGGCCAGCGGGCATATGGGGCAGCTGGGAGCAGGAGACGGCGCAGATAAGCAAGGAGACTGGAGCTCAGTTGGATGCTGGCATGCTTAACAAACGTCCACCTTCCAGCGCTGCGCGACTCTGGCTGTGGCTCTGCAGCTGCCCTTGTTACTAGGCACAAAAGTTTTCAAGCTTTTTAAATACGTCGCAAATTGCCAGCAACCAAATACACACACACACACACACACACACACAGAGAGACGTATAGCTTACACAGTAATATTTACAGTAATACACATATTCATACACATACATATATCAAATGTTTTAATACTCACGTCGAGGTGCTTCTCGCGGCTCAGAAAATGCTCGGCGACATGCACGGGCAAAATATTTTCGAGCAGTTTCCGATTATAAGCCTGCAAATGCTCCATGTCCTCCTTCTCCTCTGCGCTCCACAGATGAACAAAGAAACAAACAAACAAGAAATGTGTAAAGAAAAAATAAGAACGAAGCGAAAAGGGAACCAGAGAAGAGCAGCAAAAAAAAAAAAACAGGAGCGTGAAATTGAAATATCAGTTTATCAGTTAACCGAAGCGGAAAGCGAACAGCTAAGAAATGAGAGAAAAAATAAATACTCAGAGCAGTCGGCTGGGCACGACTAGCATATACCCTACAAAGCTAATTAGCAATATATTGAAGAGAAGTCTTAAAGCTAATCTCAGACGGCAGTCTGATGTACAGATGGAAAAATAGAGTTAATCTATAATCTACACTTATTATAATCTCATTCATAAAAAGTCGAAAAATATATAGTTATTCATCACCATATTCTGTTTACTTCCCATTAATAATGGATCTCTGAATTTCTCGGACTGTCCAGAAAAGGTCGTTCCAAAATACCTCTTCCCTAACTCCCCCATTTCCAGCCTATGCAGCGATCAATACAGTGGAATATCGTCCCTAAAGTACCTCTCACATAGGCATATATACATATATACATATACCAATGGCAAATCCCAATATACTCCAATTTATTTCATATATTTAGCAGACAAGGCAACAAAACGAGAAGCGTAAAAAAGCGCTGCATAAGCTCCGGCGTCAGGCAAACACGAGTGTGATTGTTCAAGTGTATTAGACTGCGTGTGTGGGTGCTTGTATATGTGTGTGTGTGTGTGCTCTAATACTAATGAAAAGCTTGTTGAACAACAGCGTAAATGGAAACGCAAAAGATGAGCAGCAAAGCATTGGCATCAGCGAATCTCATCGAGAATCGTTGTATGGGCCAGGGACAGAGCTCTGGCTGCTGTTGTTGTTGTTGTTGTTGTTGCTGTCAGACAGACAGAAGGTCGTCAGTCAGTCAGTCAGTCATATTTGATATATATAGGTCCGCACTCGCATTTGCTAATTAGTTGCAAACAAAAATTTATAAATAAGCAGCCTAAGCTCTAATGAATTATGAGGCAATTTCCTAAGCCATTTAAGAGTGAAATAAAAGTTCAAGAATATTTTAATGTAAAGCTTTTACAGTTACTATTTACAGTTATGATAACGATTTAGTCTGGGTTATTTTTGAAAAATCAGAAATTATTTGATTCACTTTATCACTCTGTTAACTCCCTCAGTACCGAAAAACTTTCCATCTAAAATGCTCTATTATATCCGCGTATCACTCACCCGTTGCCTGCAGTTTCCAGATAAAGTCCAAGCGGTAGGTGGCCTCCGTTTGATGGCTGTGGAAGATCAGGGCGAGCATAAATGCAAATAGGAAGATTGAGTCAATTATATAGCGCAGCAGGGCTTCCTCATTGCTGTTCAGTCAAACAAGTCGAAAGACGGCAGACGGAGGCAGCAGTAGACCAAGTTATTCCAGTCCATTAAAGTGAAATGCCAAGGCGCAGTCGACGAAAAAGGGAAATGGGGAAAGGAATGTTGTTAATGCAGTTGAAAATGCCAAGTGCCAGCTGGCATTCGGATGCCCTGATAAATGAAGCCAAGTGCTAAATACAATTTTAATGCAGTTTGCGGCTGCTGCAAATGCACTTGCAACATTCCAGCAGGGCCAAGAGGAACTTGCACTAAATTACATTACAGCATAATTCGTTTTCAGCAAGAGAAAAGACCGGGATAGACGGAGAGAGGGAGAGAGAGAGGGAGAGTGGAGGCATACTTACGCCAGCTGAGCGCTGATTTGCCTGCTGCTCACATATAAATACGAGGAGCACGCCATGTAGCTGCCAGCGGCCAACAGCAGCAGGAGAAGCTTCAACACTATGCGCAGCACTTGGTACGTGGCGCAGCACATCATCGAGAGCAGCGTCAGCAGCAGGAATGTCTGTCAAAGAGAGTTGCCACAAAAGTAGGGTTAACTCAATATGTGTGTGTGGGGTGTGAAGGGGTGGGCAGAGTAAATGCAAAGATGTTTCTTAGGATATGGCAATAAAGCTGCAATTTCTGCATATATTTGTCCACTAGTTAATCCCCTATTCTGCCTTCTGATATATCAAGAACATATTTTTCTTCAACCCACTCTCTATATACTTAATTTACTTCCCTAAACTAAACATTTTTTATGATACATATTAATATAAAGTGGATAACTTATTCGACATTGATTTCTTTGTCTGTCTATCTATATCTATAGTTGTATATATAGTTGTCTATATCATAGTTGTATCTCTTATGATTCTAGACTAGCCCCTCGTTTAGCTGACTTGTTTGTTTAATCCACTACCTTCATTATATACTCTACAATTCAAGCCGGTCCCTTGCCTACCTCCCATTCTGCTAGTCAGCCTAGCACGTTCACTGTTTACCCTCGACACCAGCAATTTACTTCTCCTTCAACATCTACAGTTACCCATATATCGGCCCAATTAGCCAATGTCCACTGCACCTCCACTCACACAACCCAATTAACGCCCCATTTACAGGGTATTTGCTACTTACATTATACGCAAAATAGAAATCACAGTTTGGCGTTGAGAGCTCCCGCTGATGGTCCTGCTCCAGGTCCAATTCTATTTGCTCCGCCAGGCTGCTGTCGATGCTGATGCTGGTGTTCGCGTGCAAAAAGATCCATTGCAAACGCAGCTGCCTCAATTGACGCATTGATTCCTGCAACTACAACAACGAAAATAACGCTAATTAGCAACGGGAGCGGCTGGAAATGTCGTAACGAGTGCTGCTTCAGTTTAACGAGGCGCCTAACACGCACTCTCAGCCAATGGCTATAAAAATAAAAACGTGGCTAAATGAATAGCGAATGGGGCTCCAAAGTGCCATTAAACGTGGCCAGCAAAGAGACAGAGCACAAGAGATTGAGAGCGGGAGAGTGGGAGAGTGGGAGAGAGAGAGTGTGAGTGGGAGAGCGAATGCGACACAAGTTGACAACTAAATGTCAAAATGCTGGCGGCTGGCTTTGAACCCAGACACAAGTTGGAGTTGCGCCGCTTGGGGGCCGTGTGGCAGGTAACAAGTAGCACATAAATGGGCGCACGCACACACACAAACACAGGGATTCAGACCTCATGTATGAAACGTGGCTCGCATTTTTTGTTAACCTACCCCCGGCCATCCCCTCTGCCTCTGCCCATTGTTGCTTGTTGTGTTGTCTGCACAACTTTAATGGAAAAACTTTTGTTTTGTCGCGGCCCAACAACAACAACAACAACAGCGAATGCTGTTTGGGGAGATCACAGTGCAAACGCCCTCAAAATTTGTATTTTGAGTTGCTACAAAAAACGTAAATTTCATTTTTATTATTTTGAAGTTCACTTAAATGTCCAAAGAGTGAGCGAGAGAGAGAGAGAGAGAGAGAGAGAGAGAGAGAGAGAGAGAGAGAGAGAGAGAGCAACAACAACAACAAAGAGAACAATAATTCATATAGATCTGCACGCAATTTGTAGCGCGCACAAATTATGCATAAAACAAGGAAACAAAACCAAGCGCAGCCAAAGAATTCACAATTTGAGGGATTTGGGCATTGCTTATGTTATTATAGGTAGAGAGCAGAACTTAAGTGCTTCAATGCGCTACTTACCATGGCCAGCAACGTGGTCCAAACAATCAGCGAAACGGTGGCAAAGGCAATGGACTGCGACAAGGTGCGATTGCTGTGAATGCTCTGCGAGAAGTGTTTCATATACGAGGGCAGCTGCAGGACGCACAGAAAGTAAAATGTAAATAGAAAATGAATATAAACGAAGTTGGGATTAGCCTTCAACAGTTTAGCCTTAGTCCACTTATACATTGCAGAGCAACTGCTGTGCGACTAACCTTCACGTTGATGTTATGACAGGCCACGCAGAAGACCAGCACGAGCAGCAACAGCAAAGCCAGCATGGAGAGCAGGAAGACCCGCGGGGAGCTGGAGGAGTATAGAACATTTACAATATACATAAACAATGAAGTTCATCATAAACCACTCACGTGCCAAAAACCACAAAGCGCATCAGCGTGGTGCCCAGCAGCACCAGCAGACTGCAGTAGAAGTAGACGCAGAGCATGCGGTCCGGCTCGCTGGAATACTAGAGTTGCGTGGCGCAAGGGATTAGGGCTAAGGCGACGCTTGTACCTGGATATTGGGCACTTACCTTGCGCTCCAACGCGTCGCTCTTGAAGCACAGCAACAACGACTGGCAATGCTCGGCGCGCAGATGATCGATGCTGCGCGCGTCGATGGCACGCATCAAGTACTCATTGACCTCATCCTCGGGATCCTTGTGACTCTCGGAGCTGTCGCCAAAGCCAAATCTGCGAAGTGACGGGATGAATATAATCCTAGTTCTATTTAAATCTATTTAGATCTCTGCTTGTTGTCTGCTGAATTAAACTAAATTCTCAAGAATATCCTGAGACTTCCTTTAAGTCATATCTGTCTCAAACTCAAGCTACGTCTCCCATCGTTGCAGCTAAAAGAGTGAGAAACTAAGCAGAAACTTAAGCCATACATACGTCTAGCAATCTGAATATGCATATTGCCTGCTTATAGAAGGCCTATCAACTCTTTTATTAGCTGTACATTTCTCTAGAGGGCATTTAAAGGTAATTCCAGTCACAATCTTAAGACTTCATGCTCTGTCGGCACAATCCTTTATCAAAGTCTATTAACAACTGCTTAGCCACAGCTGCCCTAAGCTCTCTGCCCAGCATTTGCCACAGTTCACGCTCTCTCTCTCTCTCTCTATCAGCTCTTTTCTTTATTGCTCTTCGCTTGTTTCCCACAATTCTATTAAAGTCCACTCAAAACTTTTTCCTCCATAGCCCGCAACTTACTTGGATGTGTGTTTCTGTGCGGTGCCGTGGCCCATCATGCGCAGCTCCTTGGATATGTTGCCATTCACCTGCAGGCGATTGCGCGATTTCTTGTGCTGCCGCAATAGAGGAGAACGTGCAATATTATTGCAGAGTTAAGAGTTATGGAGCAGAGTACAGAGTATAACACTTACCGGTCTGTAGATATCGCCTGGCACTATGAGATATGTTTCTATCTGATGATCCTTGAGATACGAGTTCCTATCAGCGCCTTTGCCCTCCTCCACCTCGTAATCGCCATCCAAACACTTGAGAGTTTCCTTGGTGATGTGAACACGGCTAAAAGGAAAGAGAAAGAGAAGGAGAGAGCGAGAGCGAGAGGTTACACACTACATGATTTGTGGACTTTAAAAGGGCGCAAGGCAGGGAGGCAGGGAGGCAAGGACTCAACCCAACATTGTCAACATGTGGCTCTGTTTTTCGGTTGCCATAACCACAGCGATTGGGTTTGTCGCAGCCATTACGTGGCATGTGGCATTACATGCTGCAGTTGCCACGCCTCCTGCACTCCCCCTGTGCGGCGAACGCGGATGCTGTTCAGTAAATACTTTTTAATGTATTTGTATAGCTGCCGCAGTGGGGCGCGCTCTCAACTGAGAGCTGAGCAGCTTTATTATATTATCGTTATGCAGTGCCTGCGGCATGTGGCATGTGGGCACGTTGCATGTACGCCGCGGGCTCAACTGGCTGCACATAAAATAAAGAAGCATCGCGCCAACAATAGAAGCCAACTGCAGCCACGTTGTTGACTCTATTGATAATTACATGGCGCTTTGTTATGGATGACCGCAGCTGCTTCTCCTCCTGCTCCGGCTCCTCTTTCACCTCTTCATTCTCCTTCTGCTTCTCCCTTAGTTGCTGCGGCAGTCAAATTGCCGCTTATCAGGGCTAAGGGAATTCGCATAGAGCCCGCCCCGCGGCCAACTGCAGCTATTTGCTTTTAATTTCGCTCAAGACAGGACTAACAAATGAACTGCCGCTGCCGTTGCTGCCGCTGCCGCTGCCACAGCTGACCCACATTCAAGGCAAAGTCGTGCCGCAACAAATTGCTCAAGTGTTGTTGAAAGTGAAGCAACTGAATCAACAGCAGCAGTAGCAGCAGCAGGAGCTACAGCAAAAGCATTAAGTGTTGGCCAGTTAACGTGCCTGGGCGAAGGGGGCGTGGCATGCAACTACTGCATAATCGATTCGACGATTGGCTCGCACGTGTGAGGGCGAAGTTCGAGTCACTTGACTTGCCAATAACTTGGCACCCACACAAGCCACACAACCGACCCGCAAGGCACACACACACACATACAACATACACATTGCGGCTGAGTATGCAAATTTGTAGAACGTACCCGATACGAGTACAACAAAAATTACAGCTATTACAGCCATTACAGCCACACATTGCAATCGCTTCAGCGACAGCGACACTTGGCCAAGTGTTGAGAGTCGAAAGGTTGCTTACAAAGCAGGAGCGAATTCAGCAGGCATGAGGGGCGTCTGATTGAGAGCTTGCGGAAGTGGAAAGAAGCTTCTAAAGTGGCAAACATTTAAATTACATCAAAGCGTTTGGCTAAGATGATAAAAAGTAATCAACAGGAGCGGACTCAACAAGCAAAAGGTGATATATTAAAGAAAATTTCAGCAGCTAAATAGGTGCAAATTCGAGCTATAGCTAACACTGTGATTATCAAAATAAAATTTAATTTATTTTTTTACTTCTGTTTAAAGTCAATTAAGCATTACAATTTGAGCTTTAGGGTCAGCTCCGCTCCTGTTAAAAGTTCAACTGAAATGATTAAAGTGAATGTAAATAATTGCCTAAAAGCCTAAAGCGGCTCAATTATATTCCAAGTAAATAGTCCCACATTAAGATCAGCTCCGCTCCTGTTTAAAGCTGACGAGTTGCAAAAAGTTTGTGGCCAAAAAGTTGGCTTTAATTGCACGACACTCGCATACAGCTCGAACGTTGAGAGTGAGAGAGAGAGAGAGAGAGAGAGAGAGAGAGAGTGGGGGAGAGAGAGACAGAGAGAACGCAGAGCCCTGTCAAAACGGAAATGAGACAAACTTGTCAGCGGCTTTTGCGGTTAGCTGGTTGCTGGCTGCTTGCAGCTAAGACTTGGTTTTGGCCAAGGCAATGGACGAATGGATGGATTGTGGGCGTATAGCCACACGATAAGGACTCGAACTGCTTTTCATTGCATACTTGTCGGCGCGCAAACATATCAAAGCGGGTCAAAAACATAATTCTCAGCTGTCGTAAAGTGGAGCACACAACGGCCACAAAAACCATCGAACAACAAGCAGCTAGCAGTGACCAAGCCAAGGGATTTCACTCCTTGACTTAGCACAAAGAAAATAATCAAACGAAATGTGTGTTCGGGCCAAAAGACAAAAGCCAAGACATGGATTTAATGTGCCGCCAACGATTCAAAGGGCAGAAAGCTGAGCAAATGGGCTCAGCTTTGAAGTGGCCAGACGGCCAATGTCCACTAAGTAATTAACAGCTAATATATGTGTATACATATGGGAACAGAGTGTGAATTAGTTGATTATGTGGTAATATTAAGTGCCCATGGAGCAAAAGATGATGCTGACCATCAGCTGCAGATGGTCAGATAAAGATATATCTGATATCTTGCATCTATATGAAGATCATGCAAAAGGTTATCAATAATAAGTATTCCATAGACTTTAGGAAGTGGAGGAACCGCTACAGAGTACAATTTGTGTATGTGTGTAAAGACTTAGCTACAATTTCAAAACAACAATTACTCAGCAGTTTTTCCAGTCAATTAGTAGACCTTAGGTTATTTGTTTTGCTTACCCGGGTATGCCGCCGCTCTCCATATGATTGGCCAAAGTCACATCGTTCGACCAAACATCAAATTGCCATTTGACCAGGCCCAAAACGCCGCAATGCACGCGTCCCGTGTGGATGCCCACACGCATGTTCACATTCACGGCCATTACCTCGCGCACCAGACTGACAAGCGTAGAGATGGAGAAAAAGAGACACGAAGAGATAGAATACACAAAAAGGTATTTGCAGTTGCAACATGACGACAACACAAACACAATACGCTTTGCTGTTATACTCACGCTATGGCGTCTATCATATCGAGTCCCATCTCAACAGCGCAGTGGGCATGATCCGGCCTCGGCTCTGGTAACCCGGAGACGCAGTAATAGCAATCGCCCAGCAGCTTTATGCGCAGACAATGATGCTCTGCAGCCAATCGATCAAAGCTGCAAAAGTATGACAAAACAAATGTCGAAGTTAAAGAGAAACTAATGAACAACGTTAAATGATGCTTTAAATCAATTAGAAACTCAGTTTAAACTTAGTGCGCAGTGCGCAGCGCTATGAGCCGAGACAGTGTGACCAATTTACGTCAAGGAAATAAATAACTCAAGTTTACTAATTAAAATACTAAACAGCCAGGCACTTCGCAGCACTGCACCTTTAAATTATGCAATTAAAAAGTTTACTCACAGCACCAAAAGTTTCTTTGCTGTGTAAAACTTATAATTAGTATAGTAATAAAATTTACTATACCTTTGTGCATTAAAGTGTTAATAAATTGCTGTTTGAGCCTGCTGCTGACTAACCAAGCGTCAAGTGCAGTTTAGCTCAAGTGGCAATGCAACTGATTTATCGGTATTTTCTTTGGTATTAAATAACACTTTTTCACGCAGCTACTCAATAAGGCTACAGCTAGTGTCTGCACAAATTGAATGACCCTATCATACGATACGAATCAATAAAGTGCCTAACAAACAGCGATGCCAAAATTTGGTATCCTGCTGTTGCTGCTGGTGCTGCTGGCTAGGCACTCGAATGTGCAATTAATTTGTGCCTCTGTATCACCATTTGTTACACTGTTTGACATGGCCCCAGGCCAAAGGCAACAGCAGCAGAGATAGAGATAGAGAGCGAGAGAGAGAGAGAGAGAAAAAAAAACTTTCTACATACACAGACAGGTTGGCCATGTCATTAAGAATGCCTACGAATCGGCCATGGACTTGGGTTGTGGACTGACTCACTAAGGACTCACCGTGCAAATAGCTCGTTCAGCAGGCGCACCAGCTCCTCGGCCGTGCACTGATCCGACAGACTGGTGAAACCGCAAATGTCGGCAAACAGGATGCTAGAACAAAAAAGAGAAACACCAAAAGAGAATAAAAAAGAGTGGCCAGAGTTCATATAAAGTGCAAATATTACAGCTCTTGTTGTTCTTGGACTCGTGCTAAGTTTCTAGCTGTTGTGTGGGTGTGCGTGTCTCTATGTGTGTGTGTGTTGCGCTTGAGGAATTCTTTAATATACTCCAACTAGTTTCCATTTAAAGTACGTTAAAGTTCGACGTTCTCGGCAAATTTGTTTGGCAAATCCTTTCGCCAACTTCTTGTCAAGCTGCTTAGCCGGCTCAGCGCGTAATTTAATACAACAAATGCGACTGCGGAGTGGCAAAATAAAAGCAAACAGGTGCGCCCTCAAGTATGCCGAGTGTAGCTGTGTGTGTGTGCGCGCGTGCATGTGTAATTGTGTGTGTGAGAGTTGGCAATGTGCAGTTGTTACTTGATATGTGTACACTGTACGCTGTACAGTGAAGACCTGATAGAGCGAATAGCTAGTAAGGAATTGATTGATAAAAAATTGTAAAATAATATTTTGCAAATAAAGAAAATAATTTTGAATAAACATATTATATTATATAAACCAACTTGCTCAACTAAATACTTTATTTAATATACAAAAACTTTCATATTTGTTTTCCCATTCCTTTGTTTACTTTTATGAAGTTGCTTGGCTAAGTCAACGGTTGGCTGCCCTTTTAGTTAGGGTTTACTGTGCATACAAATTCATGTGTAGGGTTATGCACAAATTCGCACACCTACACACGCACACACATACACGCCTTTAAGCATATTTATTGACTTTGCATGCAAATAAATTTATACACGAAGCATAAGAGACACTCGCAATACACACACAAACATATACACAGATACGCACTAGCTACACACACGCACACACACACTCACACTCACCTGACATTCTCATGGCGCTGTATGTAAATCTTATGAAATTGTGTGTCACGTGGCTGGCCCGCAATATCGTCCTTCATCTCCATGGCAACATGTCGCGGCAGCACCGACAGCAGCAAACGCTCCTGCAGAGGGAAAGAGAGAGAGAGAGAGAGAGAGAGTGTGTGTGTGTTTGGGGTTAAACAGTCAAAAGGTTATGCCAAATGCTGCTGCTTAGATCAGCAAAAGGCAGCTGGGCGAAGCAATCAGGCAACAAGTCCTGGCCACGCCCCAATGCTCACACGCTGATGAATTCGTCATGTTTAGCTGCTGGCTTTTGACGGCTCTTTGACTGTGCCATTTGTGGCAGGTGCTTGAAGTGGAACTCACCTGCTGTTGATTCTCGCGCTGCGTACGCAAACGCGCCTCGATGCACTGGCGCGTCTCAATGAACGCCTTGCGCTGCGCCTTCTCCTTGGGCCAGTGCGTGTAAATACCTGTAAGATTCGCCAGCAACAGGGCAATGCAGGTGCACAGCAGCTGCAAGGGGAGGACAGAGGGAGAGAGAGATAGAGTGGGAGTGAAAGAGAGAGTAAGTATAATGTGTAATGGCAGTAAACGCATTAGTATCCATTTCATTGCCAATGAACAAGCACAATAAAAGTCCAGTTATGGAACAACGCACACACACACATAGGCACACAATGGCAGAGAGAGAGAGAGTGAGAGAGAGATAGAGTGATAGAGAGAGCGAGCTACGCAATTTTATTCAATTTTGCGGCAATTTAATTTCATTTATTTGTGTTTTTTCACCTGTACTTTCACTCTCTTTGTGTCTCTCCCTCTCAGACTCTCTGTTTGTGTGTGTGCTGTGTCTGTGTGTGTTATAAATGGTGCGTGCATTTTATGCGAATTTATTGTCACGTGCGCTACCATAGCTACGCACGCCTGACTTTTCAGGCCATTAAAGCGCTCGCTTTAACAACGGTTTTCACTCCATTGTTACGCCCACGCACACACACACATACACACACATGCAGACAGGCAGACAGACGCCCCCGCCCACATGCTTTTGCGGCTTTTGTCGACGCAGTGCTGTTGATGGATATGCCTGGCCATTTGATTTGTGGCAGCCACAAACAGTTGCAACAGCGCGCGGCAGCATTGCTGCTGCGATTTACCTCCTGCCAGGACAGATGCGTCTTCATTGGCGCCCGCTGCTCCACCTCCAGCTCCAGCTCAAGCTCCAACTGTTGCTGCTCCTGCTCCTGCTTATCCAGCGTGTATTGTGTACGCAGACAGGTGTACAGATGCGTGCCACTCAGCAGCATGCCACCGATGAGCGACTCACGCAACCGCAGCGGCAACATCGTGTATGTCATGTAGATGAGCACAATGCAACAGGCGCTGCCATTGAACGATTTGCTGCAAGAGATTTCAGTAGAGGAGTTTTAATTAGGATAAAAGCCAAAGCAAACAACTCTGCTGCCAGTGCCTGGGCAGGGTATTTGTGTGGCTGCGCTAAGACTGCTAACTGCCTAGCTGTTTGCAATATGGCTAAAAGCCGGAATCGCCTGTAGCATGGCCATGGCAATGGTATTAAGACCTTTCCTTCATCAAACTGGCTTTTTAGCTGTTTTTGCCCACAACTGCTCAGCTTTTTCTAGCTTAACCAAATTAAACAGTAGCTAAAATTAGCCAAAAGTTAGAGATCAAAGCAGACAACATTTAACGGGTATTATCAGGCTTTAGCGTGAATTCTAGGAGGTACAATAAATGTCTAGACGTAGAAGACTTTAAAGTATATCATAAAGATTAGGTGAACAGCTAAGACTTCTTAAAATCGGGAACGGACTCATAAGGAATTCGGGAAGTTATTTATAGCATCAATATCATATAGACAGACATCTACTGACGCCTTTAAAATGACTGCGGGATGTTATTGAGCCATCTACTATCAAACCAATCGAGTATAGGAAAGCACTTTTGCTCATGATATGGACTATGGACTATAACTAATCGTGAATCTAATCAATTTTAGCTCCAGTCTACACCTTCAATCTCCAATATTCATCTTCACTATCCAGTTTGCCTAGTCAAAATTTCTAAGCTGACTCAAGTGCTTAACACTCATTAAGTGCTCTTTAAAGTTTAACTAATATATTCTAATTGCTTGTAAAAGTTCCATAACTTGCTCAAATATCTCATAAATATATATCTCATAAATATAGCAACAATCTATCATACACCCACAGCTTTCTCAGGGTATTTTTGTTTCAACTTATTGTTTGCCTAATGTATTTGCTGCCGCTGATGCTGCTGCTGATGTTTGGCTTTGTTCTCATCCAACTTTTGGGTGGAGCTCTGAAACGCAATTAGCGTGTCGCAGCTGATGATGGCCGATGATTAATTCTTGGGCTGGCTGGCAGCAGCTGCGGGCTCAGTCAAGCCTCTCGTTACAAACCTTGGCTGCAGCACATAGCTAACGGCAACTTCAATGGCCAGAAACGTGCCCAATATGACATAGGAGACGAGCACCAGAAATATTTCATTCATCGCCGGCTTTGACAGTATGCAGAGTAGAACTAAATGAAAAGGAAAGCAAGGAAGACACCAAGAAAGTGAGAGAGCAACAATTAATATACAATTGCGAACAATTTGTGGCAAACACTCAAGCGTGAACTCACATGCATAGACGATGCCACAGATTAGCATGACAACGAGAAAAACGAGCACAGACTCATCGATTTGCATGAAAATCGTGTAGAAGACATGCGTGTAATCCAATGAACTCTCCGAATTATCAGTTACACCAAATATTTCAGTTTCTATCGGTTCATGTGTCACCTCCTGCTCCTCCAGCTCCTCCTGCTCCTGCTGCTGCTGCTGTTGCGTGGCATTCGCATTGGAAGCCCCATCAAACGGCGTCAATTTGAGCACTTCAGCACGTGCCTGGCGTCTGCTCAGGGGCAAACGCCGACGGTTGTTATCATTGTTGTCGCGCTGCCCTATAAAGCGTTTAATGCCATCATCATTATTGTCGGCAACATCATCATCATCATCATCATCTTCACCATTAACATTGGCGTCAGCTTCAGCAGTTGCCCCAATCACGTGGTAAATCCGTTTTTGTTGCTCCTGCATGCCACGTTTGTATCTGAATTATAGGCGTGGTGTGGGCGTGGCACAGGTGTATTAGTTGATATGTAAAAGAAAGTAGGGAGCAATAAATGAAGTGCACGACTACGTAATACTCGCTTAAAGTCATTTGAATTTATAAAATATTTACAATTTATGGAGTGAAGTTTGCAGAGGAAGTTCAAGTATTATAATAATAAATATATGTATTTATGTATAGTATATAGAAATCTTAAGCTTGATCTATAGAGCAGGTATTTAGTAAAAAGTCCGATAAACTGTTTGACATTAGCTTTAGAGTAGGAGTATTTAATCGGGTTGCTGGAGTAGGATGGAATAAGGATTATGGTTTATGATAGCTATATATTCATCGGATTGCTGCAATCGAATTTTCCATTCAGTAGGCATCTAGTCTTACATTATGAAAGCTATATCTGTCTATACCTATTGCTCTCTGATTTTAAAGAAGTTCAGTTTCATCTATATATTTACATGTATATTGACAATTTATCTAAAGAGTATTATGACGAACCACAGGTGTGTGTAAAACTAAAGTTACACTCGCCCCGCGCCCCGCCTCAGTCTCTATTATTACAAAATCAGTCGGCCTTATATGAGCAAATTCCAAACAATGCTAAGTTCCTTCAGTAACTTTCACCCAGACAAAAACACAAACAAACAAACTAACCTCACTTTCGCACGCCGAACGGGCATAAAAAACAATTTCTCTACGCATATCAATAAGTCTGGCATTAGCTTAGCCCAACTCAATGCACACACAATACAACACTATCCATCTTGATGGCATGAATAAATATATCTACATACACACATACACACACACATGTATATATACGAACAAATATAAATCGAATAACGAAATCGAAATGGAAATTCCTCAACTCGTGTGTGGTCCAAGTTACGCGTATTTATTTTATTTTATTTGATTTTTTTTTTTTTATGTATTTGTTGACTTTGTTTATTGCTTTACAAATATTTTGCGTGCCTTTTTATTTGTTTGTTTGTCTGTTTGCTGTTTGCTTTATTGTTGGCAATTTCTTGTCTTGGCTGCGATTTGTTATTGAAAATTGGTCCGATTCTAAATTGAACTTCACAGAAAAATCCATTTGCCGCGGCGAAAAGCGTAGCACACTTTTATGGGCGCAGATTGAATTTGCCGGCCTGTCAGGCCAAAGCGGCATATGCGTAACGCGTGTCTGGACAGGTAACCAGCAGCTGGCTGGCTGGCTGGCTGGCTGTCTACCCTAGAGTAGCTGCTGCTCGCAATTGGCAGCTGGCAGTTGTTTGCATAACGCGCCTGTCAAAGTGCCAGAGCCAACCGCTAACGGATCAAAGCGCCCAGGCACTTCCTGTTGCCACTTGCCAGTTAGCCAGCTGTGAGGCCTGCAATTGATGGCAGCCAGTGCTGCCAAACGTTCGACACGCTTTTAACGAGGCCTAAACATTGATGGGAAATATCAAAATTGATGTAAGCTGTGCATATCTCTTTTAGCAAAATCATATTTGAAGTCTACGCTTTAATATTCCAATTTATCGATGTAGATATCGATAAGAATTGTGGTAAACTCTATGATGCAGTGATATGGTTAAGGCACAACCACTTTGAAATGTACTAATATTCTATAATAAATAAATTTGAACTCTTTCATTAAGTCCACCTACTTTAACCCATTCATTTTACAGTTAATTAAAATTCATAGTACACATAATGTTAACGTTTAATTTGTGTTTATCACAGAGTTTTAATTCAATTAGTGATAAAGTCGAAGGCCCCAGTTAAGGAAAAATAATAATACAAATCAGTAATACTTCATATTATTTTATTTTTAAGCAAAGGTGGCAACTCTGCTAATTACTTACTCTTAAGTGGGTAACTATTCACTAGGATTATTATCCAAGTCGAAATATCTGATAATTAGCACTTTAACAAATAGGTAGCACATCAAAAACTTGCTTAGTATGTACTAAATATCTAAATATTCCCTACGTATATTAGTTAAGTTCATTAAAGTAGACTCTAGATCACAATCATAGATAATATTTCACTGTCCTAGTGCCATATTAGATGCCTAAAAGCACCACTCCTAGTACTACCTATCCATTGAAAAGTAAACTTCGTGAGACTGTTGATCAGAATCATAGATAATATTTGAGTAACCCAATACCATACTAGACACCTAGCCGCCCTACTCCTAGTACTACCTATCCATTGACAAATAAACTTGATAAGTCTGCAAGTTGTTGCAGCGTAATACCTTTGGCACTAACAAATAAATTTGTCAAGTGCTCATTAATGAGATGGCTGCCCACTCACCTGGCGCGATGCTGATGCTGCTTGTAGCGATGCTTGTGTAGGCGACGGTAATGCTTGCGCTTCTGCCGAGGCTCGAGCCACTGCGGGCTCCGCTCGTCGGCAACGGCGGTCCGCTGTGACGCATTAGTGTTGCGGCGAATGCCAGTTGGAGTTTGCACGGCGCTGAGCGTTGCCAGACTGCCAATAGAAACCAAATGCTGATGGTGGCTCATTTGTTTTGCACGTTGCGGCGATGGTGGTGCTGGTGGTGGTGTTGGCTGTGCTAGTGGTGCAGCTGCTGCTGCTGCTGTGGCCGTCATCAGGTGCGTAACATTTTCGCTGGCCGTGGCATTCGCGTCGAGCGACTGAGCCGCCAATCGAATCGTTGCGGATGTCAGCCCAGTGGCCGGGTGGTTGGGGGTGGCGAGGCTGCGGCGCAGCTGCATGGTGGTGTAGACCAGCTGGGTGCAGGATAATGCCAAAATCAACGTTAGCAACAGGCCCAAAATGTGCGTCGTATTACTCTGATTCATTCGCAGAAAATAACGCTGATAAAGCATTTCCACCTGGCGAGCACAGACGAACGAGCGAACAAATTGAAATTGTGAGGACTTTAAGCTCATTCCAGCGAATATGTAAATTGAGCTACCCAATTGAGTTGCCAATTTCCATTTGATAGCCTGGTCAAATATATATTTGGTGCGTAAGCTGCTTACCTGCAGATTCTTGAACTGATGCGTCGAGCAGAGACGCAGAATGATGCGATTCAAACGGTACCAGAACGATATGCTTGGACTGCCTGCCTGAATGCCCGTGGTGCTTGGATTGTTCGCTTCCACATTGCTGCGACCGTCAGCTGCATCGGCTAAGGGAAAGCACACAAGGAGAGAGGGAAGGAGGATGAGAGAGGAGGAATTAATAAGAGTCTGTGGTGTGACAGAGTTGTGAATTCCAATTAAATTTTGTGGAGGCTCTCACAAGTGGCTCAAATGAGCCAAAGCATTGGTTTGCTAAGTCTGAAATTCTAGTTTTACTTCATAGCGATTGTCGCTTGTGGTTCATGTGAGCTAGACTTGGGAGTATTGGATTCACTTTATAGATATAAAAGAGATTTTCAATGTGGCATAAAATTTATAGCAAGTTCTAATGATCTAAAGCTGTAAATATTAGTTCAATTGCAAAGTTTTAGCCAATCTCAACACTTCTTGAGTTAGTTCCTTCAATAAATATGGGCCAATTGGGACTGGGAGAAATCTTCACTCTATGAATTAGTTAAATCGTTAATGAGGGATATTTAGCTCTTTAGCACAAGACTAATTAATTTCCTACGATTCCTATCTCTTTTATTTTCCTTCTTTCTTTCAATATTGCTTAACATTCATGAACAATTTATTATACATATATTTTACATATATTATGTATAAATTTTAATGACTTTAAGCCGTTGCACAGCAGGCTTAAAGTAGCTCTGCATATTTCTATTTTAATTTCATTGATTTTCCAGCCAATTGCTGGTCAAAGTCAAAGTCGAATTTATGTTGCTATTTTTAGCCAAGTTTACATTCCAACTTCATTCATTCCTGCCTTGTTGCTAATTACGTTATTTTGTGAGAATAATTAGCAGTTTGGGCTCACTCATGTGTTAAATATTCATTAAATGAAAATTGAAATGGAATATTTGCAATTTCTGTTTTGGTTTTATGGATTAGCAAACAATCGGATAACGAGCTAACCTGACAGAAAGACAGCAATACATTTAAATATATAGACTCATATATACATACATACATATTTGTTATTTGCTTTCGCAAAAGGTTTTACTGCTTGTCTTGCGACCGCCTGCAATTCGGACTACAAATTGAAAATATCCGTATTGCATTCTGATGAGATTTTCGATTGCCGCATTCACAGCTAATAATGTTTCACAGCTGAGCGAGAGCTGCATGTGGCATTGTTAAATTTATATAAACATTGCAATGTGTACATGCATCGGTTTTGGTTTTTGGATATTATAACTGCAACTGGCAAGGGGCAACCTATAGCTTGTGGCTGCAACACAATACTTTGATCCTGATATGCATTGGCAAAATGGATTCGCTTATCGTCCTGTTGCCTTTGCACATTGTTGTTACTCGTTCTGAATGCATTGCACAATGCCATAAAATGTAAAATCGTTTCGACTGACCCCCATAAAGTTGAACACACACACACTCCCACATAAACACTCACACGCACACGCACAACAATGCGTATACTTTCTTATATATTGTTTCCTATTTTTTTTTTTTTTTTACGTACGTTCTCATGCATCAATAAATAAATGCCAAACGTGATTATGTAAATTTCTATAGAAATCTCTATGTATATACAAATATATACACGAGTTTACCATATCAAAAACATGAGCCACGTCCTTTGCCAGTCTTTCGCCCTATTCAATATGCCACTGTGGCCGCTTCATAGAAAATAAATGAGAATCGGACTGCGAACGGGTGTTGACGGCCGTAGAATACAGCCTACATTGAAGAAAAAGAGTAAGTTAGGTGACATTTGTTATATTGGTGGTATAAAACAAATCTCTTAGGGCAAAAAACTGCAAAACTTACATAATATATAATATATGAAATTATGGTCTCCCTAAAATAGATTAACTATGCTGAAAATATGCTGGATAACAAATTGTGTTTCATATTCAAAAGTAAGTTCAATCAATGCTGTCCATTTCCCGCTAAGATTGATTTCAAATCATTCACGTTGTAAATGAATTTTCAAATATTCAAAAAATATGGTCACCCCATCTCTAAAACTATGAGCTCCATGTAATTCGTAAGTTCGTATGGATTCAGTCCTAGCAAAGCTCGTAAGTTCAAATATGGTCACCCTAAAGTTATCTGAGTTAAGCTGAGAGCTGATCTAAGCTAGATATAGAGCTGATCTAAGCTAGGCGAATATTTCTATAACTATTTACAAAGAAAAACTATAGTCACAAAACCAATACACCCGTCTCGCATAGTGCGCTAATATAACAGAGTAAACGAGAAAGAAAGTAAGACATATAAATCTGACTGACAAGGCCACCTATCAAGCAGGCAGTCAGCCCGCAGCCTGCAGCACGCATCACACTGGGCAGGAGGGGGGGCTGTCTAAATATTGGATAAGTGAAGCCGAGAAGCTGTCTCGTCAAATTCAATGGGACGACAATGACAATCAAGTTGTGAGATTCGAGTCAGCTATTCGATCAGGCCAGTGCGAGCATATGTGTTGGCATTTTGATTAGCCATGTCCAGGGTATCCCATTACATGCTTAGCGTGAACGAGGCGAGGTTCTGTTACTCGAGTGCTACTCACATTGTTGCTGCAGCAGCTGGGCCTCGTCCCTCTGATAGATCATCGGACTGTGGCAGGTGGAGCTCGAATTGGTTGAGTCAATCGACTCGTCAATGTTGCAGCGCGTGATGCCAGCCTGAAAAGAATATTAAGGATAGCTGTGATAATAAAAGGGATATTCATTTATGTTATATATACATATATATATATGCTATTATGAAGCTAACTGCTTGCATAATAAATATTAAGTATACGCCCCATGCATTCCATTTAAACTTCAGTTGCCGCCAAGCTGTTTCGTTGCTGTTGCTTAACGTTTATTCCACGCGGCATCTTTAAACATATTGCCGCCCATTTGGCATGCCACGCCCACAGTCTCACACAGACACACCATCTCTCAATTGCTGTCGCTTTACGCTGCTTTGCGCCATAAATATTTTCAATTGACTCTCGAGAGCTCGGGCGAACAGTGCACGCATTCTCAAGTACAGTGAACACTCAAAGCACGAGCAGCTGCTGGCTAATTTGGTAAACATATTTGGATGCTAGAAATTCAAGACTATCTATTTACTATATTTAATCTATCTATCTATCTATCTATCTATCTATCTATCTATCTATCTATCTATCATTCTGTTTATCTGTCTATATGTCCATCTATAATCTATCTATCTACCTATCTCTGCATCCATCTATCTATCTATCTGTCTATCTATATATCTATCTATCATCTATCTATCTATACATCTCTCCATCTATATATACATATATGTATATCTATCTATCATCTATCTCTCCAACTTTCTATCGACACTCAACATATTTATACACTTTTATTTCAGATGAATATTTTATATAAAATAATAATTAATAGAATATTTTCAACAAGTAAGCTTGATTTCTTCGTTCATCTTTAGCTAGTTGCCACTGTAGTCGCCGACACACATGCTCAATATTGTAAAGTGGGCCCTTGTGCATGCAGACAATATTCCACATTCTATGTGAGTTTTGATGTGTGCGAGTTTTGACTGTATATATACATACATATGTTCGGGCGTGTATGTGTGTGCATCCTTGTTAGCCTCTGCCGAAGGTGTTAACTTTTCCTCAAGTGTTGTTCGGAAAGACGGCAACAAAAGCAGCGTCAAAGCTACATCTAACAATGCATAAACTTTTAGCATAAATGTTGCGACTCAATACGAATTCCCTAGCCTACATTTACAGACCTGCTCCCCCTCGACCTAGCCCCTGAACTTCTCAACTAAATAGCTCGCAGCCTCATTTGTAGCTCTGCCCGCATCACTTAGCTTTCCCTTTTTGCCAATGAAATTGTATTTTAATTTGTCTTATGACCAAATCGAATTAAATATTTAAATCGTACAGTCAGTTGGGTCCTGCCTGTCCATTAGGAGGGTAAATTAATTGATGCCACAGCCAGTAAGAAACAAGACCCACTCTTTCTTCCACTCCCACTTCCACTCGTCTACTCCTTGCTTCCATTCTCAATCCAATCTGCTTACCGCAATCAGGCTGCTGCTAACCATTGCTTTGCCTCCCTTGGCGCTGGTATTGAAATGTTCGATCACCTCCCAATTGGATTTCTTTGGCGTCGATGGCTGTGTCAGCGGATGCGCCAGTCCAGATGGGGAGCCAGCTGCGGATGAGTGCCCAGGTACATGCAATTCCATCGAGGCTTGCGTGCTGCCGCCGCCGCTGCCCGCCTGCTTCAGCGATGCGGAGCGACTAAAGAACTTGCGATGCTTGCCCGGACCGCCGACTGCTCCGCCCACTCCGGCCGTCTCCTGCAATTGGAATAGCTTGCGGCATTGGCATTGGATTGTGGTTTTAGTGGTTGTCCACTTGCTTACCTCCTTGCTGGCAGCCAGACTGGCAGCTCCAGCTCCAGCGCCATGCCGCATGCCACGCAATGACAGACGCTTCGACCATTCCCGCTTCTGGCTCTCCGATGACAGCGAACGAAAAATGTGCGTGGATGCTGGATTGGTGACGGTGCCGGTCCCGGTGGCGGTGCCAGTTGTGGCGGTGCTGGTGCTGGTGGCGTTGGTATTGATGGCGCTGCTGGTGCTGTTACCGTTGCCACTGGCGCTCATGCTGCAAGGGAATATAGAGAAAATTATTATATGTATAGATACACTTATACATATTTGGAGATGAATTTCACTTGTTTATTTAAGATAAATTCAACATACAACATAAAATTTACCATATTTTATAGAGAGATTGTTTTATTTTGGAAATTAAGGAATTTATTATTCAATATAGGATATGCTTAAGCTGATTCTTTCTTTCGCTTTAAGGCAGATGTTTGTGCTATAAGTAGATTATTCCCTAATTTACTTGTAAAAAGCTTAAGAGCAGCCAAATTTTTAAATTTAAGAAAGCTTGTGTCTCCTATTTAAAGCTTTATTTACTCATGAGAACTTAATGTGCTTGAGTTGGGTATCATTCAGATTATTTGTATATTCGATGCCTTTCTCGAGAGAGTTGCAGACTGAACTGGAGATTGAGACATGGAAGATGGAGAAGGAAAATGGGAAATCTAGAGACAAATGTGAGAGAGATAGAGAGAAAGAGAGAGAGAGACAGAGAGAGAGAGACAGAGAGAGAGAGACAGAGACAGAGAGAGAGAGACACAGACAGATAAAGACTACGATAGAGAGAGGGAGAGAGAGAGATAAAGACTACGAAAGAGGGAGAGAGAGGGAGACAGAAACAGATGTAGACAGACTTAGAGAATAATTACATGAGGCTGAAAAAAAAAATAACAAGAATAGAAGAAGAGATAACAATAATCAGGTAGAGTGACTGAGAGAAAGTAAAAAAAAACTGAGAGAGAATGCGTGAACCAATGATGAAATGAGCAAGTGAGAGGAAAGCAATGAAAAGGAGAAGAGAAAGAAACACAGCATTTTTAACTCGACAGAGCACATGATATAGCGTTTATCTATCACCTTTTTTTTAACTTTATAGCTTTGTTTATCAACAGCAAAACTAATAAATTTCCCATATTATAGCTTCATACTTCAGCACTTTATAAAGTGTCTGGCAAGTGTATATAGATTTTCGTTTTTGGTGGGAAATTGATTTTTATTTTACATGCTAAAGAAGCGCGCTAATTTCCAAACAAATTGCCAATTTTTTCTTTTGGGTTTCGCTGTCCTCAGAGGAAGCGACTGAAATGGCATTAAAACAATAAATTCGATTTTGGCCCAAAAGTGACAAGAAGGAAAGGAGACAACAACAACAACAACAATGACAACAACACCAACAACAACGACAACAAGTAAGTAAACAAAAACAAACAAGAGCAAATACGCCTACGCCAACAAATATATCGCAACGCACTCTAACGTCACGTAACGTCAAATAACGTAGCGTAACGTAACGTATCTACATTTGAGGCCGGCCCACTTAAGACTTCACGAAATGCGCGCCAAGCACGCGACGGCACAAGATATTGAGCAGGAGCGGGCAGATCGGAGGGAGGCGGAGCTGTTTGATTGGGTTTTCACTGAAAATGAAAAGAGGAGAGAGGGGCCGGGGCGGGCGGGCTGCCTGACAGGGGCAGCTCAGCTCAATGGAAAAACTCGACAGGTTAGGGCGCTCAGTTTTCAGTTTTCAGTTTACAGTTTTTAGCTAGGGCTTTAAGGGCAGCAACAAAAGCAGACAAAGTGAAATTTTGTATAACCTATAAAAAGAAAAGCTGAGGCAGCTATAAAAATAAATATGAAAATTAAGCATCCACTTTTATATGTAAATTAAGTGAAATGAGTTAATAATTGCAATGCATATATGGCTATAGTTCACGTTAAGAAAGCTGAAAAAAAGTTAAGGAAACCTTAAGAACGATGGAAAAGTGGAGATATCATGCACAATTTCTAGAGCTATATCAGATATTCTCCTTATATTTTTCCACAAATGTATATAAAGAAAACAACAAAACTCTAGATAATTCTAGTTCAACTTGATTAATAAATTTTTTTAATAAATTTATTTGTTCAATTTTGATGGAAATATCCCAAATTTGTTAATAAATAGTTAATTTATTACTTTAAAAATATTCGAATACATTTTAGTCTGTTGTAAATTTTCGATTATGATATATGAAGGTAAATTATTTTGAAAATGAAGAGCTAAAGATAGTCTTCGTTTAGTTAACTGGCTTCAGGTATAGTAAGAGTCTATCAAAAATTAAATTTATTGCTAATGAAGGTCTAGACACTGCTGTCATTGACCGTAATCTGAGCCCGAACTCTAATTACTTAGCTACCCAATTAAGTTTCCTAATTTGAAACTATTTGAATGCTGAATATTATCCAACAAAATGAAGTGAAATTTACCTTAAACCTCAATGAACTAAAGCTTCAGCTTCATTTCGTCTCATTTTAGTTAATTTACTTCACCTAGACGCTATAGACAGCAATTAAAGTAGCTAAATTAAGATTTGTTGCCGCGCTCAATATATGCCCATGCACATTTATAAGTCTTAAGCCGCGACTCTTCGAGTTTTATGGACGCCTAAGTCTGAGCACTTTTCCATAACGGCTTTCTTGAAGCGCATAACAGTAAACTGTGCCACAGACAACAACTACAACAACAGCAACGTACAACAAACAAACAATGCGAAGGCACATGAGCAGAAGTTTTGCTCCTTTTCCTACCATTTTCTTTTTGTTTTTGGCCGCATTATTGGGGGCAGAGTTTGAAGTCTCAAAACAGTTCGCTTACCTTTTGTTTTTAGCTACTCTACACACACATAAAAACATATATATCTACATACATATATAGGGCGTGAGTGGAGAGGAGGCTTCGTGTATGCTCAAGTGCCGGCCGCCGGCATAAATATGTCAAAAGCAACGCGCTATAAACAAATTGTTTTGTTGCCAAAAAGCGAGAAAAACAAGTGAAAATTGAATGAGAAAATCGAAAAAAACGAGCAAGAAAAAAAAACTTGAAAAAGAAAAAATGGAAAGTACATTGGGATGTGCTCGACTGCGTAATACTCATTCAAGGGCGAAAACTAGATAGGTTGAACGATGAATCAACAAAATTTTAAAGAGGCTAACAGTGCAGTAGGTCTAGATTTTAGGAAAATTAGTGTAGGTCTGGATTGGATATAGAACTTTAATGCATTTTAAGTAGTTATTAAACTGTAAAAAATACGCTTAAATGTCATTCCTTTAATGAGAATACATAAATGTTGATATATATACTAAAAATATATTATATATCCAAAGGAACATCTTATTCAAATTACAAGTCTTTACTTTCTAAACAGCCAAGATTTAGTCCATGTGAATGTGACGCATTCTTCATAAAATCTTGACAGTCTAATAGCTGTAGGTACTCATATATATATATGTATAGGAATATCAATATACCTGGCAAGACCTACATTCCCACAATACATAATGGACGAGTATTATGGAACGAAAATAGGCAGCCAAGTAGCTATTATATTACGGTCTCCGTCCACAATTTTCCTCATTTTTCGTCGACATTTCGTGGAAACTCAAGATTAGTCACTGAACGAAACGCTTTGCAACACTTTCGCTGCTCGACCAATTGGAATGCTATTCAAAGTATTTTCTCATTGGACAAAACCCCAATCCACTCACTGCGCCCACCTCAAACACCGGCAAGAAATATATATTTATGTAATTAAAATTGAAAGTGCCCCAAAAATGCGCCCAATATGAATAGACTACTTGGGCTCAATGGAATTCTACTCGGCCAAAAGAGTATTCATATTCCAAGGTCAAAGTTCATAGATACGCAATTGAATTTAATTTAACAACAGCGTATATATATGTATATATACATTTCACGAAACAATTTAACAAATACAAAAGAAAACTTTCAATTAAAATATGGCAAGAGCTGAGCAAAAGCCAGCAAAAGTATTATGAATGGGTTGAGGTGACTAAGGAATGCTCTGTTTATTGCTTTAGTCTGTGGAAAATTGTATTTATTTTTATTGAATTGTTGATTAAACAACTTTGTGGGGGGTTCTACGAATTTATTGAAAATTTCAATTGGATTAACATTTAAAGAATCTACATGGCATCTGGATCTGGATGTGAATCTGACAGAACTTTGATATGATATAAAGTGAATGTTCCTAATCAAATTTCTCGACAGATTAAGATTTGAGACTTTGATGTCTTGAGTATTTCTCATTTCACTCCGAAAAGTTGATAATTTTACTGATTTTAAAGTACATCTATTTATAAAAAATATAAGCGTATGCTTAAACAAACTTTAAGTCTGCCCTTTAATAAACCCCTTCAAACTGTCGACAAGCAACATGAATATGAATATGAAAAAAAGGGAAAAAACGAGCTAACATTTCATATAAATATTTAATTTTGTCATGTGAAATATGCAAAAGTTGAAGCTTGAATGCTCGACTTTTCAGCAGCACCTTTTGAGCCAAGTTATTTTTACGAGCTAGTTTGGCAACAGAAGAGAGAATGAGTGAGAGAGGGGGGAGGGGGAGAAGTTTTGAAGTGTGCAAGTCGTTCAGTCAAATATTTTCAGTTCTTTAGCATATGCTAAATTGGCAGCAACCGCCTTACAGCAGCTAAGAGCGTATCTTTTATGGCTTGTTGTAGTTGGCAGTTGTCATTTGCCTGCTGCCTGTTGCCTGTTGCCAGTTACCAGTTGCTAGGCATCTTTAGCATTGAGCTCTGAAGTTTGCGAAAGAAAACTCTGTGAGCTTTTTAGCATAATCGCAGCATAAGCCTACAAGACGCGGCAACAATCACGAAATCAGGCAACTGATTTAATTAGCCGTCAAGCAATGGCCTGAATTAACATGCTACTGAGTTGCTTAAAGTGTTAGACTGGCAGATATCCTATATTGCATAGTGAGCTCAAGCACGTGCAGTACAGGCTTAAGTTGACTCAAGTCCTTAATCTATGCAAGATCCTGGCTCTGTGCGTTGTCTCCCATAAGCCACGCTCTCAGCTCTTGCTGCTTTAATTATTATTACTATTATTATTGTTATAATGCGACTAGTTGTTGCTTGTGCAACCCGACTCTCATATAAAATGTAATCAGTGCCATTTCAATGCCATCAGTTCATTCTGAATCAAGAGCAACCCACCTCAGCTCATTCGTGTTGACTTAGAAACTTTTTAGGCAATTTAAACTTACAGGATATGGCTTTAAGAGACATTAAAGGCTTAGCCCAAAGACTGAGGAGCAGAGGCTGCGGTTATACAACTCTAACGACAGCTTGTTAATCAATGTCAGGCTCACAGTCCACAGTCCGAACAGACAAGGTATTGAAAATATTCTTGAGCATTAGAGTTCAATAGCAATTCATTAGAATAATGGCGCTAATGGCCTGGTAAATATTGTGGCAGTACCAACATTTACGAAAGCAAAAACAAAAAACTTTCGCCCACACAGCAACAGCAACAGCAACAGCAGCAGCAGAAAAAAAAAAAAAAAACAAGGAAGAAGAAGAAGAGGAAAGAAAATTAATAAAATAGCCACACAAATTTGATAAGCGGCAGAAATTAATGAGGCCAGCAGCGGTAAACTGTAACTGGAATAGCAATAGCTGTTGCCAGTATCAGCCCCCATTTACTAACCCCAAACAAACCAAATCCAACCCGCACCCCGCATGCCGCACCTCAACCACTAAATGGCAGCAAACACAGATCTCATGCATATTCAATCATTAACTGGGCAGAAGCAGCTGTTGGCATTTGGCAGACACTAACACAGACGGAGTCACGCCCACACACACACGCACACAGACAGGCACTCTCCATATATCTGTCTGTATATATATACATATCGATATATAGTTTCTATATTTGTAACAGTTGTTGCTCTTATGCTATTTATGCTGCCATGTGTGTTTGGCTTTGTTTACGCATCGTCATCTTTGTGTTTGGGTTTTTGGCGCTTTCGCTATTTGGTTTTCGCTATTTGTTTGCATTTCATTGACGCAAAGGTGTTTGCCTGGCCAGCGAAACATAAATTTGCATTGGAAATTAATTCATATGGGGAACGCGTAAAGCCCTTGACAGTGAATGAGCCAGCGTCGCTCGACAGCCATCTATCATTAAGAATATATTGTCCCACAGGCCGTATGCGTAATATACTAAAAACTATGTTTCGAGTAGGGTTTTGGGTTGAGCTGAGTTGAGTTGAGTTGAGTTGAGATGGGTTGAGGCACTGAGCGAGTTGGTCTAACTAAAAGCTTTAAGCAGCGAAGCGCATCGCTTGCTTGCTAGCTGCGCCAAGTCGACTATAACATATAACTCATATTACTCATACGCCAGAGCGTACGCTCTACAACAGCAGCCAGCAAATAAAATGCTATGTTTACAGGTAGCACGTTAAATATAAATATTTATGTTTATTTGGGTGCACGTTGAAAAGAGAGAGAGAGAGAGAAAGTGAGAGAGAAAGCAGTTGCTGCAGCTGCTGCATTGTCTATGTTATTTGGTCTAAGGCATTTCGCTTCCACATAAACAAACGCACTTAATGACTTTGAAACTGATTGATTGTATTGTTAGTTAACTTTGTTTCAACAAGCAAAGCATTTAAATTGTTTAAATTGTTTTACAACTTGCGTACGTTTAACGCTTCAGATAGTTAGATAATGTTATAAAAGGAAAACTTTACTGGTAAAAACAGCAATCATGGATCCAAATTGGTTTTACAATCGAAATTTCATGTGTGCACTTATATGAAGGCATTGGAGTATCAGATATGCTCCAGCTGCAAGGTATATGCTAGTCCTTGAAACTTATATTAATGAAATTGGGAATACCTTTTGACTAATCGTTGGCCTTATCTCTTTGGCCAGCTGCTCCTTTCTATTCCCCAATGGCTAATTCGTTAAGATTTACAATCAATAATATATTTCTCATATAATATATAAGCAGGACCTTTTTCCTATCGAATTCCCTGGTAAACAACTTCAAATTTCTTCAATTTATGGTCCAATTTGCAAGCAAATGAATCACATTAGGCACAGCATAAAAATTTACGCAAAATAAACGGAAGTCATAATACTTCTCACACACTCACGCACGCACTTTGATCGATTAAATTAAATGGGAATCGTAAACAAAAACAGTTTTGGGTTAGCCGAAAAAAAAAAGAAAACCAGAAGAAGAAAAATTCATAATTAATTGCAGCAACAGCGAAAAATCGTTGTTTAAATTTGTGGCTAAAACGAAATCAAGCGAATATATAAATTTATAGTATATCTAAGCATTTGTAAACGCGTCAGGAGATATGAGAGCAATAAAAAAAGGTAAACATATTCGACAGCCAGCACACATTTATGAGTCTAATAAAAGCCAAACAAACAGCAGCACAAACGAGCAGCAGGCGGCAAGCTCCAACTGTAGCAAGAAGCCAAAGCTAAGCAGCTTACTCAGACAGGTAGCAGGGCGGGCAGGTGAGGGCGAGAGAGCAGCAGCTGCTGCTTGACTTAGTAATTTCTGACATGATCAAGTTAAGCAAAGCAAATGACAACCAAGCAGCTGCCTGAATAGAGATGCATCAATAGGATGAGCAGCCACAGCAGCAGCAGCAGGTGCAGCAATTGCATTATCAGCAGCAACAGCTTTGCCTTTCCATAGTCCTGGCCCCTGGGCAAAACTTAACCTCACCTGGCTCTGACAGCGCTCACATTGTTGTACTTATGAATGCATTGTGGAAAAGGCAGCAAAAAACAGCTAAAGCAAAGACAAAACAGCACTGCTTTCTTTTAAATACCCTGGGCACAAACAAGAGACGCCATGGAATAGGCACGACTAATGTAATATAATGGACTAGTTTGGAAAGCCAATTGAATAGCTCAAGACTTAAAAATTAAATATTTATTTAGCTCTATGATCTAAAGGATCCACAAATAATGCCAATTTTCTAAATGATCTGGATTGTTGATAGCTCAACAATATTTATAGGGTATTCAGCTGTGATCACATTTTCTTTGCGAGTATTTTTTATAAAAACTTAAAATTGAATTTAATATTGCAATAAAAGCTTTCACTTTGTCAAAACTTTTCCCTTTGAATTTTTTCCCTCTTGTACATCCATAATAAGTCCCTGGAAATTCCTTAGTGCTAAAAATAATGAAAACTATGTGCGTGGTATTTCTTAGTGCTGCACGTACACCCTGTTGTGTTGCTGCGCTCCGGGCCATGGTTTTGGCTTTATGCATTGTTTTCTTTCTTCGGTTGCATCGGTTTCTGCTTTCGCATTGTTTTGAGCCACCCTGGAGTCCATTATCCTTCGTTCGTTCCATATGCGAGGACCAGGCAGAGCTGATGTTTTTTCAGTCCTAATGCCTCACGGCAATTTGCATATGACTCTGGACTGAACTTAAATTCTCTAGTCGCTCGGCTCAGTTACAGCCAAGAAGCAGTGAGCGTTTATGTTGCTACAACAACTGCAGCATTTAATTAAAATTAGGTAGAGGTCCTTAGGCTAACTGCCCCCCACACACAGACCCTTCCGTACACCCTGCAATGCAATGCACTTAAGTGCACACACGGCGTCTGTCAATGACTGTGCCTAGGGCCTGGTGCCTGGTGCCTGGTGCCTGGTGCCTGGTGCCTTGGGCCGGAGAGCAAGGTCCGTGGTCCGAGGTCTGAGCCAGCGCCTTTGGCCCCGTCAAGTGCCCGATTTGGCAGCCAGCCAGAACGGGCGCCAGTTCCAAGTTGAAGGCAGCTGCCTCATCATTGATTTGTGTGAATGTCGACAGCTTTTTCTTATGCCTCTAATGCGAGAGAAAGAGGCTCTTACAATTTGGTCATGAATTGAATTTGAAATGCCAAAAGGATCATTTCATTTGCATATGAGGCTGTTCCTTCCCTTGAATGAACTCCATTTAAGATTAAAATTTGTGTTTGGGCTTGAGATCAACTTAAAGGTAAAATATAAATATGTGTCTTAAACATTAATCTTTAGACTAGATCTTATTATGCACAAGCCTAAGCAAACTGAATTGAAATTTTCTTTAAGTCAAAGTCTAATTCCTTGCAAGATATCCGAATCAAGTCAAGCTTTTTTAGCCAATTTTGTAGAGTATTTCAGCTTCGATCTACTATCATTTCGCCTCTCTTTCTTGCACTTGATTTATTTCTTTTTACCTTGTGCCTAGTCTCATACAAGCACACACACACACACAAACACACAGAATCTTGGCACATTTTTGCATTGCATTGCATCGCATTCTCAATCAACATTTCGCTGCACAACTGACCCACAGCAGCTGCAAACCACTGACCCACTGACTGACAGCCAATCCGGAACAATTTCAATAGTCGTCTGTCTGCTGCTTATTTGTGTGCATGCCAAAAATTTTCCAAACCAAATAAACAGAATAATATTTTCGGTTAATTTTTGTGGCTGTTTGTTTAATTTCGAGCGGGTTTTATGAACTGCAGCAGTTGCCACAGACAGTGGCCAATGCGTTTTGCATTTACATAGCTGCACACACACGTCTGCATGTGTGTGTGTGTGTGTCAGAGTAGATCTAAATTAAAGCACATCACGTACGTTGAAAAGTTCAAGGACATCTGACCGTGGGGCGCTGCACGTGGCGACAATGTCAAAGACATGAAAGAGGAATTAAGACTGTAGCTGGGATTAGCTTAAGGAATGCCAGAACCATATAAGAGCTGCTGCAATCAGGTAATATAGGCCGCCTAATACTCGCTAGAATATGTGAAAAAGGATAAGTCGGTGGAGCATACAATATCTGCATCTTTGTGTCTGTATCTGTATATCTGTGTCTATATATCTGTATCTATGTATTTGTATCTATGTATCTACATCTGTGTATCTGTATCTATGTATCTGCATATGTGTCTGTGTATCTGTATCTACGTATTTATATCTATGTATCTGTATCTGTCTCTTCATCTGCGTATCTGCAACTGTGTGTCTGTATCTGTGTATCTGTATCTGTGTATCTGTATCTGTATCTGTGTATCTGTATCTATGTATCCGTATCTGTATCTCTACCTATGTATCTGTATCTATGTATTTGTGTCTGTATCTTTAGCTATGTATACGTATCTATGAATCTGTATCTATGCATCTGTATCTGTATCTTCATCTGCGTATCTGTATCTATGTATCTGTATCTGTGTATCTGTATCTGTATATCTGTATCTATGTATCCGTATCTGTATCTGTATTTATGTATCTGTATCTATGTATCTGTGTATCCATATCTATGCATCTGTACTGTATCTTCACCTGCGTATCTGTATTTATGTATCTGCATATTTGTATCTGTATCTTTGTATTTGTATCTATGTATCTGTATCTTTGTATCTGTATCGTTGTATCTGTATCTTTGTATCTGTATCTTTGTATCTGTATCTTTGTATCTGTATCTTTGTATCTGTATAATTGTATCTATATCTATGTATCTGTATCGTTGTGTCTGTATCTTTGTATCTGTATCCATGGATCTGTATCTATGCATATGTATCTGTATCTTTATCTGCGTATCTATATCTATGTAGCTGTATCTTTGTATCTGTATCTATGTCTCTGTCTATCTTTTCTATGTAACTGTGTATCTGTATCTGTATCTGCGTTTCTGTATCTATGTACCTGTATCTTCATAACTGTATCCGTACTGATATACTCTTCTCATTTCTCTGAACGTGTGTAAGCATATTGGCCAAGCATAGCATAAATGTATTTAGCAGCAAGTGTCTACACTCTACTCTAATTCCCTCCTCCCTCGTGTCTCCCTCACTAGCTCTCTTTGTTTCGCCCTCTCTCTAATTCGGCATGAATTGAGATATGCAGCAAAATCTAATGAATAAATTAACGCCCTCCATGCTCGATTAGTTGTTTTTTTGGGCGACCTTTAAACGCACATCGAATACAACATCATTCAATTATTAATTATAGAAATGAATGGCAAAAATGAATTGTCTAACCTTTATCAATGAGTAATTACTGTAGCTGCCACAGAGAGCAACATGCCACAAGAACAGCAGCAGACAACTAATTAGCAGCGTGTTCTCTCCAATTAGCCACAGATTAAATTCAATGTGGCTTTGCTTTGTTTATGGTTTTCCTATTGATTTGAATAATTGATCCGCTGATGCACGGAGAGATACCCTAGCTGATTTTAGTTTCAGATTAATATATGTGCCCGTTTCTAGGCATACGTTGTGTTGTTTATTATGTGTTGAATGAACATATGTTATTGTTATTATAATATTGATTAATTTGAGTACAGGCTCACTTTTACAGGGTAGAAAAAGTTGGTTTTGCCTTCATATCTATTGTTTCCTTAATTTCTGATATATATTGTTCAGGTAAATGCTTTATTACCAGCTCCGACAGCATGTTAATATCAAGAACTTTGCCAACTTGTATCCACCATTGATGTAAAGGAAGTTTGGCCCAACTTTGAGCGTTACTTAACCCACAAGGGCAACAGTCAAAACTAACACAAAGTCGACACACAAATCACATAAGCCTGTGTGCCCAAGCCAGCAACATCAACTTTACGTTAACTAATTGCTGCTACAGACCGCCGAGTCGCTGCCTGGAAATCCTCAACTGAGCACCTGCTCTTGGCACCTGTCCGTGCCGCTAAGCCGCAGCTAAAAGCGAAACTTGTGCAAAATGCATTTTTATTTTGCTCATGTGCTGCCAGCTGAGGTTTATATCCTTTGTAAAGGGGTTGGTGTGAAGCGAAGAGGGAAGTATCTCTTCCGTACATAAATACTTGATTAGTTGGAAAAATAAGCTTTTATCTAGAACTACCCTATATTCAAATGATTTATCAACAAGGTAAATTTTATATCGTATAGCTACTTTACCAATAGAGTTAAGTTTAGTGCAGGGTATTTCATATTCGATATTTTGGGCATATTTTCTGCTTTCTATTTTTATTAAATTTGACAAACTAATTTACTAGCTCATTACGTATACTTAATAATTTATAGAGCTCATATTAAGCATACGCACAGCTAGCCGCAACACTGAAACATAGTTCGTAGCGTAAATACACCCACACACCCACCCACACACACACACACCCGCACCACAACTGACATGAGCAATGGCAGACAGTGAACCGCAACAGCAACCACCGAAAGAAAAAACTGACTAAAATCCACGTGAAAGCCAGTGAAATGAGTGGCACGTGGCCTTTTGCTGCGGCAACTGGTGGCAAACAAGGCGTATGCAGCATGCAACAAAATTAAATAATTAAACGCTTTGCTGCGAAAGCCGAAGCTGCACCACATGAATTAACTAAATCCGAGCACAATTCAGAAAGACAAAGCCAAAATATACAAAGCCAAAGCTAAAGCCAAAAGCCATAGCCGAGAGCCTCGCAGCTGACCTGCTGCCCGAATTAAGTAAGATTATACAAATGATAGACTAAAAGATAGTCTGTGAGCAACAAAGACAGGCTGTGGCCGTAGCTCGACAAAAGAAATAGCTTGGCAGACAGACAGAAGCAGAGGCAGATATGCAGATACAAATGTATTTAAGGAGATATGGAAGAGTGACTGACAGAAAAGATGCACAGACTGATAGAAGAACTGAAATTTAAACGTATAAGCAGACAACAACAATCGTCTATATAGGTTCAGCTCTTCTATATGTCGAGCTACTCTTATGCAAAAGCAGTATATAGAGTATCTGAATTGATCATATTTTACATACTTAAACCATAAGAATCGATATTTATCGGTAAATTGAAACAGACAAAGGTGTAAGAAAAAGAAAGAACAGAATCGAACTTATCTCTTTATATCTAACTGTTTGAAAATGTATACAGTCAAGTTCCGATAATTCGAATTAGCAAGGGGATCATTTTCTTTTTTTTTTCGATTTTTTTTTCAAACTATCGAGAATTATCAAGAAAGATTTTTTTGAGATAAAATTTTTTTTTTTTTTTTCAATTTTTTGCGGTTTTTTGATTTAGCCTCAAATTATTGAGGCTCGACTGTATCTATTTGAATTCATTAAACCCAACTTATCATCTATGACATGCTAACTGTTTATACATGAATAGCTATGCGACCTCTGATGGACAGATAGATAAGTGAATTAAATCGAATAAAAAGGAGTATCTAATATGTAGTATATATAGAAGCGGCTCTTATCATTCCAATTCAATCAAAAATGCTTTCATTAGCACGTCCATTCACAACTAGAATATACCCTACTTTAATACACCCTGTGAATGCTTAGAATGTATTAAAAGACTATACAGACACTATACAGACCGTGATCCATTTTGTCACTGTTAAGCAAAGCTTCTGTTGTCCCAATCCCAAGCAATAAAATACAGTATATTCCACTCTTACTCACTCCCCAAGTTTACAGGGTATTATCAGATATACATATATAAAAAGGTAATCGTATAAGAAGAAGGAGTATCAAACATATACGGAATATATAGCATTAGCTCTTCACATTCACTCAAGGCTTCTTCATCACATATCACATATCCATCTAGAGCATACCCCACTCTGGCACACTCTGCCTCCATTTACAGGGCATTATCGGGGAATGAGAATTAATGTGTGGCTTTTGCATACCTGTCTAATGGGTCTGCTGTTGCGGCAGGTGCCGGCACGTCTGATGCCACTAAGTATGCAGCGTTATCGGCAGCGCCGCTGCTCGTGACTGCTCCACGATACTGCGACTGTTCACGTTTCACTTCTTCTTCTCGTTATTATACTTTGTTTGGGTTTTTCTGATTATTTATTTGTACATTTTAAAACATTTCTTATTACTCAGCTTTTGTGGCGGCAAATGAAAAGCGCGTTTAAATGAAAAATATCCCAAATAATTATAATAAATACTTTTTACAGGCTCCTCCGTCGGCCCACGTCTCGAGCTGTCGAGCGTTTTTTCTCGCTTCTTATTTTGTTTCTTTACTGTTTGTTTTGGGTCGACGCAAGAGAAGGTCTTGTCTTAACAGAAAAAAAAGACTTCCCTTTTCACACACACCCACACACACTCACACGCACGCCCACACTTTTTGTGTGTTGTTTGAAAAAAGGGAAAATTTAAATTAAACTGATTTGTTGCTGTTGTCGCTTCAATTTTTGCTGCTGTTGCTGTTGCTGCTGCGGCTTGACAGCTTTTTTATGCCTTTTTGTGGTTGGATTTTGTTGTTGTTGTTGTTGTTGTTGTATTTTAAATTACAAATGACAGCTGCAAAAGAAAACAGAGATAAAACGAAACAATAGTTAACACTTATTTAAATGCGAATGCAAGCCGTTGCCAGTAAAGGTTTCTTCTGCATATTAATCATACGCCCCGATGTCCCTGCCTCAATAGCCTTCATTCCGTTTCCTTCTGTCTCTTAAAAGCCAACACAATTATGCAAATCAAATTAATTTGTTGCTTATTAGTTTGACCCACTGTTCAGCTGCAATTAAGGGCGGCCGTGCGCTCTGGGCGTGGCCCAGACACTGAGCACAAAAAGAAAAACATTTACTGCAATTTTCATGTGAAATGTTCCATGCAATAACATAAAGACAGACGGACGGCGCAAGTAAATGATTGTGTGTTGGCAATTTGTTGTGTTGGCTCATAAACACGCCATAAGCCCATCAATATGGCGCCACGCCCACACCCGCACCAGTGTTGTGTGGGCCAATAGGCCAATATAGGCAATCAGGCGCCAAAGCAAAATCAACGCAAATTGAAGCCAAACAAAAAAAATTAAAAATGCAAAAATCGAAATCAAAGCCCAAAGAGGGTGTGAGAGAGAGAGAGAGAGAGAGAGGAAGCGGAATGAGTGAGAGAGTGAGGGGAGAAAGGAGAATTAGGTACGTCAAATTAGAAAATAATGCAAACGAAAAAAAAATGTATATAGAAAATTGAAAGCAAAACAACAACAAATTGATAAATATTATGAAATCATTTTGTTGTTGTTGTTGTTGTTATTGTTGCCACTTGAGGCGGAAGTGCGCCGCAGCTAACAACAAAAGCCGCAGGAGCTGACTAAGGATGCAGCAGCAACAGTAGCCGGATAAACCAAAGCAAAAAGCATTGACAGAGAGAGCAGAAAAAAAGTGAGAGGGAGAGGGAGCGAGAGCGAGCACTTGCTTGAGCTGGCATTGTTATGACTGCTGTAATACGCTTTGCGAGGAGATTACAATGTCTGATTACTTTGTTATTAATAAATACAAAAGCGTGCCACACACACACACACACATAAGTATAGAAGCACACCTATACACACACACGCGTGCATGCATGTACACGTTGTGGCAGCCGCGGGCAACGGCGCGTATACGCGATTTTCATTATCTGTTCTATGTCGCTGTGGCTTTGTATGCCAAACGTTTATTAATAAACCTACCTCTGTGTGTGTGTGTGTGTTTGTGTTTGTGTGGGACACTGTAACAATACAACACAATAAACACACAGCAGCAACAACAAACACAACAACAACAACAACAACGGGGCACAGGTAAATGCAGTTTGTTTAATAAACCAAATACTATATATAAATGCGAAAACTATATTCAATTACTGAGCCATCAATTTGTTTATTTATTGCTGTTGTCATTGAGCCAAAACAACTAACTGTAAATATACATATATATGAGTGTCTGTGCGTGTGTGTGTAACAGAAGATTTAATTTGATTTGGGCACAATTTAATTGCATTTTAATTGCAAATGTTGTGAAAGTTCGCTTCCAAGTTTCAATTTAATTGAGCGTTAAATTATTTTTAGCTTCAGCTTTTTTGCGTCTTTTAAAATCGATTTATGTATAGTATAAATATATTTATAAATATACATATGTATATGAAATATTTAATTCAATTATATTACAGTTATGTTTGCTTTAATCTAATTATAATAGCGCTTTATGTTGCTTTCGTTTTTTTTTCGTTTATTTTTCACATTTAATTAAAATTCGCTTTTTGCAATTTTGTTTCATGTTTTTTATTTGGGTTTTTCTTTGCACTTTTCTTTATTTTGTTTATTGTTTATATATACATTTATGCATTCATTTCTCCTCTTCGAATGAGAGTGGCATAGTAAAAATTCTTTTCTTTATATATAGTTTTGTTTTTCAAATTATTTAAGGCATTTGTATTTTTTAGTTATTTATTTCCCTTTGCATTCTCTACTCTGTTCACGCTCAGCTAAGTGGAATGTTTGTCCTGCTGTTTCACTCTCTATGCATAGCAAAAGCGAAAAGCGCTTTTTTATCTAGAGACTTGCAATTTGAAACTGAGAGTTGCATTGCAACTGAAAACCTGGCTAAAAGGCGTCTGCTATGTCTTCTATATGCTCAATTGTTTATGCAAATATTTAAGCTAATATGAAGAAGAGGATATATGAATATATATATGCATAAACAAAGATCAGTTGGCTTTGGTATTGGATCACTGTTTACCTTAGTTTTCAAGTGGAAGTAATTGAGGCATAGTTAATCGGAAAACATCGATTTCCATAGCCTGAGCTCATGCCGTGAAGAAGGCGTGGCAGACGCCATAAACTTAACGATTACAAGATCCGCAGCCGAATCAAATTATTTTTTTGCTAATTTGATCGAGGAATAATTGTATTCACTATATTCAGCTTGACTTCTAGTTATCCATGCATAATGGAATATAATATGATTATATATTATATTTTATTATTGTTCTAATTATATTATTTTATTTATTTGCTATATATTTTTTAATTATCTATATATTTTTCTAATTATATTATTATATTCAAATTATATTATATATTATATTTTTTATATATATTTTTTCCATATATATTTTAATGCTTGCTGATTCACTTTTATCCAGTTTCTAGATAAACTATCACTTAGCTTACACTTTAAATTGTTTAATAAACTTGATAAATTTATTGCTTCGAAATCGTTTCATATACATTTTATTTATTTATATTGACTGTTCATATTGAATACTTGAATTTGTAATGCACTTTTTATTTTATTTTTCAATGTTCATATTTATATTCAGTGTTAATATTTTATACTGATATATAGTTTATTTTTTTAGTATATGTTTCAAGTTTTTATTAGTTCATTCTCTGTTTGAGTTAAACTATTCATGTTGAGCTACAAATTTATATTTTATGCAGCTTTTCAAAACTTTTGCTGCTGAAGTAAACATTTTAGCATTTTTATAAGCTTTAATAAACAACTATATATTTTAATTCATGCTTCATTTTATGATCAGTTTATGTTTGAGCAGTCAAATATTTGTT
Source organism: Drosophila arizonae (assembly GCF_054131065.1). Taxonomy (NCBI): domain Eukaryota; kingdom Metazoa; phylum Arthropoda; class Insecta; order Diptera; family Drosophilidae; genus Drosophila; species Drosophila arizonae. The sequence continues at coordinate 2,294,291 of NC_142924.1, read as the reverse complement.
CACTCTTTTATTTTATGCTCATTAAATTAAGTAATACTTTTTATATTAATTCCACATTTTGTTTAAATTCAAATTATCATTCATTGTTTATTAAATTAAATTATAGAAATCAGTTTCAAATTGAGAATTTTCTTTGTTGTCGGCTACCTTCTTTCGAAACCCCAACGTTTTCCACTTTTCGCAACGAATTTTCTTGTGCAGCTCGCATTCGCAGTCGGAGACGTTGAAACCGCAACTGAGTTGAATTTTCCGATGTGCCTGCCTTTTATGCGCTTTTCCTGTCGGCTTCGTTCAATGTTGAATGTTGAAGCGAACTCAACGAAGCTTTTTCGCTTAAAGCTTTTCCACATTCAATTTCCATTTCCATCGCCTCACTTGCGACTGTTTACAGGTGTTTGTTTTGGCCAGTCCAGAACAGAACAGAACAGAACAGAGCTGAAAAGAAACGATACAAACTCCTTTGGGCCAAATGGCGCAAAAGCTGTTGTGCTCTTTAAATTTTCGGCAGAGTTTTTCTTCTTGTGTTCGCCTTTTCATTTTGGTTTACGCTTCGCTAACCGCAACATTTTGTTTTGTTGCTGGCCTGTTGCAGGCAACAACTGTGCGCCACTTGTTGCACGCTGCCAAAATTTGTCAGGCAATTTATAAAGTTTGATGCCCGATGCTTGGCCACAATTTATCAATAATTCAACAGCGAGAAGCACGAAATATCCATATATATTTATGTTTATGCTTATGCCTATGCTTATGCCTGCTTTCAAGCACAATAAAACAGACAGCGAATCTGACTTTGGAAATATGCGTAAATTGAATGCTCTATAAAATGAAGTAGATCTGATACTAGCCTAGTACTGGACTTGAATCTGACTCTTAGCTGACCAGAGCTCAGTTCACATAGGACAGAACTAGCTATGCATGACAAGCTGAGCAACAAAAACAAGCTACCCGCTGAAAGGGTATTAACATCCAACGACAACACTTAAAACAGGCGATGACTTAATCAAACGTTTGGAAAATTGTTGAATTATTGAGAGCAAGCTAGAGAGAGAGAGAGGGAGAGAGAGAGAGAGGGAGAGAGAGAAAGGCAACGAAAAAGAGAGAGAAATAGAAGCAAAACTTGAAGTATGCCTAATCAATATGTGTTGAAGACAGTTGGGAGGACGATCGGGCGCGTAAAGAAAACAAAAAGGCACTGCAAGGCACACACATACACACACAAGCAAACACACACATCCTGTGACAGCGCAAGGATTGTGAAGCGACAACAAATCAATTGTGAAGCCACACGAGAAAAAGGACAACGGAAATGATGAGACACGATGTGGGAGAAGACAAAAAGCAAAAGCTGATGACGATGATGACGTGGCTGACGATGATGATGATGATGATGATGATGAGGAGCGAAGGGGCAGTGAGGAATAAGCGCCACAAACTGTGGCAAACCGAATGAAAACATTTTTCTAATTTCCTGTCATCAATATCAAATGAAATGTTATGGCGCACACACCAAATATCCTCAGACGCCCCCGTGCTGCCCCCGTGCTGCCCCCGTGCTGCCCCCGTGCTGCCCGCGTGCTGCCTGCCTGCCAACACGTCTAATTAAGTTGTGTGTGCGAATGTCGCGTATTTATAGACAATTCCTTTTATTGCAAGTAAACCGAATTCGCACATATAACATATAACAATTGCTGGTTAATATACATATATTATATATGTATGTATTACCTAGAACCTTAGCCGCCTGATCGCACGATAATGATAGCCATCATCCAGCAGCGCCGCGGACTCCTCCCCGCTCTGCGGCACCGGCTCGACGGCCACCGCATTGTCCTCCAGTGGCGGCAGATAGGCCTCGGCGGTGGGCGTTAGATCGGGTATGACTTTGGGCGGGGCATAGTGGTAGCCATCGGCCTGCAGCAAGCCAGCGGGCTCCACAATATCCTCATGGGTTGGCGCCTCCGTTTCCTCCACACTTGGCTGCTCCGTGGTCGTGATGGCAGCTGCCTCCGTTGTGGGCAGCTCGCTGGCTGCTGTTGTTGTTGGGGGTGCAGCTGTCGTTGTCGTTGTTGTTGTTGTTTCTGGTGCGATTGTTGTCTCAACCGGTGGCAAGTACTCGTTGCCGGGTGGCAAGTACTCACGGGGCGGTGTCAAGACATGCGACAATGTAGCCGCATGCTGTTCCACGGGCGGCAAATAATTGCGACTGGGCAGCGGTGGCAGCACCACAGGTGGCAGGTACTCCAGCGGCAGATGTGAGACATCGCGACGCGGCCGCAAGGCACTGGCGTTCACGCTGACAGAAGCCGCCGCAGCCAGCAGCATCAGCAGGTTGGCACTTTGCTTCATCTTCAACTGTAAAATTTGACCTTGATCTAGCTGGCCTGTCTCTGTTTATGTCCGAGTTTAACACTTACCATATCAGCAATGTGGGTCTGGGTTGGCTGTGTGTGTTGGCTTGTTGGGATGTTGCGTTATGCTGTGTCTTTTTGAAATCACTTTGGCTATTTATATGAAAAATTAGCAAGGGTTTGCCAAAGACTCGACGCGTTCGATTCGAACAGCAAACCGAGCAGAGAGAAGAGAAGAGAGAAGAGAACTGAGCGAACACGAGCTATCGAACCGGAATCTCAATTAAACACGCGTTTCAATTGTTGCTGTTGCTGTCGCCTTTGTTGTTGTTGCTGATGTTATTATTGCGTTTGATTGCATCGAAAACATTTAGCGCACAGACGATACCTTCCGCCTACTGAGCTGTTGTTTTAGCTGCTTTACGGCTAAGAGTTGTGTAGAAGAAAAGAAGCTACTTAGTTGCATTAGCAGCAAGATGAAAATAGACTCTTATTTGCAATCAAAATATCAATCAATTAACTAAAGCAAGTAAATGTTGTTAATTTAAGTAAATGTATTTCGGCTGACAGTGCTTGACTCGCTGTGTAATTAATTAAAGCAGTTGGGTCTGAAGACGAAGAACTGAGGACGAGAACTTTTAGAAAAATTCTTTGGAAAAACTGATATATGGATCTATATAAATAATATTATTAACCCTAAGAAGCAACATATTATATAAGAATACATTCTTGCCTTAAGCCGCGTATTAATCTTAGCTTAAATTTTGGGCCCTAACAAAATAAAATATTTGAAATATTTTTAATCTAACTTTCAATTTCATCATCAGGAAACTTTTCATCAATTTAGCCTTTTTATATACTTTTCCATATAACTATAAATCTTACCTATATTTGGCTAAATTTCAATTCACCCTAACTGCATCACACAACTTTTTGTCAGTTTAGCTTTTTTAGCCTTTTCAATCAATAAAATTACAGTTACTTTTTAACTATTTAGTTACCTATAGAAATATTTTGGCTCACCTATATATTTAGCATATAAATTTATGGTTAAGCTTTAAAAGTATAGCTAAAAATATGTAGCCATTTTTTTTATGAAAAATTACAAATTTCTGTATATATTTTTAGCTACCTCCAAATTTGGTGACTATAAATTTTACTTTATATATTTATATTTTAGATAAATAATACAAATAATTATAATTTATATGTTTAGCTATTTTTTAAGCCGGCCTTTATGATTGCTTGACCATTTCAATCTGTTCCAACTTTAGCTTTAAATATTTTGTTTGTGCAAATCATTTTAAGTTCTTTAAAGAAACTAATAATAAGCTATGATTTTCATTCATATATGGTATAACGATATAGCTATATAGTAACCACATTTCTAGCCAGTACTCAATATTATTTAGCCTTATTATAAATAGCATTTCAATTCAGCCATTTCATGCTCTCAATCTCTCGCTGCTTCTACCTCTGCTGCCAACACCGTTCCTCTGTGGTCTAGGCGCCAGCTTCAAACGTGTTGCACCTGAGTTCGATCGAGCCGATCTCTTTGTTGGATGCTCGTCATGACATGGTCATCGATGGCATGGTCATTGGCATTAGTTTTTTGAACCAGCGAGCGCTTCTTAAGTGTTGCCAACAACTGTTTATCTATTTGACTTGAGCTGCGTTTGTTTGCCGAAGAATATTTCGCACTCAATTTAAAAATCTGTCAATATTTTTCAATTGTTTTGTTACCTTTGGCCACATTCTACAAATATCGGATTTGATGAGCGTAACCGAAACCGAAAACGAAACCAAAACTGAAACCGAAACTGAAATGCTTATAATAAATAATTTCAATGTCCCGCAAACAAAACGAATTCAATGTCAAATGTAAGTTTTGTATCTTTTATTGACTTTTTGGAGGCCCTCTAATTACAAGTTCAAGATGATGCGGCATTTTGTGCCGTGGCTCTGTGGGTCAGAGAACTGTCACGATCTTCTGCTACATCAGTTGCATCATGACGTGGCAATTAAGAAACTTATCACACTTATGCGGCACGCTGACGTCTGGCTATAAGCGGCTTACAGACACGTAAAAAAGCTAAAAATCACAGCATAAGAAAATGCTAGGCAAGGGGGAGAGGGTGCTTGGGGGGTAGGTGGCTTGGAGCACGCAGCCGAAGCGCAGACAATGCACACAATTTCAATCAAATGCATTAAACCAAGCTAAGCTGTCACAAAATCCATCAAAAAATATTATTTCTATATAAACTAAGCACACACTCATGCATGCATACACACACACACACACACACATATCTATAAAACGCCTTTATCTTTGTCCGATTTCCGCAATTTTCAGCGCGTGGCAGACAAATAAGGCGAGAGAGCGAACGAGCAAGCAAAAAAAAAAAATCAAGCAAAAAGTTACAAAAAAAAATATTTAGCCCAAAAATGAAATCGAAAGCATATACCATTTTTTGCAGTGTGCTGCCCCAGCTCAACGCGTACTCAAATTCAATGTAATTTCTTTCCTTTTTTCTACCATTTTGTCTGTGTGTGTGTGTTTGTGTGTGCGAGTTGTTCTTGTTGTTGCAGGATTAGTAGAAATTGAAAACGCTGCCAACGACGATTCGTGCCACCTTCTCAAAAAAAAAAAACGGACGAGAGTGCTTGTGCTTAATAGAAACGGTATATATACATATGCATATACATAAAAAATCCGAAAATATTTAGTTAAAATATTTAAACTCAATAACAGGTAACAGCCTGCGCCTGCCCAACGACTGCTCCTGTGGCAGTGTCTGATTCGTCACTGAAAATTTTCGATGCCAAATCGAAAATAAATTCCACGCAAAAAATCGGAAGCAAAAACTGTGCGCTCAATTGAATCTGTGACCACGCGAACAGCAGCAAAGATAAATAAAAAAACATATATATATATATTTCTGATTCATGTATATATATATATCGACAGCGCGAGAGATTGAAAGGCTGCCAACGTTGACATGTAAAACGCATGCATAGCAATGGCACTACAAAGGACAAAAATGCGAATCACTAGGTAAGCAAAAAATTTAATATATATATATATACATATACATATATATGTATAGGTAGACTTGGTATCGCTTGGCAATGCACTAGTTGCATATAGACAAGAGTGCTTTGCCATAAAGAGAAACAAGCTGTAAGCCAATCGAGGTATCAAAATGTTTACCTATAAGCCTCTTCAATTTATGCAGCACTTTGTTTTCGATTTTAAAAGGTAAACTGAAACGAGTTGTAGGTGGAAATATTTAAAAGCTGAAACAGTTACAATTTGAGACTAGTAAAAAATATATAAAGATTTTTATTAACATAAAACAAATCAGATTTGTTATGATAAGCCAATCAAGTTTTAGCATTTAAATACAGAGAAACTTTTGACTAAATATTTTTTTATTTTTTTTTTTCATAATATATAAGTAATATAAGCTGCAGTCATCGTATTTTACGCTCAATTTATTATTTTATTATTATTCTTGGTGAATTCAATGTCATTGCAAACTCTGAACATATTATATTTCGAATAGCACTCACAGTTGAGTCCTTTTAGCCAACGAAATATTCATAACTTGGCCTGGAACTCGAGCGAAAACCACTTAGACAACTTGTGGGGGGTGGGGAGAACCAATGACTGCTGTTAGGTTTCATTCAAAACACAAAAAGCTGCACCCAACTTGTATGGGAAAAGTTTAGCTCAGATATCTTTATTAGCTTATACAAGAGTTTATTTTTGGCCAATTGCTTATGTTATATATGAAGTTGCCCTATCTTAGTATGGTAAATAACTACAACAAGGAGGACCATCTATTAAATTAACCTCACAGCTAGCAGTCAGACAGTGTGGATGCTTAGATCAACTCGGTTTTAGCTAACGTTCGTAATTTTATGGATTTTTAGACCTCTTTCAGTAAACAAGCCAAGTACAAAATCTTATGTTTGATGGATTAGCACAGTTCTGTATTATTACTATTGCTATTAACAGACTATATGGATTGAAATATGTATTGAATACATATATTCTAGAATTATCTGATAGCTGCTATATTATTGAATAATAGAGATCCAGGTTTCTGCTTACGATTTCTAGTTCAAAACCTAAACAATCTTAAGCTCTTATCAGATAATGACATAGAGATTCCTTTATGTAGAAAATTATATATTTTATAGTATCAATTTTATCGCTTGCATAATATTATCAATACTATGGTTTATATATTTTTCTACACATACTACAATAAATTGTAGAAAAACATATTCCCAACACAATTCAATTGACATATTTTCTATAATTTTGCTAGGACAAATTATAATGCTACAATAGAGATCCAAGTTTCTGCTTACGATTTCAAGAAACAATTTTAATCTATTATTATGCTATACATGACATAATGTTATAGAGATTCCTATATATGGAAAATTACATATTTTATAGTATCGGTCGTATAGTATTATCGATACTACAAAACAAATTTTTTTTTATACACATACTAAATTGTAGAAAACCATATTCTCAAAATATTTCATTTAAATAAAATAAAATTTGTCACTTGTCTAGACACACAAATTTTTGCTTTCCATTTACACTTATATTTCATTTCAAAAATATTCTTTTATATTTTTGAAGAGCATCATAAGAGCTTCAATATTTGATTCGAGCATTTTGGGCACAATTTACGTACGCATTTTAAATGCCACTGTCAACAAATCAAATACTCGAAAGAGTTGTCGCTTGATTTGCATGCGTGGCATGGCTTGTGCGGCAGCTGCGTGTGGCACAGAGCACAGATAACATGCAGTAGTATGTGTGCATAGAGGGAGAGAGAGTGAGTGCGAGAAATGTAATCACTTCATAAAATATGCAACAGTTGTGGGGCACAAACATGGGGCAGCAAACAAACAGGCAGCAAATTAGACGCAGCTCACGTGACTCTAACTTTAACACATTACGCTCCAATTACGCGCGTGGCAAGCTGGGCGGGTCCTGGCAGGTTTGCTAAAGGGCGTGGCGTTGTGTTGTGTGTGTGTGTGTGGGGGTTTTGCTTTCTGCATAATAAAATCAGTCGCAGCTTGTCGCCTGGCTCCGCCTTAAGCTGCCACAAAGCAACTGCAAATGCAATGCATACTAAACAGCGACAAGCACTTGTACTCACTTATGCAACAGGCAACTTGCAACATGCGCCAGCAGCTGCTGTGCATACACACTCGTATGTGAGTGGCTGTGTGTGTGTGTGTGTGTGTGTTGAGCTTAGGCAAAGCAATTTGCTTGCAACGACAAAAAGTCAAAGTCAAAGCGCGCTACGAAATTTAATTACAACTTGAAGGCTTTCCAAATTCCCTAAATATGAACAAAGCGCTGTACAGTGGGGTGTAGGCGACTGTGGAAATACTCTACCTAACAGGTGTTATCTTGCTTTATTATAATTTAGTAGCAAATGTTTATTTTTATTAAATCAGAAACTATCTATCTATTTATCAGAGCTTATTTTGCCCATCGCATTTGTTTTTTTTTTTTTTTTTTCGATAATTTTGCTTACTTTAAAGCAGGGACCGCAAATAAGTGTTACGCATTTAAAAAAATTGAGGCTCAAAAGTATTCCCAAAAAGAGAGAGGAAAACACACATAAGGATATTTTTTTATGGCGAGTTCAAAAAAAGGATAAACTTTTATTGGTAATTTTTTATAAAAAAATTATTTTTAATTATTAAAATTGATTTTTATGATAAAAATCAAAAATAATTATTACAAAACAATTTTATATAAAAATCAAATCATAAGTCTTATATTTGATTTTTATTATAAAAATCAAAAATAAAACTTATGATTTGATTTTTATTTTAAAAATTGAAAATAAAAATTGAATTGATATATCTCTTGAAGTAAAGGAGCTAGATCGTATATCGGCATATATATATGATCTACGCATTATTACCTTTCAGATGATATATAATATGTATGTAAATATGTACATGTATACGTACATATACATTAATTATATACTTAGACGCTTTCCCAGGGCACTTGCGCTGTTCACTTGCTCGTACCTATTCAGCAGATAATGTGAGGGGGAGACAGATGCAGATAAAGCATAATCACTGTATATATGTACATACATATGTTTATATGTATATATACGTATTATTGTCACCTTTCCCTGCTCCCATAGATAAAAAATTTACTTTAGGCGCAAAAGAGTGAAAGAGATAAATTGAACTAGAGCATAATGACATACGCACAGTGGGCATCTATCGGTCAATGCATTTTATAAAAAATAATACCAAACCTAAAAATTGTCCAATATTGTAAAAATATCCTAAAACTTTGAATTCTAGAAAAAAATTAATTTTTAAGAGAAAAAAAAAAAAACTAAGCTAAATGGGCCGTTTGGCCCACTGTGCAACGGGGAGAACCGTTAAAAATCTATTTTTAGAATTCGATTTGCGATAAGAAGTGGTTAACGCAGCATCGTTAAGCTTTTTGTGTGCATTGTTTCTTTTATAATTTGGTGATTGATTGCAATGGGTCGTAAACGTGATGCTATTGTCCGCGAGTTTTTTTGTTTTAAAGTGGAGGAAAATGTTACGGATTGTAAAATTTGCAAGCGTTCCTTCAAGGGCAATTACTTCACTAATTTGAAGAGACATCTTCAGGAGTGCCATGCCGATGAGTACATGTCTGAGTTGAGCCAAGACACAAGTGAACCTCAGGAGAAGAAAACGAAATTTTCTATTTCTATGTCGACAAGCGAGGTTAAGAAAGCGTGCGTGCAATTGGTGACAGATGAAAAAGTGCCATTCTCCCTTTTTGATTCTGCACCTTTTAAGGCGCTGACACTCCAAATTTTTAATGGGTTGAAGATGAGCCCCATTACGTCACGGAATGTTATGAATCACGTCGCGGAGAAATATGAGCTCGAGAAGTCCGTTTTAAGAGATCGACTTCAAAGCAAGATGCTATCGCTCAAAATTGACATTGCTTCTCGACATTCCAAAGGCATTCTGGGCGTAAACGTCCAGTATTATAGAAATAATGCCATTGAAGTGAAGACATTGGGCATAATTGAGCTGCAGCGCCAACACACAGGGCTCAATTTGAGCATAGAAATTGAAAATATTTTGGCAGAGTTTTCAATTTCAAAGCAGCAATTATATACAATCACTTCAGACAATGGCAGAAATGTCGTAAAGGCAATTGATTGCTTGAACGAAGACCTCGAAAATGTGCTCAGTGCTGATATCGAAAATGAGCAGCTGATGGACAGCATAAATGTTTTTTCGATCTCAACAATTCGATGTGCTGTTCACTCCTTGCAATTAGCCGTAAAAGATTTTTTTAACAATGATGCAAGGGATGCAACTGTTGCAAGTGCGAGAAAACTTGTAAAAGCTTTGCGCACACCGACGTTCAGGTAAACATACAAATTAACGATTTTTAAATATACCAATGAATAATTTTCCTCTTGTATACTGAATTTAGACTAGCAATTTCAACTACAGCGCTACCTCTGCCTGTCATTGATGTGCCCACCAGATGGAGCTCAACTTTTGAAATGCTAAGAAGTGTATGCATATACGAGGAGTTCATCCGGCAACACTTGCCTGAAAACCTTCAGCTTTCAAAGAAGCAATGGGCTGACATCAAAGTTCTATTGTCTGTCCTGGAGCCGATATCAGAAGCCACTAAAAAGTTGCAAAGCGAACAGCTTTTTTTTGGGGACTTCTACAAGCTTTTCCTAGAAACAAAATTAATGATAAAGTCTATGGTTAGCAACATCCATAGTGAGGATCTAGCCAAAAGCTTGGAGAAGCGGGAAGAAATACTGACAACAAATGAGGTGATTCTCTCGTCAATTTATTTGGATCCCCGAATTCGGCGGATTCTTCTGAAGAATCCACTTCAGCTGGCGGCAGCCAAAAATCATTTGGTAGGATTGATGCGCCAAATACTTGCGCTAAATAAAAAAGTGAGACTAATAACTCCTTCCATATTTAAAAGCAATTACTAATTACCTTTTTTGCTTTTATTATCAGGACAGCCAAACAATTGATAAAGATACTTCGCCAGAAGCTTCACAGGCAACGTCGACTCAACCGGACGATGGCCTTGAAATAACATCCCAAAGCACATGTTCATTTTTAAACGCCTATTTGAACACTATTGAGGTTGCGTCTGACTGTGAAGAGTCTGAGGAAGAGGACGAACCGGAACTCAAATTGGCTATAACGGAGATTTATGGATATTCCCCAAAGCCAATAGATTTAAACGTGGATATTATGTGCTATTGGGAGGACAAAAAGTTCACATATCCACGATTGTACCGTCTTGCCAAGATAGTTCACTCGGTGCCTGCCACGCAGGTTTCGGTGGAAAGGGCATTTTCTGCGCTTAAGCTTGTGCTGACAGACTTAAGGTCTAACCTAAGTGCAGACTCTATAAAAAAAATAATGTTCTTAAAACTAAATAAATAGTAAACTTATACCAAGTGTTATATCTATGGGAGCAGGGAAAGGTGACAATAATACGTATATATACATATAAACATATGTATGTACATATATACAGTGATTATGCTTTATCTGCATCTGTCTCCCCCTCACATTATCTGCTGAATAGGTACGAGCAAGTGAACAGCGCAAGTGCCCTGGGAAAGCGTCTAAGTATATAATTAATGTATATGTACGTATACATGTACATATTTACATACATATTATATATCATCTGAAAGGTAATAATGCGTAGATCATATATATATGCCGATATACGATCTAGCTCCTTTACTTCAAGAGATATATCAATTCAATTTTTATTTTCAATTTTTAAAATAAAAATCAAATCATAAGTTTTATTTTTGATTTTTATAATAAAAATCAAATATAAGACTTATGATTTGATTTTTATATAAAATTGTTTTGTAATAATTATTTTTGATTTTTATCATAAAAATCAATTTTAATTATTAAAAATAATTTTTTTTTAATTTATCAAAAAATAATAATTATTTTTTAATTTTTTCCTATAAAAGTTATAATCGTTACGGTCCCTGCTTTAAAGGTAATTATAAATATTAGATTAGATCTGATTTCACATAAATTTATCAATTTTTATTTTTAACAGTTACCCAAAGCAGGCATGATAATATATATAATAGATATGTCCAATACCCCTTTTCCTCTGCTATGATAATAAATATAAAATATATATACAACCAATCCCATTTTTTCTGTGCTAAAGCTATGCAGTTACATATTTAAGCTTATAGCCAAGCCTTAAATTTAAGCTAAAAGCTTAAAGCAGAAATCTATATAATATAATAATACAATATATATGTATATGCCTATGTAATCCCTTTTATTCATCCACGAAAATTGACTTAAGAAGATTTATATATATACCAGATTACATACTGAAAGCCACATTCGAAATTCTTATATAAAAACTAAGCTAATGATTCCTATCTCGGATCCAACCTCAAGTCGAACTCATAATCCGAGCACCAACTCTTATTGTAGAAGATAAACATAGCAATCAATATTAATCAATCATTCTTTCAATCAATATTCATTTGCATGCCATATACTATATACCTATAAACATATCATAAATGTGTCTATCATATCATTCCAGCATTAGCCGCAATAATTTCTCTTAAATCTCTTAAGCATGCAATCCAATATGGCCTTCTTGTCGCCGCCAACAGTGCATGACTAAAAAGGGACTCGCAGCTCGGATTATTTATTATATTTCAGTTGCTGCTGATTTGCTGCGTTTTTGCTTTCTGGAAGCCTTCGTCCATTGTCAAAGTCAATTTAATTGTCTCAATTAAGCGCTAAACGCTGTCGGCAACTCCGAGCCGTGAACCCGGCCAGAGCCCACGTAACCCAAATCAAGCCAAGGTCAAGGGGAAGACAAATGGAACTGCGACCAGACTGGATGTGGATTTTGTCCTAGGGTTGGGTCTGTGCCCGGGACTCTCCTGTCGCCTTCATTGTCTCCATTGTGGCATTCCAGGCAGCAACCGCTTTTTGCGACTTAATAATCAAGTGACTTACTAAAAAGTTAACGCAATTTTGTGGCAACTTCAAAAGTTTGCCGCAACTCTTTGGGGCGCAGCTATTGTTGCGCGCGTTCCACCCCTTCTCCCACGCCCTCTACCACTCCCCCTTCCTCACGCTCTCCCACATCTCAAGCTCGTGCTTTGTTTTTGCCACAGAGCACATTTTCACGCACAGTTGAATGCACTTTTTGTGCTGTCCCCCGGACTGCTGAGAAATGTTTGGCGTGAAATTGCGCAGGTGTTACGCGAAGCTGGTGGAGGTGGGTGGGCACAGGGTGGCGTGGCACAGAATGGAGACCCGTTGATGATGAGACATGAATAGAGTCTTATGAATTTATAGCATTAGCTACTGAGACAGCCCGTGGCACAGGGTGGCAAGTCTGTCAAAACAACAGCTAAATTCATTTGATGGAATTAACTACCGCAACGCCCTGTGCACAGGGTGGAGATCCCAATGAAATATAAGCTTAGTTGACTCAAGAGCTACGTTTAAATGGCTTTAGTGCATTAGATGCTAAACAGATATGTGACGCCCTGTGCACAGGGTGGGCAGTATTTACGAAATACATTCCCAGTTGTTTCTAATAATAAAGTGGGGAAAGCTTAAATGTATTAATTGTATTGATAGTAAAGTTAAAGTGCTAAACAGTTATGAGACACCCTGTGCACAGGGTAAGGTATGTGCTGCAAACTCCTCAAATTCGGCGGCTGTGTCATGTGACGTATACGTAATTTGCAAAATAATTAAAAAGCAACACACGCAAACCTTTACCCACACTCTACACCCTGTCATTTTGATAATTTTACACTTATTTGCGCATAATTTTCCAACGCTAGATAATCAGAAAAAAAATTAAAAATAAAAGTAGAAAATTGCGCTCTGAACCCCAAAAATTGAGCAGCGCATGTAAATTTTAACAGCGATGCAGCAAAGCGAAGAGCAGGGGACGTAGGGAGGAGGGTGGAACGAGGTAGGAATACCTGGTCAGTCAACAACATATTTTGATGTGCAAATAGAGGAAATTGTACAAATATTAAGCGGATATTGCCTGCGGCGTTGAATACCCGATTTGGCGGGTTCATACTGGGCTGGGGCGAAAGAGAGAGAGAGAGAGAGAGAGAGAGAGGGTGAGCGCGGGTTAAAGCGGGGGATCGTGACCGAAAACCGCGTGCTCTGATGCGACAGCATAGGCTAAAACTTTAATGTCGGTGAAGGGAGATTGATGTGTGGTGGGTGAGGAATATGCATGTGTGTGCGTATGTGTGTGTGTGTGCTGTGGCTGAAGTGTATGTAAAGTGCGTGTGTGTGTTGGCCACAGAATTTGCTCATTTTGCGCCTTTAAGCTGCTAAAGCTACGGCCAGGGTCAAGTGTAGTGTGTGTGTGTGGGTGTGTGTGTGTGTGTGTCTCTGTTAATGCCAGCGGTTGACGTTTATAATTTTACACCGAAACTAATTATATTAACTTGAGAGGCAATGCCAGCTCAACCGAATCAGTTTACGTAATGCATATGTAAGTGCGCTCAACGTGTGTGGTCTACCTGTGCATGTGGGTGGCTATGCTCGAGTCTATGTGTGTGTAATGTTACAACATAATAACAAGAATGGCACTTGGATTGTAATTTCCAATTAAGCTCAATTTAATGCCCAGCAAGGCGAGCAAATGTAAGCACAATGAACGGCAACTGGAAACTGGACGCACAGTCTGATCTCTGGCAGGGGTAGAGGAAGGGAGGGGGAGGGGCAGTCTAGAACAGAGAAAACAGGACATAGCACAGGAGCACAAGAACCAGAAGCAATTGCCATTTCCATTGCCAATGTCATTTATCTATACTATATAAGTATTTATTATATTGTTTTCACTCTGTCCCTCTCTCTCTCCCTCACTGTTGGTGAGCCGTAAAAGTTAATTACACTGCCCGAAATAGAAGGCAACTCTAGCTGGAAGCCTAAGAGGCGAGCAGCTGGGCGGTGTCAATGTTAAGTTAAAGCACCGTGTGCCCACTCATAAGATACACCCCCATTCAAATGCTAATGATATTGTTGTTTTTGGCTATACACAATGAAATATAAACTGATTTAGTTGAAGTGATTCACCCTGTGATACATGATCTTCGTTGAGGGCTTTATAAACTGCAATCGACAAAGTATTAAATGCATTGCATTAGCCTGTTACGGTTTGTAATTGAGATTTACCAAGAAAGAGTTACACAAAATCTCCCTGTGTCACCCTGTAGTGTGCATACATATAAGGAATAAGCTCTAAAACATTAATTACATTATTCTACCTACGCACAGTCGGTTGATCTTCTCTTAAAAAAGTATCAAGTCTGTCCATAGTTGAGCCACCCTGTGTCTACCTGCTCTACCATACCCTGTGACCGCGCATTGTCCACAGCCGACGGCGTACTTTAATTCATCACTTTAAAATCAATTCCAAGCGAATTGTCGCAATTTTTGTCCAGCTCAAACTGAAACGGACCCTGTCCCAAGGCATACACGCCCTGTGGGCAGCCATTTATAAGCATACGTCAGTTTGCAAACTAATTAAATCGACAACTGCTGCTAGGATACAATTTTAATTGAAAGCCATTTGGCATCTAACATCTACAACAACAACAACAACAACGGTAAGAGACAGACAAACAAATAAACAGAGTCGCGCTCCTTCGATTCTCTCTAGAGCACTCAGCAAATGTCCGCCTCTATCTCTGTCGATGTGTGCGTGTGCCTGTCAGTGTGCGTAAGTGTCGTCGCTGTTCCTCTGTCGGCTGAGCACCCAAATTGAATTCGAGTCAACACCGCACGAAACTCACTTAAGCGACACGGCAATTGTTGTTGCCGCTGTAGTGGAACAATTATTTCAAATTATGCATTAAAAAGTTGCCACACGGCAGCCACGAAATACGTGTTTAAGGTGCAGATGATGAACTACCCAATACCCTGCAAATAGTGCAACATTTGAGTTTATAAGCATCTGCAGCTATTATGTATACAAATAAATATATTCAATTCACTATTACTTTCGCTCATTTTGAATATGTTCTTTTTTTCGATATGCATCGATGATCGATATGATTTATCGACTTTCTAAACATATACATATCTGACAACTATGTTTGCCAAACAAATTACACAAGTATGTTCATAGATTTTGGGCTATGATAGAAGCTTTTGAAGTAAATATTCGAAAATCGATATTTATCGATTTTCGTAACTATGATAAAATGGAATTTTATGAAGAGCTTAGTAGATAGATTAGCTATAAGCATTGGCAAGTGACTGTGAACAAGTCTAAAGACTTCATTAAGACACATTAAAGGCACGCATTTCATATATATCGCTTTTTGAGAGATAGATAGATCAAATAGACGTTATAATCGCAACATACCAAAATCATTTCCATTTCTCCTAATCCGACAAATAAATATCCCTTTCGGTACACTCCACTCCACTTTTACCTCCACCCCAAGTATACCCATTAAACGCTTTATGGACACAGAGCATCAAAATGAAAACAAATGGCGAATAATTAAAAGTAATTGAAGATGAAATAAAACTGAAAGTTGAGATGAATTCGACGCCGATTTCACAAAATGAGACCTAATTAAAAAGCATAAATCGTACGAATTCCCCAAAGCAAATCGCCTCAGTTCAGCTGGCTCAGCGAGACGTACAGCTGCTGGTTTAGCAGCCCAGCAGTTGCTCTAATTGAAAATGGAGTCATTATCCTGTCTGTCGCCTGTTCAATGAACCCCCAACAAGAAAAATAAGAAACAGAAACGAAGCAAATACAACTTTTTGCTGCACTTGCAGCTGGAGCAATGGAAATTTGAATGTAAATTAAATAGCCACAGCAGAGTTTACACGCGTGCCAGGAGCAACCAGGATACGGGACACACTGAACAAATAAACAAACAAATAAACAGACGAGCAAACAACAAACGGCCAAGCAAACAGAAATCAAATTGTTATTGTTGCTGCTCCTTGCTGTTGACCCTCGTTGTCCTGTGACCAGCTTTGATGGCCGTTCGGGTTTTTATAAATTTATTTATTTTCATTTTCGTTTTCGTTTGCGTTTGCGCTTTCGCTTGCCAAGAAAGTTGCAGCCTTAACGATAAAGCAGCGCAGTGCAAGGTGTCTGGGGAAATTAAGTGAGCCTCAGGTGAGAGACCCAAGTCGCCTCTCTGCTCTCCCCTCTCTCCTCTCCCCTCTCTTCATCCTTTACATCCTGCATACTTGTTGATTTTTAATGAAATATGACTTTGTTTCAGCCGCGGCTGCCCATCAAAGTCAGCCGCAATACGAATATTGCGCATACGCCACGTTGAACAGCTTGAAGCCAGACATTGGAGTTAATTATTACAGCCGACTGCGCAGCTAATTGGACTAATGCTCAAAAGGTAAAAGGGATCTAACCTCCAGCCGTAGACGCCAGCAACGAAATCCTTTGTGATTTTTACTCTCTAGCCATTTTCCCAAGAACTCTCTATAAATAGATGAATGTCTAAGCAAGTCGAAGATAATGTGAGAGATTACAGTTAATTATGGGACAGGCTATTTTAATTCCTGCGTGTCCTCTGGCCATTATTATTGCTACCATTCGATATTTCTTTCGTATCCGTTTTCCATTCTCCTCATTGCCTTATCTTTTTGTTGTTGTTTATTTAACACGCATTTTCCGGCTGCGTGCATTTAAATTGAATTTTAAATATGCATAGAACACAGTTCGCCACACTCTGGCGACAGGTGGCGCTGAGGCCTAGCAGGTGTTTTTGAAGGTGGGCGTGGCAGCGCCCACCAACACACAAATGCTGCCTAAGCAGTGGCATCGATTTTTTTATGGCTCTCCGGCTCGTTGAGGCTCTTTAAAGTTCTTTATAAATATTTATGGTCATATTTTTGGCAGTTCGCTTTTTCGGTTCGAACAGAGCTTTATTTGGAGTAGACAGGTGAGAGGCGAGTGAGACAGAGGAGAGGCAAGGCAGCAAGTGCGGAATGTAACTGCATTTTAAATGTTGCAGTTGTCCTGAAAATGTTATAAATGACGATTTGGATTGGTAAAATATGCACGTAACTTAAGGTTCCCCAAAGTTCAGCTTAACCAAATTTAAAGCAAAAGTTTACGTTAGCCAAGTTGAAATTCACACGTATCACAGGGCCATTTATCAGAGAAACGGATGATGAATATACATGAATGGTAAAAAGGGAAAAATATATACAGAGCAACTCAGGGTGGGAGTAGAGTAAATTAGGTTTGGACGAGCGAGAGATAGTAAAAACGTTACCCAAATAAATTTAGGTGAAAATACGAGACAAAGAAATCTAGTTAAAGCGCGCTAGCTGGGAGTGCATGATTTCATCTCCAGTGTATGGTTTGTAGTCGTGTTTAGTTACCCAATCTAAATGGGTAAAGGTTGAACCCTTAGAGTTCAAATCTCTTAAAGTCTAATGCTCTTTGTCTCTCTCTCTCTCTCCCTCTCTCTCTCTCTCTCTCTCTCTCTCTCTCTCTCTCTCTCACTTGCCTTGTCTGTCCTTCTTTATCTATTCCTAATTAGCTCTCTTTCTCTCTGTGTCTCTCTCACCTTGTCTTTACATCTTTTTATTTTTAAATTTCTCTCTTCTTTTATAACTGTCTCATATAGCTCTCTCTCTCTCTCTTTCTCTCTCTCTCTCTCTCTCTCTCTCTCTCTCTCTCTCTCTCTCTCTCTCTCTCAAAGCCTTTCTCTCTTAGTAATGAGATGTGCATATTTATAATGAGGTTTAAGTCTTTTATAATAATGCTGCATATCTCTCTTCTCAACTAATTAAATTTTAAGCTGTTTCTGCTCTGTTCTGCCTTTTTATAAGTATTCATGTTTTGATTGAAAATATGTAAATGAATGCATGAGAATATGAATTTGAATGCAAAAATAGATTAAAGACTGAATCAACTAAATAAAATAACAATGCTAAACTGCTTCAGCAGCTCGACAATATCTCTATTTTTAACACAATTGCGAGACCTTCAACAAAGCCAGACACTGAACTGATTGCAAGTTATTGTAACAGATAGAAATCAGAAGCTATGACAATTTACATAAATCTCTGCACCAAATCCTTCAAACACAAAAGAAAACACAGAGAGAGAGAGAGAGAGCGAGGGAGAGACAGCCGGAAACGTTTTCGGTTCAATGACATTTTTACTTTCCCAATCACATTTCGTTCACATATATCTTCACTGACAGCCACTGAGGGCGACTGTTCAAATGCTGAGGAATTTATGTGTTATGATGTCAATCCACATTATCATTGCTCATACCGGGAGCTCATCAAATTTTCAATAGCTCTGTCAGGCTTAAGTGAGTGCTCCTTACGTCAGCTGTCGTCTGCTTGAAGGGGCCGTGTTAACAGGCCATGGCTTAATTAGAAGCTACATGGAGTTCATACCTATCTGATTTCAAGCTTGGATCAGCGCATTTAGATCTGACTGTCAAGTCCCAAATTTATAGTCCAATTAATCGTGTGTGGGGCGTCGTGGGGGCGCGGGCTACGCTGCGTAGTCGCTATAAATTGATTGATGGCAAATTCGTGTCCTTGTCGCAGCAATTTGTTAAACCCCGAAAAAAGGATTCTCATGTCCTACCAGCAGCTGTAAAGAAGCAATTTAAATTTCGTAAATAGATTTGCCAAATCGATACGCCGAAGGACCCTTTTTGCGGCCTGCTGCTGCTCCTTTTTTTCTCGTTTCTCGTTTGCCTATTTAAAATATATAAATATTTTAAGTTAATAAATGCGGCATCAACTCGACTGGCGCCTGCGGTCGCTATCTACAAGTTGGACAAGTGCTGAAGATACACACAAACAGAAGCACACACACACACACACAGATACACGGAAGCATCGACATTTGCATAAACCGTGCCTTGGCCCCGGATTTTTGTTTGCCTTGTTTGGCAAAGCTGCCCTTTTCCAACATTATCCGCCCGCGGCCAGGCTCTAGCTACAGCTTCAGCTCGAGTTTGTTAAAGAGTTCGCCAGGAGCAGCAGCAGCAGCAGCAGCAGGAGCAGCTCAGGTTAACTTTACAGCCAGCTAATGGTCGATGAGCCGCTGGGAGCTCCTTTAAGCTGTTGCCTTTTATCGCTACAGCAACAACAGCAACGCCAGCTAAACAAAGGCAGCCAGTTGTATGCCACAAACTGCGGCACATGTAAATTGAACCTCAACAGACACACGCACACACACATACAAGCACACGTTGAGAAAAAACAAGAAAAATAGACATCAAAATCGTATTTTAAATAAAATCACAAGTCAAGAGCAGGACAAAAAAATCAATGAGGCCCACAAAATTTATAGCAAAACATGTTCGCCTCTTGTTCTTGCTGCCTTAATACCCTATAAATAATAACCTATACCCAATACCCTATAAATAAGTGTAGAAGTAGAAGTAGAAGTAGAAGTAGAAGTAGAAGTAGAAGTAGAAGTAGAAGTAGAAGTAGAAGTAGAAGTAGAAGTAGAAGTAGAAGTAGAAGTAGAAGTAGAAGTAGAAGTAGAAGTAGAAGTAGAAGTAGAAGTAGAAGTAGAAGTAGAAGTAGAAGTAGAAGTAGAAGTAGAAGTAGAAGTAGAAGTAGAAGTAGAAGTAGATGTAGAAGTAGAAGTGGAAATAGAAGTAGTCTAATTTACAGAGTATTTCCCAGTCGGTCACTCACACTTCAAACAACTCAGCTTGTTTTTGCCTAACTAGTGCTATAAATTATGCTCCACATAGACAACCAAGACACATACACCCGCATACACCCGCGCAGCTACTTGCCACGCCTAGACACATAAAATATTGCACATGACTGGCTTTTAGCCAAAAAGAAGCAAATCAAATAGGCAACAAGTCGGGAGCTAATCCCACCCATCTATTCCCAATAGCCGATTTTGAGGCGCAACTGCGCGTATCGAATGAAAAGTTGTTGCCGCCTTTTAGGCAGACAAACAGCCGCGGAAATGATTTACTTGCCGGCTGAGCAGATTCCAGGGCTTATCTAGGCTGGGGAAAACACGAGAAGGTAAGGCGCTTATAGATCTCTGCATTTGTTCTAGCTGGATTTGCAAGCGTATTATGTAGAGTCTATCTCGCTCTATCTCCCTCTCTCCATCTGACGCTCAGCTCATTTGCATGCGTGAGAGCTATAAATGTTAATGACACATGCCAGCTGGCCACACCCCACGCCCACGTGCCACATGCCACATGCGACATGCGACATGCCATACATGCATGTACAATAACTGTTCATTAAGAATGCGATAATAGCAGCAGAGAGAAAAAATTTACATAGTTCGATTTAATTTTACAAACGTTTCCAGTTCAATTGATAATTTGTAAAATGACATGTATACATGTGTGCATGTGTGCATGTGTGCGTGTGTTTGTTGTTATTTTTTAATTATGCTTATGATTATTTAATGAGTCTTATACGGTATTTAAATTCAGATTTTGGACAGCAGCCACAGCCGCCAGCAAATGACTTTTTTGTTGCGGGCCAGGCCGAGAGCCTCACAATCAATTTTAATCAATAAATAATTTCCGCAACAATCTCTGATTGCATTTTGATCGGCAGGACTCGACAGGCAACGCTTTGTCCATGCATATTAAATTATGTATTCTGTTTTTAATTTATTTCAATTTACAAATGAGACAGCTGCTGACAGCGACACACACGCACACACACACACACATAGCTAGAGGAGTTGAAGCCCAGCCTAGCGCCCACTTCAACTGCTTTTTGTGGGGCACTTCTGTCGCTCCCAGCTGCGAGGCCTATAAATAAACGGAGTACTTCCGCAGTGCTTGAGCGGCCAGCAAATTCACACCTCACCAAAAAAAAAACTGTTGAACTACTTAAGCGTAGCTTGAAAAAAGCTAAAAAATTCGAGATATTTGATGGACCAAAAGTTATTCTGTTTTGAAGAAGAAAAACTAAGAATATATTACTACAACTTGGCACGACTGACAGATACTCTATTTATATACATATATAATATATATATAACATACTTAAAGACGACTATAGAAGATACCGAGGATACAAATATAGAAATTCAGTGTGAAAAATCTACATATAACGACTATGCAATACCCTGCATTATCGTATTATCGTATAGTTTCAACACAATCTATAGCCGCCTTATATACCCTATAAATGTATACATTACATAGTCAAATATACCCAATATAACACCTAGATATAAAAGATACAAATAAAGAAGTTCAATATGAAAATTTAACGTATAACGACTGTGCGATACCCTGCACTATCGTATCATCGTTTAATATCCTCACAATCTACCTTATATAACCCTATCTAAAACAGCCTACAAATGTATACAATATATATATATAGTCAAATATACCCTACATAACACCTATAACTAGCAGCGTATAGTCATCTAGAAAGGTCAAGCACACGTCCACCACTTGACATTGCAGGCAACAGAAAAATAGTAGAAACAAAATAAAGTAAAGCAAGGCAAAGGCCGTACACAAATGGCAGAGACTGAAGCGCAGAGACTTATCTTAAAGACCCGAGATGATGTCGAAGCTGAAGCTGAAACTGAAACTGAAGAGAGTTTCAAGTGGTGCACTTGAAGCCAGAGGCAACAAAAACAAACACAGCGAAACAGAGAGAGAGAGAGAGAGAGAAAGAAAACGAATTTTTGAAGATTTTTAATTAAGTCGAAGCGAAGCGAACCGAGTTCAACTGGAGCTGGAGGCTGGAACTGGAACTCTAACTGGAACTGGAGCTGAGGCCGAACCAAGGCGAAGGCTAAGGCTGAATTGCCTCAAAAGTTTTTTGCTATAAATGCGACGGTCGACTAGAGTCAAGCCATCAAACAGCCCAAGCAACTTTTAATTGCCAGACGCCGTTAGCCCGAACAAAAAGCGTTAACAACAAGAAAATGGTAAAAACAGGATACAGTATATATACATATGTGTATATAAGGATAAGTTAAAGCTTTGCCTTTTGCTGTTGCAGAAAATCTTCTCGCTTGGATCTGTGCTCACCCTCTCCGCCGTGGCCAGCGCCGCCTTGGCTGCACCGCAGGGCGCTGCTCGTCTGCGCCGCGACGTCTCCGAGCTGGCGGATGCCGCTGCTATGGAGTACGTGCCGCCGGCAACGGAGTATCTGCCCGCCGATGCCACCGAGCAGCCGAGCGCTGTGCGGGGCGAAGAGGGCTACGAGTATCGCACGGTGCGTCGCCTCAAGCTGCGCCATCGCAACCGGCGCGACGTTTCGCATTTGCCTGGCCAGCAGTACTTGCCGCCGCCCAGCAACAGGTATCTGCCACCTGCAGCTGCGCCGGCTCCTGCGGCAGTCGATGACACCGAGGAGGTTGTCTCCGCTGCGCAGCCCAAGGTGGCCAACGAATATCTGCCGCCAGCCGCAGAGGAGCAGCCAGCCAGCACTGAGGCGCCCCCGGCGGAGACCGAAGCGCCGGCAGCCGAGGCCCAGCCCTTGGTCGAGGACCAAATCGTCGTGGATGTGCCCACGGCCGAGCTACGTGACGATGGCTATCACTACAAGCAGCCCGAGGAGATGCCCGCCGAGCTGAAGGAGGCCGCCAAGGAGTACTTGCCGCCGCTCGACGACGGCGTTGTGGTCGAGGGCCCAGCCGATGGCGAGAGCTCCGTCCTGACCAAGGATGGCTATCAATATCGCGCCATTCGCCGTTACAGATTTTAATTTCGCCTCGTCCGCAATTTCGCATTTCTCTTTTTGAATTTTATTTTCTGCTTTGTTTTTGGAGTTTTTGTTTATGTTTTTTCTTTTGAATAAAGTAAATGTTTGATTGCATTAAAAATGTTTTTAGACTTAAATAGAGGAGTAGAGGAACCCCACACAGACCTGCTAATCTAATCATAGCAAGCTCTTTTATTGCAGACAGGCGGGCGTGGCCAGCCACGCCCCTTTCTGCTTCCTTCTTTCATTTCCCATTTTCAATGACTACAATTTTAATGCACTTTTTATAGAGTTTATCTAAAAACTTTGCGGAAGATTTAAGAAATTGATTAATGCTTGCAGCAAAGTTTTGGCTACAAAAAAAGTCAAACTAAAGTAGGAAACGTGAAGAAAATCGTTTAAGTTCTGGCCCAGTTAGCCAGTGAGCCAAGGCAAGAGTCTAAGGATGTTTTCCACTTCAACTTTTCAGACTTTGTTCAACTGCTTTAATTTGCCTATCTTTGCCACAATACCTATCAAACTCTCTCTTTCCCTATCTCTATGTCTCCCTCTCTCTCTCTTTCTCTCTCTCTCTCTCTCTCTCTCTCTCGTCCATCAAAGGCTTTTTGCAATTTCTAGCCAAAGCAAATTTCATTACATTTCCTTTCTCTATTAACGATTCACACGGCGTACAAAGCGTGCTCTGCGCTTTTATCTTTACCCTTTTACGCTGCGTATACGCAATATTTTCCTAGTATATGCTCTGCCCTTAGTTAACGCCCACTTGTTGGTTAGTTTAGCTGCGGTTAACCAGTTATTGCCGCTGAAATTAGTGTCGATAAAAAGGCTCTTTATTGGAGCACCAATTAGCGCAAAGTTATGTAAGGCATAAACAAATGGGAAGGGGGCGGAGAGTCCCCCTGCCGGGAAATTCGATATGAAAATCATGATAAGGATTATTTAGGGGTATATATGTAGGGGTATATATGTAGCATTTATACATCTAAATATAAACGTGCGTTGCCTTAGCACCCTTTAAGGTTTAATTAATGCACTTGGGCGTTAATCTGACTACAAAAACAACAACAACAACAACAAGAACATGAAACATTAAGTGCGCACTCAAGATAAATTATCTTAGCTTCTTGCCAATGCTGTTGCTGCTCTTGCATATTCCTACTCCCTCCGCTCCTTCTTTACATGCCAACTGTTGTAGCTACTTCATATTCTCCTCCTCCTACTCCTCCTTTTGCTCTTTGGCTGCAATAAAATCGCAAGGCAATTGCAGCTAATGGCTGGCTTAACATTTCTCCCATTGATTTTCGCACACTTTACTGCCACGCCCACTTCTTTCTTTTCTGTAATTATGAGCTCAATTGAATGCAAATTAAATTAAAATTGAATCATATCAAAGCGAACTCAATTAGGACAAACAAATTATAGTTGAATTCTGCTGGGCAAAAAGTGTTAAGGCAAAAGGGAATTCGATGAATGAAATATGGATAAGTGAGAAAAAAGTTATATGAATACGCGCGAGGGTTGTCACAAGTGTTTCCATTGAACTACAATTCGTACTACTATTGGTTCAATTTTATGAACAAGTTTAACAACTCATATTAAATACAGCAACTTAAACTGAGCTCTTTAATTTTCAGTTCAGGTATTTCAGTAGTTCATGAACGATAGATAGAATTCTTTAGCTCTCAGTTCAGTTAATTCAATAGTGAAGGATGGGATAGAAAGATGAATAATTATGGAAAATAGTAATAAATATATAGATATATTTTTTCCATTTCATGAATTAACAAAATCAAATAGTTAGTTAATTTAAAAATCGTCAGCCTAACTCAAATTAAGTTCCCTTTCCGTTTCGTTTCGTTCCGTTTATTTGAACATCCTATTGAATCACTATTCATACATCTTTTTCGGGCCTATTGAATAACTAAACAAACAGTATTAATATTTACGAACTACATAGTTCAGTTTATTTGAATCAATGTATAAATACACTGGTTCATTTCGAAATGACGCATTAAATCAAGCTTGTGCCGAACAGTAAGTAGATAGCGGGGGATAGAGAGAGTGACAGAGATAGAGATATGTATGGAGTGGAAGCAAACAAGATGGAATGTGGTCGAAAGAGTGTCTCTGACAGCCCGCTTATTGCATATTAAATTGCGTGTAACGCACAATGTCAGACAACGGCAGAAATCAAAGCAACAACTAGCCGGAAGGATACTGGGCAAAGGGACAACAGCCTGTTTTTATACATATACCCACACATGTGTATGCGTGTGTGTGTGTGGAATGTATTATTTTAAGTGACTGACATATATATATATGGAAAAAAAAAGGAAAATAAAATTTAACAAAATATTTGACTCGACAAAATGTCAGCAAAAGGCACTTTTCATGCGTTCCACAAATGAATTTCAATTTCCCAATTTTGACTGCAATTTGCAAGCAGAGCTAAGCGCACTCTAATCTCATCTTTAGCTCGAGCTTCATCTCATTAAACTCGCAATCGAGTCCATTGTGGATTCGTGTAAAGCCGTTTTGTGGAACGTCAAAGCGTTTTGTCTTTGTCTTTGACAGCTTCCATCCGAAATGTTATTAAACTTGTGCATATTTATGAATTTAATTTCTGCATTACAGCCACCGCATGTCACACATACGAGCAGCACACATATACACACAGACACACGCACACGCACTCCCACACACCAACAGAGCCTTTGAAATGAGCAAAAATTACTGCAGGCGTTGTGCATGTGTATGTATGAGTGTATCTCAGTGTATATGAGTGTGTGAATGTGGGTGTCTCTGTATATGTGACTGAGTGTCTGTGTGTGCGTGTGTGTATGTGTGTGTATATGCAACTGCTCGTTATTCCCCACATGCTTCAATTCATATTTGTATACCCTAACATAGAGCACAGTCAATTCGTTAAGAGGTTTATGATATAGTATAGTAAGCTGTGATATAGATATGTTTATAGAGACATAGATAGATATATATATATAGACAGGTATAGACATATAGATAGATATAATCATAAGTTCGATTGGACTAGCATTTTCCATATAAATATCAGAAAATATTGTATATAAATATCGAAATATCATATTAATATCCTCTGTCTTTAAGTGAAGTAGCTTGGCTTTATGCAATGATCATTAATCTGTCTGTCTTTATGTTAATCATTTAGGTCATGAAGTTAGAAATCTAAAATTTAATTGGGATATCTAAAAGTTAGTAAGATATTAATATGACTAAGACTTTCCTTAGGTTATGTCTTAATCCATTTTAGATGCATTATAAATATATTTATCATCGTATATATTAAAAAAAAACTACATAAACATAATAATCCAAACTCCATTTGATAATCCCTTAACTTTGTTTATTCTAGTGTGTGTGAACAAAGTGCTAGCCCAAACATTCCCTACCAAGTTGAGTAGTGTCCTATCGCATCGATCCTAAATGTTATATAAATATTCATAGCAACTTGTAAAACTTATATTTTAGTATTCATTCCAAAGTGTATATCAATTTTCATGCAACACTCCTTCGACTACTACTTAATGGGTTTTTTTGCCTGCTTCAGTTTATGTGCTGGCATATGAGGCCGCTTTAGAGCTCTATAAGCCATATAGAACAAGGTTTGTGCTTTAAAATGCGTTTACGAGAGACACTTGAGCGTCGCCTCTTGATGGCTTCTCCTTTAATCAGTGGGAATGCAAGCGAGTCCTTTGCCATGCCCAAACATGCCATAACAGGAACTGCTGCCACTCCTGCTCCCGCTCCTCCTCCCTTCGATGACAACCTGCTAATTGGGCGCTAAAAATAGCAGCAAAACCTGGCCCATACCCACGCCCATAAACGTCTGTATTTCGGTTTATTTTTGTGGTTTTTGGAGAACATCTTTGTTTGCTTTTCATTTGGTTGCATGAAATGTCAACATTAAGCTGCTTAAGATGTGCCCCACTGAGTGCAAAGATCAGTTGCTTTTAAAGCTAGCAATAAACTCTGCAAATGGCATGGATTAAGTGGGCATTGAAAGAGAAATAACTGCAAATTGCTTTCGAATTTGAATTAAAGAAATTTGCTTAAAAATAAACTCGCACAATTTCTAGGAAAACAAAGCCATAATAACTGTAAATAAAACAAATAAATACATGTTTTTCAATAGAACTGGAACACTAGAAACGTCGAAAACTGAAACAAAACAAGCTACAATTCCAGCAAATTATATTTGGAGAGAGAGAGAAAGAGAGAGAGGGAGGGAGCTGAGTGCCGTTTCAATTTTGACTTAAAGGGAATTAATTAAGGAAAATAAAGGCATGAATTTCTTTGCATTTTCGACTTAAATGGAATTGGTTTATATAATTCAAAACATTTATTGCCTATGTGATACCTGATAAGAGCCTAAATACTAAATTTCTATGATGTCAGCTCTTCAAGCTCTCGACTTATGCTCAATTAAGCGAATCTCTTAATTTATTTTCAGTAAAGATGTATTATTTATCATATATTTTATATTTGTAGAAGATATTGCTACAAAGAAATCCTTTCAAATGAGAACAGTTATTTTCCATTCCCAGAGCTCAAGCTCAAATATAACAAAAAAAAACTTTACCTATACCCATTGAAAATGGGAACATTTGTTGTCTCATAGTAAAGCCCCATATAGATGAAGCATAGTCTCATTCTACAAGTTCTAAGAAAGTTTCAGGGTATCTCCTAGTCAGTCACTCCCGCCTCTTACCCTCTCATATACTATGTATACTATAAGTACTATATTTTGTATCTCTTATACTGCTTGAATTCTACTAAGGAAATCGAATTCTAAGCCGAATCCCCACAAGCACTAGTGTAGTAGAATCATGCAACCTGTCGAAATGCTGACGTCAAACAACTCAGCTCAGCAGCCAGCATATTTCATCGAAGCACACATTTCTCGCACAAAAATCTTCCATTTTCAATTAAAGTTTGCCATAGAATTTCCCACTGGCCGCAAGGCAACAACAAGAAAATTTCCACTTTAAAGGCTCAGCAAGGCCAACTATTTATTATATGACAAACATGTTATTGTTAGCCGCTGAATGTCAACAAAAAATGTTAACTTAATTAAAATGAGAAACAAAAGTCAAATAAAAACAAAACAAAAATGAAAAAGTAAATTTCCTTCTTTGCCTTAACTGACTAACAAATTGGCCAACTAGAACAAGCCAGGCCATGTTTGGTGTGTGTTTACTGTACATGTTGTTGTTATTGTTGTACAAGTACATAGCCTAAATCCAACTTGAATTACACAATTTTGTGGCCAGTCCCGAAAACTCTCCAAAGTCCTTCTCTCTCACACCCAGAACAACTTTACCTAAAACTGTGTTCAAATGATAAATGGTTTTAGCTGTGTGTGCGTGTGTGTGTGTGTGTGCGTGTGTGTGTGTGTGAATGAAAAATATTATTTCTGCTGTGCGCACATAATGAAAATTTGCTGTGAAAAAAAAATGGAAAATGAAATGCAAAACTCAATAGCTGAGCCAGCAAATGAAAAGCCAGCACAAATTTCCATGAAAAATCTTCAGCGCCGAGGTAAAAATCAAAAAATTTACCTCAATTTTAGTTAGTTATCGACAGCTTTCTGCAGCCGCAGACTGAAATTCACATTTGCCAAGCTCATCAAATTCATAACAATGGACAGCCATTGACTTGGCCAACGTTGGCAGGCCAATATTTAACCAATTACCAGGAGAGAAATGCCAGCAATGGAAACCGACTCGGGCATCGTCAAAGCGTGCTATTGGGACCCGTAAAAACGGCTCAGCTTACCTGAATTACCTTTTTGGGTCTACCTTTAGTGGCGCAAATCGTAGCCTGGCTAAGGGTTTTAGCCCGGAGCTATGCAGCTTCATTTGCAGCCGGGCTAAAGTATTGGACTAATGCTGGCCCAAATGAGCTGGCAATTAACACAATAAAATTATGGATAAGCAAGCACATATATATGTGAAACTATATACATATATGTATATACATTTATCTATTTAGCTGTATCCCTGAAGTCTGCAGCAGACTTTCCCTATTTGCCCATTTCAACAGTTCAGACACTTGGGCATTGTAAAGTTTACAAAATATTGCGCGGCATTCCCCGTCGCCTACTGCCCCGCCGTCTGCTTTGCCACGCCCACATCAAAACACAGCTGATTTATATACAGTTGCTTTAACTCTTACTCCTGTTTTAGTCTAATGAAAACTGTGCCAAAATGCCCCGAAAAATGGGACCAAAGATAAACTTGCCTTGTTTTTTGGCCATATAAACAGGCCCAGCCACGCCCCTCGACACCCACTAACCCACACACACACAGACAACGTCCCTCATACACTCTACATCATGTCTAAGTAACTATAAAGCACTTTGGATTGCCCCAACACAGACACACACACACACGCGCATACAGAGCCAAAACAGAATTCGTTGGGGCCGTTAGAATGCCTCACGTGGAGCTGAGCTTAGGGCATGTGAACCTTTGTTAAAGAATCCCAGTGGGCGGACGTTGGGTGGACAGTGGACGACTATGGACTGTGAGTTGCCCCGGACAACGGCGTGTGCCGTACAGCTACACTACAGCAGCAACACTAGTCAACTAAGATGGGAAATAAAAAACACATATTGCTAAAAATTCGCTGTCGTTGCCATCGCCCATCGCCCAACGTCCGATGTCCGCTGTCCGGCGTCCGACGTCGAAAATCCAATGTCAAAGGCAAACTGGCAGGTAGTCAGGTGCGTGTGCTCCCACTTATGAGTGGCTTTTAGTCTGGTCTAATACGCATCATTAGAACATTTAACAGGAAGCACGTGACGGCTCAAAATGTAGGCGGCACAGTTTTCGTGTTTTCCCAGCAAAGAAAAAAAAAGAAAAGGATTCCTCAGGTGAGCTTTTAAGTTGTGATTTTTCTGTACGTTGATGTAATTTTAGGGCACTGAAAAAGTGCTAGAAAGTGTTGGCTTTAAACGTGCGGAAAGGTAAATTATGCATTGATGAAGAATTCGTTTAGATAAATAAATAATAATTATATAATGTGTATGGGTATAATAGAAAATAAAACTCGTTTATTAGAAATCAATTATCATTAAGAAATGTAAAAACATTCTATATCTTCAATTATGTCAAATAACTCATTAAATTAAAATCAAGTTTGCTATAATTTGAAATACGCGCGCCAAACATTTCATAGTGCTGCCACTAATGCTAGCCGTGCTGCCACACTTTTTGCTGTATTATTTGCCATTCACAACAAGCTTTAACATGCGATAGCTAGCTATCGATAGCTAAGCGGCAGAATTCGAAAATTTTAAAGAAAATAAAAACAATGAATTTCTAAAAAGCATATAATTATACATGTTATACAATTTTCTTTTACTCCGTTATGCACTAAAAATGCGTGCTAAAAATTATACTCTCATATATGTAGATCATTGAATTTGAATGAATAAATAATCGTGAATGTTAAAAGCACACTTACCAGCTTACAGTTTACAAATCTATACTGCTCTCTTCTCTCACTTTAATTTGTTTTACTCTCACTCACGCTTTTAGCACTCACACAACACTAGCTGTGAAGTGCATTTCAATTTGCGTCTTGTCTATTTCGTGAGAAGAACAAGTAAAAATAAAATCAAGAGAAATATAATTTCTGTTCACAGGAGAGACAATAACTAAACCGATCAATAGCAGCAACGCACACATACTGAATGACTCCCATAGAACGAAGCTCAGGCTCAGCCTTCACGAGCACTGACAGCAAAGAGAGAAAGCGCTCTCATATTAATTTCTTGATTGTCTCTAAGAAACGGTAATAAAAGCCTTGCGACCAATCCAAGTAAAGAGAGCGGCCATTGGAATTGCCTTGTACTGCAGTAGCAGAGTCAACAGTGAAGGCAGAATTTATAGTCTATGCTCTCAACATCGACAGAATCCACAATATCCACAACATCCTCAACGTTCTCTTAAAATTGTTTTATTATATATTTTATTTTTATAAAGCTATTTAATTGTTAACATTTGTATTTAGTTGTCACAAGCAGAGTTTAATAATTAATTTAAAAAAGCTATTTGTGTGTTTGTATGTG
This sequence comes from Drosophila arizonae, assembly GCF_054131065.1. Classification (NCBI taxonomy): domain Eukaryota; kingdom Metazoa; phylum Arthropoda; class Insecta; order Diptera; family Drosophilidae; genus Drosophila; species Drosophila arizonae. The sequence continues at coordinate 2,263,028 of NC_142924.1, read as the reverse complement.
TGTGTGTGTGTGTGTTTCGTTTCTTGTCTAATTGCCGTGTAAGAAGTGTTCGTTAAAAGTAGAAAATTTACATAAATTGAAAAATACTTTTAATGCCTCCAACGCACCATGCGATGTTTTTTCCACGCTCTTTTGTTTGTGCCTTTTGATTTTGGTATTTTGGTACGAATTTTGTACATTACATATTAGAGACTAAACTAAGTTAGATCGGTGACGGTTCTGTGTTGGAGCTCTTGTGAGGCCTTGCCATATGTATGGAAGCCTTGACAGATCCACTCACGATCCTTGCCAGTTTCTAATGCATTAAGTAGACAATGGCAGCGATTAGCCCGGTGACTAGCATCGAGGCACGTCCCACCGATGCAGCCGATCGACAGTAATACTCATCACAGTCGGCCTCCAAAATGGTCTTGTACTGGGCGAGTACGTCCGACCAGTTGCACAGGCCCACGTTGCACCAGTCCAGCTGAACGGCATTCTGATTGAGGAAGAAGACAACCTTCTCCTTCTCCAGCGAGGCGGGGCAATGGTACTTGACGCCCACAAAGTTGGCGGCAAAGGGACCCAGCTGGCTGGTCTTCCAGCGGCGACTGCCCATGGAATCGAAGTTATCCGCTCGCAGCTTGATGTCATCCTTGTTGATGCCCAGCGCCGTGAGCAGCGTCTGCAGGCCCGACGAGTGCGCGAAGTAGGCCACAACATGTGGCGAAACGGGACTGCTCAGACGAGCGACCATGTCCTGGACGGCACGGCAATTGAAGCGGGTGTTCTCCTCGAAGCCGTAGCCCGAGCCATAGTAGTACTTCAGGTCCTCGGCATATTCCAGCACGGTCACCTGCTCCGGCAGAAAGACGCCGCACCAGACGCTCGTGCGATCCACCCGCCAGGCCTGCTCATAGCGGCAGATATCGAACATCAATTTGATGTCATCCTCGGCTAGGAATGTGAAGCTGTGCACGTTAAGGAGGGACGGAGAGTTAGCAACGCATTGGGATTCGACTCAGGTCACTCTTCACTCACCCAAGTCGTTTCGTAATATCAGCCATGGTGCGATTCCAGATGGCGCTGGTACGAAATTTCTGATACTCGGAGCCCTCGCCCTTGTAGTTCTTGTCCTTGAAGTCCGAGCAGTAGTCATAGGGACGCAGCAGCAAATCCTTTTCGGGTATATCCGCAGCGGTGGCCACACTCGCATCTCCGAAGAGACCCTCGGCAAAGCCCTTGAAGCTCTCCGTGGTGCGCTGAGTGTCCGTGTGACGGAACTGGAGAGGGGGATGAAGAGAAAGAGGTTACAAATCGTATTTCTTTAGGGTCTATAAAAGTTTTTATAGAGACTTGGAAAACTAGCTCATCTAGAGTAACCCAGGGATAATACTTGAAGTCTCCATTTCTTATAGATCATATCATATATTTGAATTTATTCCTCATACTTACCAAATAGTAGCTATCATTGTATTTGCTGGGCAGCACTGTGGGATAGTAGCGCTGGTAGAGCTTGGCTGTGCCGCGCATATCCTCGTAGCCCTGGCTGGTCAAATGCTCCTCAATGTCAACCGTAATGCTCGCATTCCATTTCCACATCTGGATGGCAGTGAGATCGATGAGGCAGAGAGCATTCTCATCGGGCTTGGTGCGGAGCACGCGATAGTTTTTGATAATGGCATCGCGTAGCTGAAGGGAAGACAAACATCGTAAGAGATGAACTCAGTTGGGACTAGGACTGGGCACCTACCTCCTCTAGTCTAGGCGCCTCCCTGATGGTGCCTGGTGTGGGCAGACGTGTGCCGTGTCTGTGGTAGATCCACATCTTCTTCGGCTCACAGCCGGGCACCTGGTACTGCTTGTCCATGTTGGTGCCCTTGACGATCTGGTAGGCCGTCTTCGAGCTGAACTGGCGGGTCTGTGGCCGTTCCGTATCCTTGCCGAAGCAGTAGTCCTGCTGCTGCTGGGCATAGGCCAGGCAGGCCATCGTCAGGAGCAAAAGCAGACGCATGACTGCAATGAGAGTGGAAAGTGTGGCAATCGTTGGTGTAAAAATTTAAATGAAATTTAAGTGGGCCCAGCCCAGGATTTTGTCGAATATCCTTGAACTGTCGCCCAGATGTCATATGTGTGGACAGGGACAGCTGAACAACTGAACAGGTGTGTGTATGTGTCTGTGTGTGTGTGTAGAGGTGGAAGGCGGTCACTAGGTGTGGCATTTAAATTGCTTTGCTCTGCGCGTCTGCCAAGGAGTTGAGTTGAGTCAAGACAATAAAGGGCAGGGCCCCAATACGAATTTTTTTTGCTTTCTACCCATAAGAAAATGCTAGCACACACGCATACACACACACACACACACACACACACACACATACACCTGGAAATTAGGCTAATGATTTTGCGACTGACAAATTGCTGCAGTTTTGCCCGGCTTCAGCTAACCTTAGTCATCATAAAATCCCACTAACGCCTCCCCATTGATTGCTCCGATTCCTCCCGCCATGCGAGTTGTTTGTGCCATTAAAACAAGTTCATGTAATGTTTCAATTTGTAGCACAATATGTTTACGTAGAGCGTTACCCGCATCCAAATTGATTTACAATCGATGTGAATAACGCAGCACCCCAAGCGATACGCTCGAGCGGCGCCTGGATGGTCGCCTTCCTCGAGTCTGTCCTTAATGAATTGACAATATAAACTTGATTAAACCAATTTGTATACGATATTTGTTATTCAATTGCATAGGCTCTGCACAGCATAGTATCCCTCTGTGAACCCCTTTCTGGACACCTCCATTAAATCTTTGCTAATGCCTTGCCCCTCCCTACGCTTGCCACCCTCTAAAAACCGCTCTCTTAATGATGACACAATATCCACATAATTAATACAATTTTTATTTACTATTTTAATTAACTGCAGACGCTCTTTACATATAATTTGTTCAACTGTTCAACCTAGATATTGTAGTACTCTATAGTTTTTTTCCCTGACCTTTACGAACTTTTTAGTCCCCCCATACCTCTTTCACTATTCATTCTTAGTCCTCTTTCTGCATCTGTGCCAAAATCCACTTGCAGACTAATTACTAACCTGCTTCCTAGACTTCTCTCAGGCTACTCCCAAGATTCCTTCCACTATTTCTCCTTTTTCAACTTTTTTCCAACTTTTTTATACCATTTACAAGACCATTTCCTATATTCTTTCTTCTAGACCTACACTACTCAAGACTCCTTTCAAATTCTCAACCGACTTGGACCCTTTCAACACAAACTGTTTTACTTCTCTATATACAACTCGATAATTATCCTCCCCAGGCCTTTACCTGAATTTCTAGACTTCTCTTCTTTTCTTCCATGTACCTCTAGACATTTCCATACACTTCCAGCTAACCCCTCTCCATACACTTCTCTAAACATCTATTTAGCCCCATTCAACTGCAGTAGGCTTTGCTCCCTAGCTAACTGACAGCTCTAATTCAAACAGCTCTCATTCAAATTTGTTTTACGCACTTTCTATTCGCTCCAAAAAGTCTCGAAAATGTCTATCAAGCAATTGTTAGCTAAGCTCAAGCCCACCAAGGCTCAAAAGACAATGGTCGCAGTCTTGTAAGTAGCTATAGCTATCTCGCTCTATAGGTACTCACTACTATCTTCTGCCTGCCACGCCCACAGCATACCATCTGCAGCCACCTTTGGCATGGCTGCTGGACTGGCCATCATCTATTTTACCGACTGGCGTCTCATAACCAACTATATACCACTCTACAATACCAAATATCCCAAGGAGCCACCCAAATAGATACCCAGTAAATACCCTGTAAATGAAATTGCATTTAAGGTCGGCCTCTCAACAATTTATTTCTTGTGACTGCTTATTATAAAACCTCAATGTATACTGACTGCCGATTGAAGGTCTTTCGCATAGTTCAATAAACAGTTGAATTCTAAAATTATTCATGTACATATATACCCATACTTGTGTATCTTTGTGGGACTGTGGGGTATATGCATTTTGTATGCGTGTTGCCACAATGCAAAAGTAAATAAATTGCTGCCAATCAAAATAAACACACATCAAATCAAAACTGTGAAACAAAAACTATTAAATCGAGAAAGACAACAACAACTTTTTAGTTTTTAGTTTTAGAAACCAAAAATAGATCGATGAGAAGCGTCAGAAAGTGGATTATAAATCATGTGATACCCTCTTAAGAAGAATTTGAATTGTACTTTGAAATTCTATAAAATTTATTTGTTGATTAAATATTTAATTTTATTTTAATGTATTTTTAATTTATTGTTTTTGAAGCTAAACTTTGGGTTTTGCGTTCTAAGCGATAGCCTTTCAAATTCCCAAGAGATCTTTATCACAAGAGAGCTGTAGCACTCACACAACTTAATTCCCATGGCAGCTAAAAAATATATGTACTATATGGGGTCTGCCACGCCTCCTTCAGCCTGTAAGAGGGGAAACATCAGGGGAAAAATTGTCGACATAGAAGAGTAGAGAGAGAGTAATAACAGAGTGAAGATTGGTCGATAGTTTATTTAGGTCAAGCGACCTCAAGGACTACTCGAACTACAGGGTATGCAGGGCTGTCTTCCTTTCTTTATAATAATTATTTTCATCTTTTCCCTGCGTGAATTGTATAGACACTAAGGTCTACTTCTATATGTTACATACCGCAAATCCATTCTAAGCTATCCCGTGCTCACCTCCAATTACAGGGTATATATGGAGATGAGCGCACATCTGTGCTCATTGTTTACAACAACATCTTCGGCAGGCGCTGCCCTAATGCAATTGTGCAACATCTCGCGTCACATTCGTGACGTCAGACAGTAAATGGAGCAGGAGGCGGGAGTGGGGCACACTAAATGGAGCTGGGAGCTGGCGGATGGGAGATGGGAGGTAGGGCACAAGTAAAGTCGAACTAAGTGCTGTCAGTCGCAATTTTCCAATTTCAATTAGACGAACAACGCGAGGCCAAAACCAAAAACTATTTCCGAAGGCCAGCTGTGCAGATAGAAAATCGAGAAGATCGAATCGCCTTCGTATGGAAACTGAGATGCAAAGCAAAACAGCATTTGATACTCGTTCAGAATGTGATGCGGGTATATTGGTTACGTGTAATGTCAAGACACACATTAGAGACATTATGTTTGAGACTTTATATTTGGATCTTATACTCTCATCTTATAAAGTTCTAAGATTTTTGAGATACGCCCTTTAGGGGTGTGGCCAAAAAGGATATAGTTTAGCTGGTATATAGGTTTATATGTAGCTTATTACTGAGTATCCAAGAATATGAATATATATAGATATATCTACATCTGGGAGCACAGCTAATCGATCTATATAATATCATTCGCCTCTATAATGAGTATTCTGCAGTCAATCAGGCCCGACAGCCACAGGCTTACTCAACTTTTTTATATTTCAAGACCGTCTTAGCGATTAATTTCACATTGAATGGTGCTGGAAGGAGTTGAGGGTGGGCATAGCTGCGGCTACCCTCTAATTGCCAATGTAATATTCCCACCCACTCCCAAGTGTGCCGCCTCTCGAGGCCCGTTTGATTCGTGCAATTGAATGCGTCGCCTTTGTTTTCTCAATGCGAAATTAAAATTCCAATTTGAACGGCGCGCATCTGCTTAGATCACTGCGAGAGCACTATCTATACGGTACACATATAGGCACATAAATATATATATATACATGTATATTATTCTGCCTATATCTGTACAGCTACAGTTAACAATCTAAACTGCCCCCGCGAGCCCATCCCATCCCCCGCCCACAGCAGCTACAAATCGCGTTTATTTGTTTTAAAATAGCCATTGAAATCGCGTTATTATACTCCTTATATATACCCTTGCCTTGTGGGTATTATGATATGTATAAGGCATTGCGACAGACAACTTTGAAATCGAAAAGTGGACATATACACGCACATACATATGTGCATATATATGCCTGATAAGACGCGAGTGTGTTCGTTCTATCGCAACGAGACAGTGCTTCAGCGTTTCTTATGGACACTTGCCATGGATTAAAAATATAAAAAAGACAGTTGAATCGTTTAAAGAGATTATATAAAGTTTATGAAGTAATAAAAATTAAATTAAATCAATTTCAAATCAGAATTTTATTATTTGTTGATGATTATTTTTATTTATGATTAGAAATAACTAAGAGCTTTGCTGACTGCATTTTCCGATTTGCCACGCCCCCCATACACCATACCTCATTCAATTTGAGCTGTATAAATTTCAAGCTTCTAGTCTTTATCATCAATAGAAAAAAGAAATTTTTGAAATAACTATATATGTATATAGGATATATATTCGATCGATAATATTTTTAGAATCCAAATTTGCCTCTGGCTTCAATAGTTGGTGAACCAATATACTCATTTCACTTTCGCGAATGAGTATAAATAGTTTTTATTAAAATTCCGATCATATTAATAAATGTTTCGACAAAGTATTAAACAGTTATGTAAATATCTCCATTATTTGCTAGTTTCAAAGCAGATATAAATCCATATTCGCGTTGATATTTAGTGGTATTTAAATGGTAAGGTGGTAAAGAAAAAACTATCACAGCTGTATAAATATATATGTATAAATATTATATGTATAACTGCCTAATCTACAATGAAAATTCCATTATTAAATCTATAAAATTCATGTTTAAAATATGTTAAGCGATTTTTGAAGAAACCTATTTTGCTTTAACAAAATATATATGATTTATAATATATGAGTAAGACTATTAAACTCTGCCAAAACTTAAGCTTTAAATTTATGTTTATATTCTAAAATCATTTTAAAATAAAATCCTGTGCTATGTGAAAGAGTATATATTCATATAGATATAAATATCTAGATGCACATATATACATATTTATACACTTGTTCATATTTCATCGTTATAAATACAATTTAATTCGTGCCATTTCCCATTTGTTTTTACTATGCCTTAGCTGATTTATTAATTTATTTATGTTTTCATTCGACGTACGTGACATTTACTAATTTTTGCTTAATTTTACGCAAAAAATTTCGCATGCGAAAAATTTGTTCTTCGTGCCGAAATATACATATATATGTACTTTAGTATAGATCTAATATTTATGCTGCCAGCTGCCACAGATTTCATATAGTACTAAACAGAACTGACCAAAAAAAAAAAAAAACAAAAACCCCAATAAAAAAGAGCTCCAATCATAATTTAATTGATTTGTTATGGAGGCACGCAGATTGCCACAGCTCCAAAAACAAAGACAGATCTGACTCTCTCTCTCTCTCTCTCTCTCTCTTTCTCTCGCTCTTTCGATCATTGAACTCAGCTCTGCAATTTTTTAGAGATTACGCAACACTATTAGATATGAGCTTCGAGCATTTCTAGTTAATTGATAAACACGCAAGTGCCAAGCGTTTTCTTAGCGTTTCTGACGCGTTTTTAAACGCCCAGCGCTAAATAATCGCTGCTTAATTTGCAAGTGTCTGTCAAATCTGACAGTTGGTTAACAAAATTTGTTGTTGGCACAAAAATAAGCTACTATGTGAAACTAATAGCAATGCAAGATTTGAGTGAGTAAGAGAAAACTCATATAAAAATTGGATACATCTTAGAAAAAAAAAATAAAGTGCCCCATATAAATACAATAAAAAATCTTAGAAAAATAACTAGAATAGTAGAAAAAATCTGGATAAAAAAAATTATAATGATAAGTGAATGAAAAAATTATTTACTTAGCACATTTAAAGCTTGTTTTAGATATAATAATATTTTTTTTAATATTTGTAAAAATCTGCAAAAATATTTTTGAACTAAATTTAAGAAATAAATGAAAATTGTGTTGTCTATAATTTGATCAAGAAAATTAAGTAATTAATTAATGATATATAAAAAGCCATGTTTCTAGATATTTTGATTTTTTATTTAAGTGTCCCAGTGAGCTTTTCTCTCAGTGTACTAATTAGCGAAAATATGCAAACTGTTGTGTGTATCAACAGAGATTTTAAAGCGGTCAATTAGCATAAGATGAAAATCGAATGTAAGCACTTGATAGGAATATATATATACCGGAATTATATAATTAAATATGCTGCACAACAGCTCTACAGCCGGAATGAAATCAAGGAAATTTATATAATAATAAAATGAAATTAAATAAAATAAAATATGTCTAGACTTGGGAATTGAGATTTCATTGATCTGCATCTAGTTAGTATGCAAGAGACATGGGCGAACCCTTTAGGATACATATATACTATATATGTTTATACGCACACACATGTACATACATACACATCCAATTGTAATCAAGTTTGGGAGACATGTCTGTGCCGCATTTGAAATTAGACAGAGAGCTGTGAGCATAAATGTCAGACGATTCCCCAATGAGGCGCTTGATCTTCGCTCTGTGGGCAAGAAGACATTTTAATTTATCACTTCTCCCCCTATATATATATACATATTGATCGTCTCACTGTCTGTCTCTCGCTCCCTCTCACTCGCTCATTCTTTATTTAAAGTGCTGACCTTAAGGGTATAGTTAGCCATTGATATGTGGATGTGGGCCGGGGAAGCGCTGAGGTTGTGGGCAGGGTCACAAACAAAAATTTCCACACACAAATTTTATTTTGACTATTGGAATTTTGTAAGAGTTTTCGTGTATTTTTCTGAATTCCGTAATCCGAAAAAAAAAAAAAATATTTGGCAAAAAACAAAAGGCGAGCGTGTCGTAAAAACTTAAAAATAAATAAAAATACTTAGCAGAAAGCGAATGTTTGTGTTTTATGTAGCAAATTTAAATTGAAAACATTTTCAAATCAAATACATATTAAGTAATACCCATTAAAATAAAACGACTCGAAAGCAGAGCTAAATTTGACATCAAACGCTATTTTCAGAGCACAAAAGCGGGAAAAGCGGGAAAACTGTTTGTTTTTCTATTTCCATTTCTCTTTCTCTATCTCGTTCTCTATCCGTTGGTTAAGGTTAAGTGCAGATACTGCCACTAAACGTCTAATGCCAAAAATCTATTTGGCAACGGGGCCAAAAATAATTATATCTAGACTCTAAGAGTCCATAAGCAAAGAATTTTTTTTTTTTAGTTTTTTTTTTTGTTTTTTCTTGACAAATTTTGCAAAATTTATTCAATTTTATTTTAGTTCAAATGAAAAATGAAAACTAACAAATGTGAAAACTATGGAAACTGTTCACAGCTTATGTGAGGGTGTGAAATGAAGTGCAGTAAGGGAAATAAGGGAAAACCGGTTTTCCCAAGTCGTTTTCGAAAACCAATTTTCATGTTGGCCTAAAAGTCGAGCTGCGATCAGGTAGCCAAACACTTGAAGCGTCAACAGCAAACAACAAAACACAAAACAAATAGCTAAGGCATATACACAAACACACACATACATACATACAGCCATCTATTCCCATACACCTTCACACACACTATCAAAGCAAGCAAATGTGCTGTGCGACATTCTTGCGTACAGTTTGTTTTGATACCCTATGTAAATGTCTTCCAGCAGGGCATATCAGTTCAGTTCCTAAGTGTTATGGGCAGGGATTAGCCTATAGATGAGTGCATCTGGCTTATATTATTTGTGTTTGATAAAGATCTAAATTGCTTGACAGCAACTGAAGCAAGCTGGACCCTTCTCAGTGTCTTCTATGTAAGTTCCTCTATTTACCCTACCTGGGCTTACTCTATATAAGAACTTGACTTCACTCAAGTTTCAGGCTCAGCTATTTAATTCTACATACATATTATTGTATTCTACAGCTCTTCATACTTCCTTTGCTGAACTTGTCAATGCCCTTTTCTTTTTCTTCTTCTACCTTCATCAAGACTCTTTCAGATCCAATTGAAGACTCGCCTTAGACCAGCTACAGCACATCGTCTCGTTGCTTAAGCCCTACGACAACATGGTTCGCTTGTCATCTATTTATCTTTGGCTTTTACCAGTTTGTCCAGAATTTAATGAGCCATAAGAAAGAAGCAGAAGAAGAAGAGGAAGCGCAAGTGGGAGACGAGCGTGTTTAATTAGCTCCAAGCGGTCTATTATAATATCTGGATCTTATTTTCTTTTTTGGGGCTGTGGGAAGTCGCGTGCTGCACTGCCACGGGGCAAGTCATAAATCTGTATACCTGGCGTGGGCATGTCGTGTGGGCATGTGGGTATGTGGGCGTGGCATGACCACTGTTTATCCTAGGCCCGAGCGATTTGTTTAGCTTATCTCAGGCCGTGTACAACGCGACAACGAGAACGACAAAAACTTTTTAATTGTTCCACATTATATCATGCACAAGCATTGTATTCGTTTCGCTATTCTATGTCATTTCATTCTCTCTTTTTTTGGGGAATTTGTTAATTCATTTGAGTGCCAGTTAATTATTTTGATTGCGCGCGTTTTAGAACGCGTGCAAAAAACAAAAACGCGTGCGATTTGCATGCGATTAAAGAAGGAGAAAGAGAGAGGGAGAGAGAGCAAACTGAGTCAGCGAGGGGTTTGAGGCGTGGAAGGGGGAGATGGGGGCTATGTATTACCACTAACAGCAGCCAACTGTTTGACCAAGCCCGGCAATTTCGACTGCCTAGAGGAGAGTTCAGTAAACCTAGGTTAACAGCCGAAAGACGAAACTTTCCAGCGGAAATCGCTTAAGAGACAATAGAGTTGAGAAATCTGCAAGAATAAGACGAAGATGCCATACGTAATTATATTTGCGAATCAGTCTAGAACAAAGGCTTAAGTTATTACCTGAAGTAAGTTCTATATATATGGAAATATAAGGTCAACTGTAATGATATTAGCGAAACTAAAAAAATTAAAATTCAATATTATAATCAAGATTTATATTACTTAGTAAAGTCTTGAGTCTTTAAATTAGGAAATAATAAGGAAAGTTTTCTACGTACAACAATTAAATTTGCCACATTTGCTAAATTGTCACATTACACTTGAATAAATAATAAGAACTGGCACAACTTTCCCTAACTTAACATGAAATATTATTGTGGCTATTAAGCTTGGAGACAGAAAATCACAAGCTAACAAACAGTTAGACATGGCAGCAACAACTCGAGCTCTCTTACATATATAATTACAAAAAACTCTGAAAAGTACCAAATATTTCACATATTTTACGACTTAGTTAAAATACCTTCGACTAGGGTAAAAAATCACACGCTGCGTGGCTGAAGAAGCCGATGAAACCCAAGCTGAAGAAGCAGCAGAGGAAAAACACAAAAAACCAAAACAAAATGTTACCAAAGACTTGATTTATGTCGTTCCCCCGCCCCGCCTTCTAAATCAAATTTCAGCGATTTTTCATTCATATGCAAAAAGGTGGCTCACAAGAAAATTAGCCGGGAATTCGGTTGAGCATTTTGTTGAGCTCATCAAAAAGTCGAGACAAAAATTACAATGTTGTTTTCATTGTTGTTGTAGTTGTAGTTGTTGTTGTTGTTAGTCAAATCAAATGTCGTGTCGATGCGAGAGTCTAAGGCGTATCAAGTCATTTATATAACTAATATTAGACGATTATTAATATTGGACGACAAACAGGTTTTCTCGCACATAAACAAATGGTATTTGAATTCTTGTTCTCTGTATTTGTTGTGTTTAATAATCAGTGAGGCACTTGTGCACTTGCTATTTATATTTGGTTTTATTAATGAATAAATTTTTAAAATGCAACGTTAAAAACAGACCTATATATACGTAAATATTTGAAATACACTCAGAGGCAGCGCGTAATTAATTTCTCAACCGTTTCACACAAAGCGGGTAAACAGCCAAACGGGCAGCGTAAAGTAACGCAACTCAACCGCACACGAACGCGTCTCAAATGAAACTGAAACGAAAGAGCGTAAAGCACGAGCGTTTATAGCAAAACGACGCGTGAGAGCGCAACTCTGCTAGCAGCAGAGCTCGTAGCAGAACAGTTGAATGGTAAGAGCAGAGCAAGAGCAAACACGAACACAAATATCATTATGAGAACGGCCACCAAAGCTGCAGCGGCAGGAGCAGCAATGCACATCAAGCATCAACGAGCGCAGCAGCAGCCGCCGACAGTGGGCAGCGACGCAGGGCAGAACTGAGCACGAACATAGTAAAATAGGCACTAGAGCAGCAAAGAGAACGCAAGCAGAGAGAGAGCAATTGCAGGTAATCCTTGCTCAGCAAAATCATAAAATTTAGAATAGAAAAATATGCAAAAATTGTGTATTTTTTATAGTTGATCAGTACGCAGAGGTATTAGTAGTGCTTTTTGGTATTTCTGCTAATCACAGAGATTATGTTTGGTAACAGTTATTTGATTTGTTGGCTCTTGAGTGTAAAGGTGTGTTGAGTGTTTTTGCTGTCGCAGTTGCTGATATCGTCAAATTTCTCTATAAATTGACTTAATCGAGGCACTTGAGGTGCGCCTGCGTCACATGTACATATATGCAGATAAGAAATCCGTTATTCCTTAGATAAATGCTTCGTCTGGTAATTCATTTTTCTCGTCCAATTGAAGGAACTGATGAAGTGCGGATCGAATGCTCCAATTGGCCTCCTCTTGCAGGATACGGGTGCACCACTTGGGGCGCAGTCCGGTTATTTCCTGAAAGATGTGCAGCTTATGCTCCTTAACATCCAGAGAGTCATCAGGCTCTGGCTCCACCTCGGGCGGCTTGACAACCTTGAAGGCATCTCGCAGCTGCTTTGGCGTCGGATTCATAATGTTGAGACGTTCGTTGGCAATAATCATGCGCTGAGCTCCTTCGCCAACGCCCTGTAAAGGAGCAGAAGTTGAGAAGCGCTTGGAGTAACTATTCCAATCACACTTACCCGCCCAGTGTCCCGCACTCGGAGCACGAACTGCCTGCTAAAGGCGAGCAACAAGTCCGGCTCATCGCGCAGCACGCCAGTCACATAGATCATGGCGCCTTGTTCATCGTGGTGCATCACATCCGTTTGCAGCGAGATGTAGTCATGCGTCACCTCTGGCAGCTGCATCAGAGCCTGCATTACATCATGTTCGCCCACATGCACGCGACACGTGTCCATCGAATTCTTGAGCAGATTCCTGCTGAAGTAATTGTATTTGTTGATGCGCTTGCACAGCTCATTCGTCGGCTTGGTGGGATGGGCACGGCGGATGTCAAAGCTGCAGGTCAGCGTGAAAATGGACTCGTCAGTGTAGAAGCGGTTTAGGGTAAGGCGCGTATCCGTTTGCTCAAAATCCTGCAGGTAGGGATATAAGAACAGTTCGCCCGCTAGCTCATAGCCACTCGTGTCGCAGAGGAAATCCTTCTGGGGTGTCAAGCCCGGCTTTGTGCTCAAGTCCACATCGTCCAGTCGCAAGAGACCAGGACATACCTTCTTCACATCCCGAATATACTCACTGGGCAAGACGTATTTTTGGCACAAAGGATTGCCGTGCAATCGCAAGGACCTCAATGGGATCTCGTTCAGCGCAGTTAGCATCGACAGATCATAGATCCAATTCTTACCAAGATCCAAAGCCAGCAGGCCATTCAGCAACGATAATGTGCGCAAATTGAGGCCCAAAATCTTATTGTCGCCCAACCGCAATTCAATGCAGTTGCCTAGGAATTTGCGCGATGCCATCCGCAGGACGCTGCTTAGGATGCGCGGCGAGCTTAAGCTAACGATGACATTCTCCAATTGTTCTGAGCTTTGAAAGTCCTCCAGATTCAGGACACGATTGGTGGCATTGAAGCGGTGCTGCAAAGCCTGCTCAATGCATTTCTTCGGCTGCAAATGTCCTTGCTTCATGGCGGTCACATTCATGCGCAGAAAATAGGGTATGGAGTTCCGATAAGTGAGCTCCTGCTCATCTGGCGTGATTTGAGGAATCTTTATTTGAAGATTGCAATCGTTGACCAGGTGCTCAATTTGATCGAAGCACTCACGCACCAGAAATCGATGCTGGGCAGATTCAAACTGAAACAAATGGAAAGCAACGTAAGTAATGATAATCAAAAAGAGTTGGGTTATATTTCGGATCCTGAAACATCCTTGACAGCCCCTCTAGCTCACCTTGTAGTAACATGGATAAAATTCACTCAATTCAGGCGAAACCATTACAAAGAAAAAGTTAAATAGGTCCTCCTTGTTGAACTTATGATCCGCATCGGGAATCTATAATAATAGGGTTTGTTATAATTGTGTTCTCTGGCATTCCTCACATATATACTCTACCAGAAAGGCATGCCAATGCTTGCTATCCTTGAACTTTGATAGCATTGACTTGTTGGTCCAATCGATGCGCACCCCGTCGCACTCCATGTCAATCTCATAGTTGAGCGGCGTGTATAGCTTGTGGAGCTTATCAAAGGGTACGCCATCCTAAAAGTACAGAGTAATAGAATATTTTATAATACTCGATGATGATCTATTAGTTTCGTCTTACCACAAATTGAAAATTGTTAATCAAAGGGCTTAAGCAATCGGGAAACTTATTGGCCTTTGTTAAAGGATTGTTTGCCAAATAGAGGTGTTTTGCTCTCACACGTTCTAGATCGCTGCAGAGGCGCTTAGAGGATTGGATCTGCAATTGAGAAACATTAGTTCAAGTCTTTTTATATATACATATATCTATGTTTATCTAACTACTCACCGAATTTCCTGTTATATCCAATAATTCATAGTCAAAATCGCCAAAGATTCGCATGGGTGAAATATCGGTGAGATCATTTTGGGATAAATTGAATCCCTTTATGGCACGACGACGATCGTCGTTGTTGTGTATGGTCGAGCAGACCAGATGAAAGGTGAATGAATTTTTCAATCTGACCTCAAAGTATTTGAACGCTGGATGATTGTTAAACTTGCTAAGGTTCACAACGTTCTCCACGCCACGATGGTTCTCCAGACGATTTAAGAGGCGATCGGTTACCTGCAGATATAGAGAATTGCAGAAATCATGCAATTGTGAACCACTATACTTATACTTTACCTGGGATATGATTAGTGTAGGTGAAATGTGACTCCTCTGATGCTCAGCCACATTGAACCACGCGGCCATGGGGATAGAGGCACCGGAAATGAGGCGAAGGGTTAAGCTGCGCTTGAATAACAGATCCAATGCCGGCTTACAGGCGCGTACAAAAAAGGAGTCCACCAATTGGCCCGTCTGCAGTCAGCGAAAGCAAATTAGTAAATCAGCAAAATAATAGAGATCCAACATACTTTATAGTTAACTGGATAGAACGGTTCATTCTCCACCGTCTCGTAAATAGCATTCAATATCAGCTCCTTGGGATTCGTTGTAAAATTGAGTATACCCTCGTGATGGACGCAAATTTCAACCCAGTTCAAGCCGGGGCCACTGTCGTAGTGCCGGGTCTTATAAAACCTGCGCGCATCTCTGTACTGCACCGCAATGGGCTGGTACTCGAGGCCACAGTTTATCAGACGATCGCGTGCTGTAAGGATCCATTGATTTTATATTTACTATGTTAATTAAAAAAACAAATTTATAATTTATAATTCTTACGCTTCCATTGACTTTCGTCCATTTTGGTTGATTGACAGCCAACGATAGCTTAAAATATCGGGTGTCCTAAGTAATCGACAAGTCAATCAAGCTGTAAATTCTTGCCTGCACGTGGTACAAATGTGAAATAATCGCTGATATTTGTACCAATGTTACGTTGATATTTTTGGTTCCATCAACAATATCCAACATTAAAATAGAAAAATACACATTTTCGTAATTTTTACGCTTATATATGGAATATTTGCTCCAATTTTATGCATTTGGTACATTTCTATGGTACAAGATAATTTTGTAAGGTGGCAACCACGGTCGCGTGCAAGCTGAAATCACTGCTGAAATCAAAGGCGATGTAGGATCGATAAATCTAAGCTGCTGTTCAGCTTGAAAGTAAAAAACTATGATTTAATTAATACTTATTGTATTGTTATTATTTAAATCTTATTGCCTACAACAGAGTCTTTCAGATTACATATGAAATTACTTCTTGGGCGACTTCTTCTTCGCCTTGCTCTCCTTTCTGCCCTGATAGAGGCCTGTATAGTAGCCAGACATGTACCAAGCCGTCAACATAGCGACAAAGTCCTGTTCCGGCTCACTATCCATGCCGCCAGTGGGCGAGAACATGGGCGGAACAAGTGGCATTGGTGGCATCACCAACCCAGGTCCACCCAATCGTCCACTCGATGAGCCCTTGCTTTTCGAGCTAGACTTCTTGGAAGCCTTGGCACGCTGCTCTGGCTGCGCTTCCTCGGTCTCAGCGCGTTTAGAATAGAGTATTTGTTCGCGACGCGCCTTGTTGCCCCAACTGGGCAATAGATCAGCCAGGAGCACCTCCTGTTCGTTTTCATAGCCAACATAGCGTAGCACGCAGGTGCCCGCAATCTCATTGATGGATATCACTGTGCCCTCGTAGTCCAATCCATCGGTATATGTGGCACGTGCAAAATCACCAACTTTGAAAACTAGCTCCTGCTCTTCGGCCTCTTCCTGCGGTTCCAAATCGACATCTGAAGTTGAAGCTGCTTCTTTTTTTTCGGGTCTATTTTCCTCATGCGTGTTGGTTGAGTCGGCAATGCGACGAGCGAGCGTTTCACGTGCCAAATTTATGGAGTCATCGTAGGCCTTTATTAATAGGCTATCCTCCCAAATAAGTTGTTCGTCAGACATTTGCAATTTAATTTTTGTGCGGAGATTCAATTGAATATGTGACAATTCGAAACGCGAAATGACATTAACTTAATCGATATATCGTGGTACATATCGATGATAACAGAGTTGCCATAGCATTAACATTGTACTCTCTGTGAATAGCAACAGAGAAAGAGGCAGAGCAAAAGCGAAAATCATTCTCAGCTCACAATTTTGTGTTTTGTTGCGAATATTAATTTCAAATAATAAAGAATAATGGCTGCAGTGGAAACGTTGTACAAGGAACTCTGTGCTGAATGGTCCAAGCGACCACCAAATACACAGCGATGCGGGCAGCTGCTGGATCAGCTCAAAGTGGCGTTGGTCAAAATGCAATTTCTGCCCACAGACGGCAAAGATGCACAGAACTCGAAGAAGCAACTTTTGTTGGCACGCGCCGTGTTGGAAATCGCTGTGGAGCATAGTGTACTGACCAAGGATTTACTCGCCTTCGAAAGGTACATGTCACAGTTGAAATGCTACTATTACGACTATGCCAAGATAATTGGCGAATCGGACAGTAAATACAAATTGTTGGGCCTCAATCTTCTCTATCTGTTGTCCGGCAATCGTGTTTCCGACTTCCATACCGAACTGGAGCTCCTGTCGGTTGACATAATACAGCACAATCAGTACATACGTCCTATTCTGGCACTGGAACAATATATCATGGAAGGACGCTACAATAAGATCTTCCAGGCGAAATCCTCAATGCCTGCCGAGATCTACAATTATTTCATGGATTTATTGGTCGAGACGGTGCGGGATGAAATCGGCGCCTGCATTGAGATGTCCTACGAGAAGATTTCGGCTAAAGATGCTGCAAAACGACTCAATCTGCGTGTGCCGGATGAAATCAAAGCGTTCGGCGAGAAACGTCAATGGAAATTGGAAAGCAATGGAAATTACAGTTTTACCGATCGCAGCATTAAGCCCAAGGAGCTGCTGCCCTCGGTGGAGCTGGCTGAGCAGGTGCTTAGCTATGCCCGCGACTTGGAAATGATAGTTTAAGCTACCAGCAAATTTTGTAATAAAAATAAAAACCCTAAATAATACGTTTAGTAAAAAATGTTTATTTGACACAAAAGTATGACCATATAACATTGCCCATAAACAAATCGATGATTTCTAGAAAAATCATCGTTAGAATATATAAATTGAAAAATCGATAGCTCATTGCTGCCGCACATCACTAACTTGTGGGAACGAACGGGTGGAAAAAAATAGTCGCTCGCTCGCTGCGATTTATTGTTATTAAAATTTGTTAAATAAGTCAAAAAGAAAACAAAATCAATGGCCTGCAACGCTAGCAAGACGCATCTGTTGCGCTCAATTGCCGTAAGTTCTATGCATTATGTGAGCTGTTGCACTTAACCAACAAATCTCGATTGATGCAAAAAAAATTTTTGCGTTCCGTGTTACGTAAAACGAAAAGTTTGTAATTTTTGGTTGTTTATGTTAGAAACGCGGTTATGCGACCTGCCCACGCCTCGTCGGCGACACCTCGCCCATCGCCGTCAACGTGCTGGATAACAAGCTGGTGGTGGCCACAGCTGATGCCTCGGTGCCCGTTTCTCGTGTCTCCATCGTGCTGCGGTGAGTGCCACGCCTACCAAAAAGAGGCTGCCGTTGTTATGATTGATAATGTAATTCGCAGTGCCGGCTCACGTTATGAAGCGTACGACACACAGGGCGCTTCGCATTTGCTCCGTCTGGCTGGCACCTTGAGCACCGAGAGATCGACGGCCTTTGCCATTGCACGAAACATCCAACAGGTCGGCGGCAGCCTGACCGCTTGGGGCGATCGCGAATTCGTTGGCTACACCGTTGAGACGACCGCAGATAATGTGGAGACCGGTCTGCGTTATCTGCAGGATCTCCTGCAGCCCGCTTTCAAGCCCTGGGAACTTAAGGATAACGCCAAGACCTTGTACAATCAGTTGGATTCGGTGTCCAAAGAGGTATTTATATAAATACATGCTGTACATGGGATTCTATAGTATTCTTCAATAACTCTTCACTTGTAGGAGCGCGCCATTGAGCTGGCACACAAGGCCGCCTTCCGCACCGGTCTGGGCAACTCCATTTACATCCCACGTTTCCAGCTGGGCAATATCTCAAGCGAGAGCTTGCTCCACTTCGTTGGCAGCACCTTCAATCCCAGCACTGCTGCCGTTGTGGGCGTCGGCGTGGACAACAATCTGCTCTCTGGCTTTGCCCAGAATCTGATTTTCCCTAGCGGCGGCGGCTCCGTCAAGAGCAACAATAGCTACTACGGTGGAGATGCACGCAAGGACACAGCTGGAGATCGCGCTGTGGTCGCCGTTGTTGGCGAAGGTGGCGTTGCTAGCAACCAAAACGAGGCTTTGGCATTCGCCATTTTGAGGCAGGCTGTTGGCGGCGGTGCTGCCACCAAGCGTGGCAAGTCCGCCGGCGCCTTCGGCGAGGCCGTCAGCTGCGCAGGTGATGCACCCGTGTCATACCAAGCCATCAACAAATCCTATACAGACGCCGGAGTCTTCGGCTTTGTCGCTTCCGCCGGCAGCAAAGATATTGGCAAGGCAGTTGATTTCCTGGTGCGCGCCCTGAAATCTGGCTCTGTGTCCGATAAGGATGTAGCTCGTGGCAAGGCAGTGCTGAAGGCACGTGCCCTGTCCAACTACTCGTCCGACGGTGAATTGAGCAAGCAAATCGCTCGCCAGGCGGCCATCACCCGAACTGTGCTGGAAGCCGATGCTTTGGTGGCTGCCATCGATGCCGTCTCAGTGCAACAGGTGCAGGCGGCGGCCAAGAAGGTTGCGGGCTCCAAGCTCTCGGTCGGTGCCATCGGCAATCTAGCCAATGTGCCCTACGCTTCCGACTTGGCTTAAGTAGTTAATCTTGTAAACAAAAAAAAAATGTAATTTAAATACCCTGCCTGGAGACATAACGAAATAAAACTGTTGTCATTCACGATATCGAAATTAGAGAATGTTTTATGTGTGGTATATAATATATATGTGTCCTTTATCATCTAGCTTAGCTAGATCAGATATTGGACTGTTATTTGGATTATTTCGTTCTTTCTTTTTTATCTATTAATTAAACAATTCTTCATAAAACAAAGTTTTTTATTTATAAACAAGATTTTAAAATTGAAACTCGACATTTGCCGAATTCGAAAATGCCCTTGCGGCAGCTATAGAAATTTATGATATAGGGGTTGCAGTTAAGATTCAGATATTTGATAGATAGCAAACTGCATATAAGAATATGTTTTGTATATATGATAGATACTTGATATATATATATAATGCTATATCTGATAGATCAAGTATGATTTAGCTGATATATAATTGGGAAAATATATATAGAGTGCAAATATTATACACATTTTAATTTATTATATATTTTTCCATATATTATAATAAAAGTTTATTATGAAATATTTTCGAAAATCGAGAAAATTCAATTTTCAACTGATAATTTCTATATACAGCATATATAATATTGATATATATTTTATTTAATGTATTTTAGGCACTTGATGTAACTTTTTGGTGAGAGAATAAGTAAAATGTTCAAGTTAAAAAATATGTATAAAGTAAAATCATTCTATATATTTAAATATGATGTCGATAGAGATCGATTTAGATTATCGTTGTAGAACTTGACTGACTTTGGTGAGAATTACATTGCGACTCTAAACAACAGACAGACGAAGACTATATATACTTGAATGTTGTTACAGATCAGCCATATAGATAAATATATACATATCAGTATACAACAACAATTGACATAAATGAAATATATATACATATACATAGGAAAAATTTATATATAATGAATGCTGCAAGGGCATTTTAACATTATTTAATATATATATATATATAAAGTATACACATATGCATACATTCAACAAAAATCTTAGCAAATGCTTTACAGGCATACACAATGGGTTATAGATATATCTTGCATATATACAAATATAAACACATATATATGTATGTGCTATATATACCGATATATCTAGCTCCTATTCGCAACATAGTTGTAACCTGTCCCTCAGACAAGCACCACAATAAGAATGGCCACAAAGAGCAGTACTATGACCAGCCAATAGCCCCAGGTGCTATCCTTTCTGGTCACCTGGCCAATGGTGCGCGTTTCACGCTGCACGCCCGCTTCCACGCGATCCATTGTGTTGGCCAGATTGTCCAGTATATTATGCTGATCGTCCACCTCTTCGTAGACCTGGGTGGCCAGCTGGCGCTGTCGCGAAAGGGTCGCCGACAGCGCCTCCAGTCCCCGATCCTGTTCCTCGAGTATCGCGGCCTGGGTTAATTTTAAGCTGACAATATCTGAGGGCGGAGCAGCAGCAGCGGCTGTTGTGCCCATTTGCTGCCAGACTGAGGTGGAGCTGGTTGAGGGGCGTGCGCTGTTGCTGTTGATCGTGGCATCTATGCTGCGTAAGTCTGAGTTGAGCTTGTCGAAGTTTATGCGACGCTGCTGCAGCTCATGCTCTGAACAGGACTCCCAAGTGATGGCATTATCCAGAACGACCTTGAGATGTTTCACATCTTTGGCCAGCTGCTCACGGCTCACATCAATGCTGTTCGTTAGCTTTGCATATTCCGGAGAGGCGACGGCGCCGCCCAGCTGCCTCCGCTTGTGCAGCAGACCAAGCAGCTGATGTCGCAGACGTTCGCAGCCCTCAAACTCGATGTCCCTGCAAACGTTGGCGATAAACATATATATATATATAAATTAGTATTAGTACTTCTCACGCATACCATGAGTCATGATCTACAAGCGACATATTTTTTCAAATCTTTATCGCAGCCAATTAAAGCATTTGTAAGCGTTCTCTTCAATTTTCGCCAATTGCGTTGTTTTCTTTCTTCTTCTACTTCGTCTGGTATTGCAGTGACTCGCAATCAGCTGTTCGGTTAACAGCGCTGCGGTTTCTTAACATTCCGTATTTTTAGGCAGTTTTATAACATATATTTCAAAATATGTATAAAAAAGCATTTTATGACAAAATAAATTATTTTTTACATACAATTTATTTATACAACTCATGAATTTGAAATAAAACAATCAACGCATTTAACAGTTGCATAACTGCTCTCAATGCAACAGCGATGGCCGTTTGGCTAGATTCCCGCTAACTAAATGGCCAGTTATATGGCAAAATATTTATGTATTTTTTTGGTTAAAAAAGTCCTTGATAGCTTTTAACTTATAACTATTGAGTTTAGACTTTTTGTATAATTTAATAAATATACAAATTAGTTATATGAAGCTAACTCTCTGTCAAAAGTAGGTACCAAAATAGTAGCAGCACTAAAGAGCATGCTAACAGAGAACACAACAGAATTTGCAAGCAACAGCTGTCAGCTGTTTGCCCGCTTTTATTTAACAGAATAATACAGGCGGGATTTGGCTGCAATTATGTATGGTACCCACTACAGATAAACATGTAAAAGTACAATTTAAAATAAATTTAAATAACTTGTAATATATATACAAGATTTACACTATTTTTCTCTACATTTAATTGCACATACTGTAAACAGCATATCGTCTGCTAATCTCTCTAACAGCAAACACTACCATCTGTTACTGTTGACCACAATTTCCAACACTCACGCACACTGCTGTACAACCCAACACTAGCAACCAAATCATTATTTACGTTAAAAATAATTCCGTGCTGTGCCGTGTCGTGTGTGTGGCTGCGTATTCGATTCCTTGCCACAATTTTGAATTGAAAATCACCGTTACACTCAACTGAAATAATCCCGTTGGCCAGTTAAAGTAATTGGTAAAATTCAGATCAATTAAAATCAACCAAATAATTTGTTACGTCACATGAAAATTTCGGCGTGGAAAAGTATTTGGCTGTGTGCGTTGATAACTGTAACTTTTCTGTAGGCGACGCGCGGTGCACGAGCTGCAAGTAAAAGACATACACACACACAGATACTGGTGCATTGCCTGTGTGTATGGTATATGAAATATGAATTTTGAAGCGCATTCAGGATAGTGTTAGGTGCTTTGTTATTATTATTATTGTTGTTGTTGGAGGACATACAGTAGTCGGTGCTTAGAATTTCATTTGGGTGTGGGATACTTTTGTTATTTTTAAGGAAGTCTCATATTCACTTGTAATTGTGATTCGTAGGAAGTAAGATCTCTAGTAGTATAAAAATAAAAATAAAATAGTGTAATTTCAACTTCAAATCGGAACGCAACATAAGACAAAACAACAACAACAACATACTCGAAAACCACCAATTAACATCGTCATTAACAGCAGCAGCAACAACTACTAATACTACTACTATTACAAAAACAACTACAAAAGTTAACCGTTAACCGTCGCGCATCCGTCAACCTTCAAAATTGTTTTCTTCTTACGCATTGAGTAATAAAAGAAGTAAAAACCCAAAAGGAAAGGAAGAACTACGTACCTAACTAACGTATCTAAAACGCGTCCTCCTTCTGGCATTGTGTTTGTGTGCGTGCGAATGCAACGACAACAAGAATCTCTCTTCAAGCAACAAGACGTAACGTAGAGCTGCGTTCGGTAAGTGTGGGTTAAGCGAGGGGAAAAGCAACATTCATTTTGCTTTTTTATTATTCTATTTTTATTTTTATTTTTTTTTTGTTTTTTTTTTTTTTTTTTTTTGTTTGTTTTGGGAATAAATGCAATTGGTTGTTTAGCGAAAATTCTATGCATGCAACTCGTTTTTCCAGCACGCACCTCGTATGTCTGCTTCAGCGTATGTATGTGTGTGTGTATGTGCATACAGCGGAAAACGTGTATTTGTATGAAAAACCAGAAAATCGAAACCGGGAATTGGGTCAGTATGTCAAACGCGAGAAAGGGGAGAGAGGGAGAGTGGGAAAGGTTCTTTGCCTTGGCTCTACAACTCTGCTGGCTAAAACGGGTATTAGTCAACACTTGACGTTATACCATCTAACAGCATCCGACTCTGCATCTGTGTGTGCGTGTGTGTCTGTGTGTTGCTGTCTGATTGTCATTCGCGCGTGGTTTTTCTTATGCTTGACATTTGGTTGCGCTCACTCGCGCTCGTTCTGCTTTGCTCTATTCTCTCTTTCGTTAACTCGCTCGTTTTTTCGGCCAGTCGGCTCAGTTGATCTTGCATTGCTGCGGCGCGTCGACGTCGACTGAAGCTGCGACGCATTTACCTTGAGCGCGCCTGCACTTGTCACGTCTCTCTCGCTCTCCCTCACTCACTCATTCACTCTCGCTCGTTTGCTTGCTTGGTCGCTCTGTGCGCTACGTTTTCTTATTGGATTTCGTGAACTTCTAAACTGGGGGCAGCCAGCACCTTTCGAAACACTTAACTGGCCAGTTAGGCGCCCGGAGTCCGCTTTTCATGTTTGCTAATAAAATTATTACAATTTATCCGACTGTTGCTAATGCGTTTTAAGGTCGACACTGCCTAGACTCTGCTGCTGTTTGGCTGCTGACCCATTAAAACGTCTTTCACATGATACGCGCCGCTTACATTTCGCGGTCCATTTAACAGTGCTCGTCGCTAGAGAGGGATAGTGAACGACAAAGAGGGGCGAGGGAACGCGAGGCGTGGCCCGGTTGGGTTTCGTCTAGGTTAGGCTCGTCGCTGATTTGTGATTTATTCTTTTGAGCTGTTTTTTTACATTTACTTGTCGACTAAGCAAATTTACAAATTAAAGACTAGTCGACTATGATATGCTCTATACAGTAAAATATTTTCTTGTAATTCAATACAGTTTAAGTAATTAACTATATGCATAAATACACATATATTTATTTTTAATTTACCTTTAATGGTTTTTTATTTGCTTCCATTTTATTAATTATCTTAATTAATTATTATCTTAATTAAACACATTTCACTTATTTCCACTGTTACACATACACACGCACACTCATTTGTGCATATATATACGATACCCTTCTTACCCAATAATAAACAGCCAGGAAGAGTGAACAGGCTAGTGCCCGAAGACAGGCTGACAGAAAAGGGAGCTAGAGCAAGGGAGAGAGGCATATAACAACATACACACACACACACATATGCATGCAGGACAACGTTTGCTCTATTTAAGGTTGCTGGTTTACTAGTTCAACTAGGAACTGTTTCCTGTGTGTGTTTCGCCCACGCACATGGCAAAGCTCGCTCTCTCGAATGCTCTTCGGAGTCAGTCGGGCTGTGCGAAGAGAGCAAAAGAGAGCGTCGGTGCTGCCACTTTGGGGTTGGCTGATTTTTGCACTTAAGAGCGAAAAGTGGCTTTGATTTTTTTGTGATTACAAATGTTGGGAGTGAGAGCGGGATATGTGCGGCCAACATATTTGCATGTTGCTCTCCTGCTCTTGCAAGAAAGCATGCGGGATACAAGCAAAATGTTAACCTATATAATTTTTGTTGTTGCCAATGAAAGAGCGCCCCAGTCCGCCCACCCCCACGCAAACAGCGATGTCTACGCTCTGTCAGTTGAAGGTTCTTTTTATAATTTAAAAACTGTTTTTTTAAGGCTACGACGACGACGGCGACGAACAGCAGCAGCAGCAGCAGGAAGCTTTTGTTGCGCGCGCTGTCGTTGCTGCTTCTGCTGCTGCTGCTGTTGACGCTGCTTTTGAATTTAATGTTAAGTATACGCATCAGTGAACTCAATTTAATTATCATGATTGTTTTTCTCGCTGTGTATATGCTGAAACATTCAAATTTTCCAACTTCACACACACGCTCACACACACACACACCTCCATACGTCCATACCTCCATTCAGTTAGCTGCCGTTCCCAAGTAGATTTTCAGCTCTTATGTAATCGGCAGCTTTACAGAAAAAAAGTAAAACAAAATATAACTACGTAAAGTTGATAAAAGCGCTGGCCATAATTACGTGCATACGTCTGTGTGAGCACGCCCTTCGCCCAGTTTTTATCAGCGCCGTTATTTATGCGCCTCCGCCATGACAGATAGAACGACAGCAGCAGCAGCAGCAACAGCAGCAACAATAAGCATTTGAAGTGCAGCGTAGCGCAAAGAGAAAATAAAACTGGCATTTGTTGTTGTTGTTATTTTAGAAGCCAAAAGCCCAAACGAAAAGCAATTAAGTCGCCATGGCTCATTGCACAATAAGCAAAGAATCAAAAATAAAAAAAAAATAAAAAAAAAACCAACTAAATAATAAAAAAGCGAACGCACGCAGCAGCAGCACCGTCAAACATAACTGTGTTTGCTTGGCCAGCCATAGCGCGCACGTACGTCAACGTCGCAGCCAGCGTCAACAACTCTAATCGTATGAGACTAAAGAGAGAGTGAGCGAAAGAGTGTGGGCGCGCGAGTGGAAGCGACTAGAGAACGTTTGTTGTTGCTGTTGCTGCTGCTGCTTAATAAATAGGCCAAATATGTAATATCGCTAAAATGTGTTTATTGTAATCTTTTTCACACACAAGCACAGTCACACTAACACGCACATGCATGCTCTCGCACGTGCATTGCATCCCTCGTTACGTTAAGTTAAAAGAATAAAATAAAATAAGAAGAAAAGAGCGCCAAAAGGAAAGGGAGCGCAAGAGCACAAAAACGAATAGCAACGAGCATAACAGCCAATCCAGCCGAATGCCAGCCGAACGTAAAACGAACAACGCTGCTGGCGTCGCAGTCACTGTCGCTGCTGGCGCTGCCGCTGCTTTGTGGGGGCCCAGTTGGTCGATTGCTTTGCTGCGCTCGTGTGTTGGCTGAGTCGTTGTTCTACCGTCGTGATTGCAACACTTCTGCTTCTGCCACACACACTATCGCCGTCGTCATTTAGCCGTCGCCAAGTCTCGCAGTCGCAACGTTTTTCACGTTCTTTTGATTTTCAACTACAAAATCAACTACTACTACGCGTACGTCAACGTCGCAGTCGCAGTCGCCGCATCAGTCGCAGCCGCCAGCAGCAGTAGCAGCTCGTACGTTAGACGACATTTTAGCGTGCATGCTTCTGTGTGCGTGTGTGTGTGAATGTGAATGTGTGTGTGTGTTTGTGCCAGTTTTCGTGCGTTCTGTGCTGCAACAACAGCAACAAAAATAACAACAACAACAGTTACCACACAAGCGACGTGTTTAAAAATATAAACTGCGTTTTTTCGCCAAAAAAGC
Organism: Drosophila arizonae; assembly: GCF_054131065.1. Lineage (NCBI taxonomy): Eukaryota > Metazoa > Arthropoda > Insecta > Diptera > Drosophilidae > Drosophila > Drosophila arizonae. The sequence continues at coordinate 2,236,175 of NC_142924.1, read as the reverse complement.
CATAAAAAATAATTTTTTTTTAAAGCATTAGCCACAGACCCCAGGCACAGGCCAGACGAAAAGTCAACGACAGCAGCAACAACAACAGCAATAAGAACAAGCGTACTAAATAAAAATAAAAAAAATTACTATTTCGGCCCAGGCGAGCGACAAAAACAGAAATCAGCGGCCAGAGCTAACACATACATATGTACATAATACACACATACACACACACACACAGCTAGAAACTAGTGTGTGAACCTACTTGATTTTGGTTCTCTAGCTGCTGTTGTTGTTGTTGTTGCTGCTGTTGTTTCTGTTGCTGTTGTTGTTGCAGTTGCGGCTGTTAGCGATTTTTCAGCAGAATAAAATAAAATTACGGCACTACACAAACAACAACAACAATAACTGGCAGTAGTAGTAGCTAGCGGTGGCCAGTGGCGTGGCCAACAGGAGCGAATTTTAATGCGTGACACACAAAATTCCGTGTCGCTGTTCTCGTTGTTGTTGTTGTTGTTTTTGTTTTCAATTTGCTGTTGTTGTCGCACAGAATTGAAACAATTTTTGTGTATACCCAGCGAGCAGGAGCTCTTCTCCTAAGGGCCACCCCCACCCCCCACTGCCCGCCTGCTCCCGCACCCTGCTTTGGACACTGCAAATAGTCATCGACGGTTCGCTCTCTTCTTACTCTCTTCTCTGCTTACTCCCTCGCTCTCGCTCTGTCCCCCAATCTATGTTATCCTCCTCTCTCTCTGCCCTCTCATCACGTACGGGCTGCCTTGTCCCTTGTGTATGCCATTTGCACACGTTGCGTATACGTAACGTAGTTGTAGCCCGTAAACACACGTAAACACAGTTACAGTGCAGGCTCGACGATTAGGGCTCTCGCATCCTTCGGGACCATTTATTATTTGCTGGAATTTAAAATCTATTCAAGGTCGCGCATTGCTTGCGCACTGAATAACAAATTTTGTTTGATAACGTTTTTGATTTCCACATGAATTTCCCACTGTTTTTGTCAGTTTAATGAAAAAAAGTTGTGCCATAATGGATAACATTTCCTTAGCTTTGAATTTTCCTTTGTAAATTTATCGCTGCTTCTGTCATTGCTCGTGACAAATCTGTAATCTTTAATCTCTCATCGGCATTTGCTTTAAAGCGACTTTACTGTACGGTACACACACACATACAGACAACCTGGTGTACATTAGAGCCCTTACGCTTGAAGAGCAGCGTCCTTTACGCTCGACTCTACCTTTGCCTCTTGCAGCTGTGCCCCTCTCTCTCTCCCGCACTCTCTCACTCGCTCACTCACTCTCTTTATAGGGCGACAGCTCGCATGCAGCGCGCATAGAAATTGAGTTTATTTTCATGTTGGCATTTTGACTGCCCTTTGATGAGTTGATAAACGAGCCAGATTAGAAGACCCGACCCCACCTCTGCAAAGCTCCCTCAAACGTACACACACACACACGCGACAAACTAGCTAAAAGTTTTCGTTAAAATTGTGCTAAAAACTATAACAAAACTAAAACAAATTTTCTATTTCATTTTAAAAGTAATATTCAAAGCGCACGCGTTACGGTACAACAACAAAAAAACAAGAGAAAAGAAAAACAAAAATAAAAATAATTAATTTAAAAATAAAAGGTGCTAATATAAATCGAAGTATTTTGTGGCTTCAATCAAAACTGAAATTGGAAAAGTAAACGCAATTGAGGAAAATTTTCATCAAGGAAAACAACAGCAGAGGAAAATTGAGGTAAAAATGCGCTCTAAAAATATATTTATTTTTAGTTGCATTTCAAAAATGTCGCATAAAGTGTGAAATAACCCACGCGATGGAGGAGAGCGTCGAGAGAGCGCATCATTAAGAATTGCCTAGAGACAAAGAAAGTATAAGAAGAAGACACTCACACATACATACACACACATTAAGACATTCGAAAATGTTGTTGACTAGGAAACATGTCGCCAGAGACAGAGGAGGCGCTGATGTCTCGCATTAAGGGGTGTTCCCTCTGTCTCTGCTCTACACAAATTACAGGGTGGCAATATGGAAGCGAAGAAAGTTAGCTACTAAATCATTCCATAATCAAGATAGACAGCGGACGTCATATAAGACAATTCAAATTGGGTTTTATTATTTGAATTTTTTCTTTTATATTTCCCAAATTTGAGGTAGGATTTATTAAATTTAACAATTTAAAATTGGAATATACTTTTATAATATATTTGATATATTCCCTTTTTATATGGTTACCTAATACTTCATACATTGAAAGGCTTTGTTTCGTTTTACTACACGAAATTGCTCAAATCAAAAATTTCCCATTTTATATGCAAAATCAATCAAACGGAATTTAATTTTGACAGTTATGTAGCTTCGATAAAGTTGTGTCTGTAAGATAGTAGGGCGCTATCGTTATTTGGGTCTCGCCATAACTCAAATTGGGTCAACATTTGGAACTACACAGATTCAATATATACATATAATAATTTTTGCCAAAATATTGTTCTATTATTATATTATATAGATATAGTTATATTTTAAGATTTTATATAAAACTGAATCTAAAATCTATCTGGAACTCAATAATTAATTGTTTGAGTTTTAATCGGCAACCCAGGAACTTACCCTTAGCTTGTTATATAATTCAAGTTACCTTATCAAAGCCAGCTACAAGCTCGGATCTTAAAACAAATCCTGTTCCACATTTTCTACACTATATACACAATTTGGACTTTAGGCTAAAGAACTTGGCCTTTCAGCCTAGTTTCGAGTTAGCAGCTCAATAAAAGGGATAACTCGTAATGCCTGCGCAATCCAGAATATAGACAGGTCTGGGTTCTAAATGTAAGACAAAAATCTAAAATCCTTTCGCTTTCACAAAATGTTTGCCTAGTTTTCTCTCAAGTGTAACACTCAGGGCTATCAAAATCCCTTGAGCAGCGTGAGGAGCGCCTTTAGGGAGGGTTCGCCTTGGCTAGGCTTACGTTTATTTAAATCATCTTCCATCTTGTGTTTGGCTTTGCCACCTGCCGTCGACGCGTCGACACCCTGTACATTATAAATCTAAAATTAAATGCGCTTCGCTTTGCGGTTGTCTTCGGCATTTTTCATTTGCTCGACGCGTTTCATACCAATCCCATGCCGTTTCGGTCCGTTCCGTTCCGCTCGGCCCCGCTGTTCGCGGAATTTTGCATCTTGGTCGCGAAAATCTATGTTACTTTAGGAGATTTTCTCTTAGAAGACAAACACCAAGTGGTTTAGCTATGTGTGTGTGTGTCTGTGTGTGTGTTTAGCATATATGTTTTCATTTAATTTTGAGCCAAAAAGATACATTTTTTTGTTTTCTTTGCGCTTCGTGCCAAAAAATAAGTCGTTTGTCGTTAGACGCGCAGAAGTTTTTGTCGCCAGCTGTTCCTCGCTGCTCGAGGCGCTTGGGCAGGGGGTGTTGGAGGCGAAGGTGGAGGGGCGACTGTTGGAGGGGGGTTGGCTACTGCCCCTCCGGCTGTTGGCCATAAAATAAAATGCCTTCGAGCTGTTATCGAAACGGTTTTCGGTTAGTCGTGCACTGCTGCTACGCAAAATGGCATAAAACTTATGCATGGCATATAAAGAAAATCTGTGGAGCCCGAGGCAAAAGCGAAAAGCAAAAGCAAATGCCGAAATAAAAGAACAGCAAACGAAAAACACAGCAGAAAAGAAAAGCATAATAAACAAGCAAGAGCCCCTCCATTGCTGAGTTTGCACGGCCAGCAGATACTCTGTAGAGTAATGAGAACAAATGGAGAGTAGGATATATTATATAGGATATGGCATATAAAAGGGATCTGTATAGAGTTGATCTGTCTTTGGTGTGTCGAATACTGCTCGAAATATGTCTATCGTCTTATCGATATTATATATATTTCTATAAGCACGTATGTCATTACACACATATACACATATGTATAAGGTTGTATACTAACTAAAGGTCTAACTAATTTTCCAGATATATATCTATATACAAGTGTAAATCGATAATTATCGATAGGTAGATTTGTAGTGCTAAGTTTCCTAGAAACATACAAAAAAGAGCTGTACTCCATGATTTGATTAAGCTGCTGATATATATATATATATTCCCACTCTCCTTGACAGCTTACTTACTTATATAATATATAACACTCTACATATGTATCCCCATCCTGCCTTATCTCAACAACTAATCCCCCCTCTCATGCATGCCTATGGACCTCCAGGGTATCTTAAAACTATAATCTCGCACAACTTTGACTTTCAGCTGCTTGCCGTTGGCCCTGTTCCAATCGGATTGGCCCAGTCGTCGTCGCTGCCCAAAAAAAAAATGAGAAAAAAAGTTTATATATATATATATATATGTATATATATATGAACTTCACTCGTTCAGCTGCCCACATATGCAAAGTTGGCCAAGAGATTCGGCCAACTGACCCGACTTCAATTTTCAGCCATTTTCCCCACATTTCCACTCGACCGTAGCCCGCCTACCTGGCTTAGACTGCCAATATATATAAATACATTTTATAGATATATGTATATATATATATATATATATAGAGTAGCATGTTTCTAGCCGGGGGACTGTGCGTGCGGCTTTTATGGATCGCATTTTGACCACGAGCAGTGGAAGTTTTTCATGCCACTTTTTTACTTTGGCCCCCGCTGCCAACTGCGGGCCTTTTATTATGGCCAGATGCATAGCCGTAGACCCAATTATTGCTCTGGCTAACACACACACACACAGACATATATTGAATTTTCCATTCAATTCATTCATTTAACGAAGCTCAACTTTTACACACACACTCGCGCACACTTGCACACACACACACACATGGAGCCACGCTTCATTCATGCATTCAAACAAAAAGTTAATATTAGTTATCTGCATATTTTCACGGTTTCGAATCGCGCTGCCCACTGGCGGATATGCACACACACACACACACACACACACATATGCACAGTTATCTAGTTGTATTTTTTATTTTATTTTTTTTCTATCTATGTTTGAGAACTGTGGCAAGTGCCACCTGACGAAAATATTCAACAATGCTTCAAAGCCGTATTCAATGGGATTAGCACAACGTATGGCTTTATATGAATGCGATTATCAGATTAGTTTGGAGAGAACGCACACATACACACATATATTTCATTCTATATATATATACACTAATAATTATATAGTCAAACGTTGTAGATAGTGAAAACCTTTATATGCTGCATCACCCGTATTATTTTTATATATAGCTCAACATTTTCCAGCAGTGTCTATATAAACTGGTTTCTTGAATATGCAAAAGCGAAATAACTGAACTGATTTCCTGGGAAAGTATTACGATTCTCTAGCTAGAAATTTATTTAATAGCTATTAATTGTATTTAGGTAACACATCTGGGGGAGAGCCCCATTACTACTAATCCAAATACTTGATAGATGTCAATTCTATTTTAGTAACAGAAAATCGACGTTATATAATGAGCGAATTTTCATATAGAAAACTATTATAGAGAAAGAAGAAGATAGTAGATAGGAGTAAGAACTTAGTTTAAGGAGGCACAGCAATAGATTGAGAGAGTATGTATATAAGGAATAAGAGAGAGGTAGAGAGACAGATAGAGAGAGAGAGAGAGAGAGAGAGAGAGTGCGAGAGAGAGGAGTAGAGTGCAAAGAGGATAAGGATGTCTTTCTATCCTTATATTGGATTCCTTTTCTCTCTCTGTCTCTCTCTCTCTCTCTCATCTTTACACTCTATAATCTATTCCGACCTATGAAAGTAACAAAAGCCCTCTGCCTTATATAGAAACAGCAACATGGAAATGAATATCCAAGAATCTTTGCTTTCAAAATTATAAATAAATATATATGTACATATACATTTATATGAAAAAACATCTTGATACTCAATTCAGATTTTCAACACCCAAACATCGACAAACATCGAGTCGAATGCCCATTTCCACGCCCCTCGCTCATTTGCATATAATACGAAAACTGTTTTCTGATCTGATTATTAGAAAACGCAGCGCATCTTCGACATGTATGTACATATATATATCAATATACATATGTATATATATGATATATCCATATAAATTATAATTTATATGGATATTCTCTCGCTATTTGCCGCCTTCTCACTCTGTATTTCCGGTTAGTTGATTCATTATAATTGACTTAATTCAGTTGCCTCTATTTGCTGGCCTTATTTTTCACATTTTTTTGACCCGATATTAAACAGCTGTGCTAATGCTATCCATTGATCTTCCCAATGCGATATATTATGAAATCCATTGAAACTTGCGCGTATAATTAACTCAATTTCAATATTTTTCCCTACAACAAAGTTGCTTATTTAAGTTTGTTTTTATGTCTGTTAACTTGTCACCTTGATCAATTACAGATATGGTATATATATATGGCATATATAGTATATATATACACTTGAGGCAAACAAAGCCATCTTTATTTGGTTTTAGTACTGAACTTGATCTAGTCTTAGAAATGCAAGTTCTTCAATGAGGCTCTACTTTTTTCTAATCCAAACCAATTTTTGCCTTGGTTTTTGAATCCATAAATTGAGTATTTGATTATATTAGCTTTTTAGAACTAGTTCGTTTATGCCTTTTGCACTTCAGCTTGGTTTAAAATTCGGTGCATGACAGAACCGTTTTTATGATATATCCATCTCATAGTTTCTATGGAAGTCATGTCAAATAAGTTCTTGTTTCTAAAACTAGTTTAAGGTTCTTTTAATAACTGCTTTACAATTTCAAAATCTAGTGTTCTGTCTATTATGGTCTATATAGAACATGCTCATCCCATTTGTCACTGAAATGGAAAAGTTTTAGTTTAGCAACTGAATTTTCCTATTTCTCAACTGCTGGCCTTGACTTAAGTCTCATATAGACACACTTGACCTATTTAAGCGCAGGCTTCATTCAAAATTCATTTAATATTTTAATAGCACCCACTCCAGCTATTTCAATGTGTGTATTATATATATGTATAACATATATTAGTTATATAACGTATGCACATAAATAATTCTCTTTATTTTATGTCACTTTGATGGCTAAACTTTTGTCTAACTTTTTGCATTGGCTGATTGTAAAGTTTTGTGTGGGTCCCCAGTGCGCCACACACTACTATATGAGTGTGTGTGTGTGTGTGCTCGTTTGTGTGTGGCTTATAAAGTATCTTAAGCTGCATTTAGTGACCCGCAGCTAATTTGCATAACTTTATTTTATAACTAGAAATTAAAGCGATTTTCTTGTCACCCTTTTGTAATTTGATTTTTTGGCCGAGTGTGAGAAATTGTGAGTGTTGTTGTTGTTGTTGTTGTCGTTGTTGTTGTACCACAGGCCGCACTCACCATGACGAGCAGACAAATAACTTTGCTAAATAGTTGAGGCGCAAATTTGTAACGAGCCAAAAAACGTGGCCATATTCCATTTTCTTCTTCTTCCTCTTCTTCGTCGTCGTCTGCTTTTTGTTGTAGCTGAAACAAAAGCGAAATTTCGCTTGCTGCGCGTTTGTTTCTAAATGACGCTCTGCAGGTGAATTTTCTAGTAGCTAAGCGAGAGGAAGGAAAAGAGCAGAAGCAGGAGGAGGAGGCTGAGGAGGAGGAGGAGGAGGAGACTGGGTATGCTGATGCAGGCACCTGCCTATCTGCACTCAAAGAAAACAAAAGTGAGCGCAAAGTTTTGCATTTTGAGAGCTGAATATCAAGTACGCCGAGCAGCTACTTGAATGCAAAATAGATTGAAATCTCAGCAATGTGCAGGGCGCAGAAGTTCACAATGTTCTTAATACTAAATACTCGAAGGTAAACTTGTAATTTCCTGATCGAAACTTTTCGCCTGGCAAATGAATTCAGCTAAACTCTATTATATATCTACTTTAGAAACAGCAAATCGAATTATATATATGTAGATGCAAGTCTATTGGTATATTAATATCTAATTTCATAATTTTCGGCTCCCAATAGATACTATACCATGCGGTCTTTTAAAGCAAATACTCAAATTCAGAATATTTTGAAATTTTTATACAAAATATATCTTGACATACTTAACTAATGCAATTAATTTCAACATAAATTTCTGTGCACAAAGCTGAAGCTAAGACGAAAATTTCATACATAAAGCATATATATATAAATGATAATTTCATTTAAATACATTTGTTACACTGGAATTTCTACTTGCTAAACAAACGAATATCTAAAATATTCCATTGAATGAAACATATCTCACATCAATCAAATATGCGAAATACCTGCTCAATCGAGCCAGCATCATCATGTGACATACTTGAACTAAGTAGCTACACTTTTTCTGCAAGTGTAGACTCGCTATGCCATAGACGTGTCTATATATCAACGCGTTTGCCAACGAAATGCAAATGCAGTCGCACAGATGCAGTTAGAAGGCGGCGCAGTGCAGTCGGAAAAGCGACAAAGCAGAGGCAGCAGAACTAGCAGCAGCCGCAGCAGCGACAAAAGCGGAGCAGAAAGAGGAGGAAAGGGGCGGCCTGGTAGCAGCAGAGATAGAGGCTGATGCAAATAGAGAAGAGCAGCAGCAACAACTAAAACGGGCAGAAGAAGAAGCAGCAGCAGCAGCATCTAGAGACGCTTTTGATGACGTGCTCAGCTGCGCTTTTTTCACTTTTACACACACCCACACACGCATACACGCCCGGTACACCCACATACACAGTCGCAGCTATCTATCTCGTTCGCTCTCGCCGCATTGTCTGAATAATTTTTTCAATTTTTCTGTGTTTTTTCTGCTTTTTTTTGCATTTTAATTTTATGCCTTGGCTAAAGGAATGAAAGGCAGCTGCGTCGTCTACAAAAATAGTTGGCAGCCACACACACAGCTGCGACACGCACACACAGACACACACACACACACCCTTATATGCGCCCTCTATCGGCTCCTCCTTCGCCAAGTCTCACTTTTAGGCCATTTCTTTGCACTTTACATTCGCCTTGTTGCCTTTTACGTTGGTTTTTCATGATTGCATTTGGGTTTTCTTTCTTTTTTCTGAACCGTTCTTTTGCATATAAATTTGCACATTACGCATACGGCATATATGCCAGCATATACATAATGGATATCAACTTATAAGTTCTTCGGCTTTGGAAATTAAAATTGCTTTTTAATGACTTAATTTGGCTGCACATTTAATAGATATTTTATCCTAAAAGTCCCTGGGTATATCAAATGTCGTTTTAAAGCTGTTGGCTGTGGCATGGCGTGACGTGGTGGGTGTGGCTAAGCCTCCCTAGCTACACAGCCATCGCTCATACGCCGCATTGTCTCTGATGTGGCAATAAATCATTTGCAAAATGCTTGGCAAACTTTGGCCCAACCGCAAAGCGGGGGGCGGCGGTGGGCGTGCTTGGTTGACAGTTTTGTGTACATATTTATTCTGGCCGAGCGGGGGAAGAGGCTGGATGGGGCTGGGCCGAGGGGGGGTTAAAATTGATTCAGACGCAAGTTTTTGGCCGTCTTGCTTAAAGTTGCGATGCTGCGCAAATATTGAAAGCCAAACGACGAGGAAAACCAAATACAAATATGAAACAGTTGGACACACGTTTTTCTGTATGTGCTTCTGTCACTCTGAGCGTGTGTGTGCTAGTGTGTGTGGGTGTGTGTGCGGGTGTGGGAGTGAGTGAGTGTGGGTCACACACACACATCAAACAATTTAACGCTGCTGCTGCCAAAGTTTCATTGTTTCACAAAAAGTTTGCCTTGGCTTTTCACACACACATACTGACTCGTGCACACACGCACACATCTTTGAATACCCTGTAAATTTGGCATATATAAGGGTTTAACGGGGAGTGTGAGCAGTTTCTAATATATTTTGATCAGCTAAGGGCTTACTATAGCCTTGATCCTTGATCTTGATCCCATATTTCCTTCCAATATCTCATTCTAATTCTGCCTAAATGATTGTGAAAGAGTGTTTTTAAAGTTCTTTGCATAATAACACCCAAGCTAGAAGCATTCGTAATGTTGAGTATGCATATTCTATTCTTGCTTTCAGCTTATCGACTTTCTCGCAGTATTTTGTATAATAAAATAGGCTCGTAACTCTCATATCGCATCGCTTCTCTTAGTGCTTGTCTTGCCCAATCTCTGCTTAACAGAATTAAATCTAGTAGATACTTTCAGGCATATGCAGCTCGTGTTCTATCATTTCAAGCAGCTTACAGCTTATCTGCTAGTCGTGCATACCCAATCGCCTTTTCATATATGTAGCAAATTTTATGTTCGTTCAGCTCGTTCTGACTCGCGCTTTGTAGTTTGCCGTTTCCCTTTTGCTGTCGCTGGTCGCTGGCGCTTCGAGGATTATGGATTTTTGTGTGTGACACACAGTCACACACACACACACACACATGCTCACAGACTCACCCACTGGCATTCGCAGAGGTTTGGCAGCCTGGCAGGCCATCAATTTCCCGGCACGTCTCTGCGCCTCTGCCTCTGCTCCCTTCCACTCATCAAGCCGCATCATGATGATGTTTGTCTGTTGGTATGTCTGCTTGCCTATCTTCACACACACACTCTCTCTCTCTCTTCTCTTCTCTCTGTCTCTGTCTCTTCTATTCTGTGTGTGTTAGCTACAATTTCCTTTCACTTGACTGACACCCAAAGCAAGCAGCGATGTCCTCGGCAATGCCTACACCCGCGCACCCGCCACCTACACACACATACACACACAAGGATTGTGTAACATGTTTCTGGTCCTCCTTTGCCTCTTTTTTTGGTGTGAGCTGAAATGGCAGCCACTTCCGCCAAGCCTGTCAGTCAGCAGCAATGTGCTTTGTGTGTGTGTGTGTATTGGTGTGCCATTTTTGCGCTTTCTCGCATTACACTTGACTTGGCTGCTGTCGCTGGCTGTCTGCTTGGCCGCAACTTCAATTGACCTTTGACTGAGTGCAGGTCGCCTTGCCTCGCCGCCCCCTCCTGCTTGGCCTGGCTTATAAGCATTTTGGCCAACTTATGCGGCAGCACGCGCCCTGCTGCAAATTTGCAGCTCAGCCTTTTGCCTTTGCTTTTGTTTGCTCGACTCGAACAACAGAAAAAAGCAGAAAAAAACAAAAATCAGTATAAATGAAGATGAAAATAGCCTTAGCAAAGGCTTAAAGCCTCTTGAGCTTTTGGCTAATTGTCCTTATATGACTTACATACGCTTATCAGACAAATTTCTAGTCTCCTGCACCGATGGCCGCTGCTAAATGCCACGCCCCTGCTTCCTGTTGGCTGCTGCCGCCTTTTGCCATTGCCTTCCTGTTGTGTTAGGCGAGGCGTTGCTGCTTTTCCTTTTTCCCTTCCGCTTTTATCAGCCTTTGACTATCTTGTGCTTTGTTTGCAGCCCGCCCCTCTTGCTCCCCCTCTCCTTCTCTCTCTCTCTCTCTCTCTCTCTCACACATTTTTTCTCTCCCCTCCTTGTTGTCTTTTATTTTGGCAAGGACGTCGCCGTCGGCACTCAGGTGCGCTTCTGCACTATTTTTATCACAATTTGCGTCTCATGTGGGCAGTTACGCTTAGCCGAGGCCCTCGACTGGCCCATGCTCAGCCCCGTGCTCCGCCCTCTGCTCTTGCATTTGCCTTGGAGGTTAGCTGCATTCACTGGGGCTCGTTGTTGCCTTAACTTTTGCTATCTATGTTAACTCAAGCGCCACACAATTTTGCCCCATTTTTATAGGTCAAACGTTGCGCACGACTCCTGCCAGCTTTTCTATCCTATAAACTTGCCTTTTACTCTTTTCCTCCTTTTCTCTGTTTTATTCCTCGCTCTTTTTTTGCTTTTTACTCCCGTCTGGTTTTTCAATAGTTTGGCACTTACTAATTGCATTGCCCTAATTGCCCAAGTTGCGCTTGAATTGTGCCAAAAAAAAAAGCCATATTGAAGTAAGGGAATGCTAAAAAAAAAAAAGCGAAGTAGAAGGTCCCAGAAACCACTCGACTAGTATATACCTTTACTATGCTGCAGATCTTCTCTTTTAGTTTTAAATTACTGTACTTTAAAGTTTAAATCACTAAATTGATTTTAATCGATATCGAAAAAATGGCTGTTGCAAGAAAAAAAAAACAATCGATATATCGATTTTGATAAAAATAAATGTAGAAAACCCCTTTGTATACCATTTAATATATTTCAATAAATACAATTTTCGCTATAATTATCCTACTCTTTCCTCAATCAAACCTCCTTCACTATATGCTCATTTACAGGGTATACCATGTTGGCGCTTCAGTTAAACGTTAAACGGAATGCCTGAATGTTCCATTCTCCTCCATTTCTTTGGGAGGGCAACAGCAAAAACTCTCCGGAATTGTTGAATTGTTGCATGGCTGAATCTGATTTCTGTTTCAGTTGCTTTTGCCCTGCAGCCAATCAAAATGCCTTGCATGAAGGCTAACAACATGAATATGCTCTCTGTGTTTGTGTATCTGTGGGTGTGCATACAACTATGAGTGCTGCATATACGTATGTGTATGTGTGTGTGAGTGTGTGCTAACTGAAGTCCATTTGCAGTTTTGTGAAATACATTTTTAATGAGCGCACATCAACAGAACAGGATTTTAGGATTAGCTCTTTGCCAAAATGCAGGATAACCCAAATTGCATTTGCAAAAATGTTGGCCATGCAAATGTTACTCCAAACGAGCTATACAATTATCGATTTCTGTGAAAATAAATCGGACAAGTGTTGTAGATCGATATGGATGTGGATGCTGTTCTATAGATAAATAATATAAATTTGTTATTGGTATCGTATGTTATCGATAGCTTCTGTAAATAGAATGAGCACATCTAGTAACATTCCGATAAAACAATTCAAAAATCATATCGCAACGATATCCAAGCACTTTGAATATAAACAAACTAGTTATCGATAAATCATTTCAATAGTATCATCAATCGCTTTTATAGAGTATTTTCCCAACTTTCCATAGTGTAGTAGTTAACCTTTATTGCATCGATTGATAATGGATCTATAGATGGAATCGATAAATCAATATATATGAATGCTATTCTATAGGAGAGCGCACAGTTCTGATGCATGTTATCGATAACTTATACAAATATAATGAGCACACCTAGTAACATTTCGCTAAATCAATTCATATCGCTCACTTCGAATTTAACCATACTATTTATCGATAAACCATTTAAAGGTATTGATACCTTTAATAGAACATTTTCCCAACTGACCATAGTGTAGTATCGATTGATAATGGATCTATAGATGGAATCGATAAATCAATATATATGCATGCTCTTCTATAGAAGAGCACACAGTTCTGATGCATGTTATCGATAACTTATACAAATATAATCAGCACACCTAGTAACATTTCGCTAAATCAATTCACAAATCATATTGCAACGATATCCAAGCACTTTGAATTTAAGCATACAAATTATCGATAAATCACTTAAATAGTGCTATCAATAGCTTTAATAGAGCATTTTCCCAACTGACCATTAACTGAATTTCCCCAGCTGCGGCTGCTACGGCTGCTCCGGCTGCTGCTGCATTCGCCGCTCTGTGTGTAATTTTGTGTTTTATTATTAAATTCTTTGGTGGTTCGTTTTCATTGGCATTACGCGTGCAATTTTCGCACGTGGAATTTCGCAATATAATGTCGACCAGCAGGTGAGCTGCGGTCGGTGGGCGAGCGAGCGGTGGGCAGGGGCGGGGCGACGTGGTGGCTGCTGTTGATTAAATTCCGCTGATTGGCGTTCCATGTTGTCATGTTGTTTTGGCCCGTGATTTTTCCGGTTGACCTCTACAACTTCGAATGCTTCGAAGCTGCTCGACTGACTGCTCCGACTGCTCCGACGGCTCCGACGGCGCTTCGCTGACTTTGCCAATTTTCAGGGCCCATCATTTTTGATGGGCATTTTAATAATGCAATTGCTCTCACAATTTAACGACTCGCTGCTGTCGCTGCCGCTGCTGCTGCTTCTGCTGCCACGCCCAGCGTCAGCGCCCACACATTTCATAATGTAAATAAATTAAGCTGTTGAAAAATTCGGCTCGTCTGAGGGACAGGCACTTAGTGGAAAAGCTTTTCTGTTTTCCTAGTTTTCTTTATGAGAGAAACAAAGTTATAGCGGAAATTACTTATCTGGGATTATATGTATAATATACATGTATACATATATGTACATTGTATATATACGAGGGTGGCTTCAAAAAATTAATTATGTTTTAAAAATATTTAATATATTTATTAAATAAAATAATTCCTTAAATCATATACTTCTCTCATTACATATTCCATTTTCCCTCTTCTTTTTCATGTTCTCTAGTCTATATATGATAGATTTGCATAAAAATCCGCTCTTCTATTTGTTTGGCCAGTTCTTCGAACCACCCTCGTTTTATATACTTTTGCTTTTCCAAATTTTGTTTTTTAAATTTGTTTAAAAATAAATTTTGAGTTGAAAAATTCATTTTTGTTTTTCTTTGGAAATGTGACGCGATTTAATGAGAGCAAATATAAATATACATATATGTATATATATAAATGTATATTGAGTATATATGAATATATATCTATCTTTATGCTCATCTTTATAATTAGTTTTTCTTGTATTTATATATCTATGTTATGGTTATTTATTGCCTGTGATTTATAGCCTATAGAGAGTGGAAACCAAACACATAAGTGAGCAATAATCACGTGTAGATACACACACACACAGACTGCTGTGACATCCACCCATACACACACACACACGCCTTTATCGCCGAAGCGCCATCGATTTATACTTATTGATTGTTAATGAAATTGTAATTATTTGTATATATTTCGATTGTTTACTGTAGTTGCTGTGGGCGATAAGCACCGTACTCTTGCATTTGGGGCAAGTTTTATTAGGGGGCGTGGCAGCGCAGCTGAAACCAAAGTATTGCAGTTTGTTTTAAGCAGTGCTTAGACAAAATTGTCGCCTTAGGCAAACATATTAAAGGCGGGCTCTAATTAGCTATTTACCAAGGGGAATGGGAATAACAAGTGGGAAACACGCTAAAAATAACAGAGGCAATTGGTGAGAAAACACGACATGAAAAGGACAGAGCTCCTTATCAGATATAGCGGTGGATTTGAAGCTTGATTGGGGTCTAAAATAACACATATTTGGAAATACTTAAGCTCTGTAAAATATAGCAATACATAGAAGTCAGTTTAAGTATGGCATGTATATATGGAGTGCTTATAATATATCGAAAATTCAATGGTATATGTATGTAGTCGATTCAGTCTTCAATAGATTGTATAGAAACTAGGGATCATCTGCTTTCCATTTACGATTGGTACATATCTTTCAATATGTATATTAATATGGACTAGTCATAATTCAAATATCAAATATAACATAAAATTCATATAACTGACCTCTCGGCTATACCCTGCATTCCATTAACTGTATGTCTATGCCGTATATATGCTAGGCTCTATATTTGATATATGCTTTGTTCTCTATATTCTCAGTTCCGTTTTCTAAAGTCCTCGTACATTCAAGAATTATCGAGAAGCTCATATTAACAACTGCAAAGTGCACAATGAACTTGGCAAATGAAAAGCAATTTGTCACATCTGAAATAGACTCATAAAAAAAAGCAACATAAAATTTTGGCAACAGAAAACGTATAAAAGTTTGAATATGGAATATTTTAATGAGACTTGTTCATGGAATTTTAAATAAGGTTTTAAGCAACTCATATATACACTACAAACTCAGAAATGTGTGAAACGAATGTGATCCTAAGTCTCAGCTTAAGGAAGTGAACTAAAGAACCGTATATTATTATGATATTACATAAAATCTTGCTGCATATCTAATTATCTGCTGTCGCTTCTTGTCATTTGAGAGTAATAGTAAAACCGTAAACCTTGCCCATAAGCCTAATCTATATATGCCACAAACCACGTCAGATGCGCGAGTAATCAAAGCTGTCTATATTCTTATCTTTATGCCAAAATAATTGGTGCTGGTAGTTAGGTTGATTTTAGTGAGTACAATTGATGCGAGGGCAGGCCAAAGAGTTGCCGAATATCGCACAATGATAATTTTTGAACCTGCATTTAGTTAGTTCTACAACAAGTTAACCAACCCAGCTAGAAAACTGCATTTGTATTAGTAGTAAACTGTAGCCGTGCAATTGCTAAATACATTATTTTGGTCATTTCGTTGTTGCTGTTGTAATTGTTGTTGTTGTTATTGTTGCTCTTGTTGTTGTCACTTTGTGTTCATCGTCTGCTGCTGCTGCTGCTGCTGTTAAATTTAAACTCTCTGCGCTATTTGCTTGCTGTTGAAGGTGAATTTATGGCGCACACATGTGTCGCTCGATTGTCTCCGAGCTACCTCAGCAGAGTGTCTGCGTCTCTCGCTCTAGCTTACCTCTCTCTCTGTCTTTCTCCGTCTCTCTCTCTCTCGTTCTCACTTGTGACATATGTCGTCGCTGTGTGCCAAAAATAGATGCATTTCGAAATGTAGGGGGCAATATTTTTTTTTGTTCTGCTTTACAGACGACGACGAAGATCAACAGCAGCAGCAGCAGCAGCCGCAGCAGCAGCAGCTAAGAGGCTGTCTCTAGGTCTGCTTCTAGCAGCGCGCTCTTTCACACAAGCAAAACTAATTCTCTTTCTCTCTCTCTCTCCCACTCTCTTTCTCTCTTATAGAACTAGCATTTCAAAAAAGAACGCACACATACGGAAAGGCCAAAGCAAAAAGAAAAGGAAACTGGAAGGCAGCGTGAATTGGATGTGACGTGACACGGTCGATAAATATATATACAAATATATACATATAATATACATATATATATATCGATACATTCATGCGTGTTAGACTAGAAAAGCGAAGCAGCAGCAGCAGCAGCAGACGACGCACAAGTAGAGCCTAAACTCTACAATAAGGAAATAGCAGAAACAGAAAGCAACTATTTGCTCTCTCTACACATAAAAAAAAAAATATATATATATATATATAATTATATATATATATATATTTATATATATATATATTAGATATTAGGAACTATTTTGCCCCCCGGAGTTCATCGATAACAGCTTCAAGATTCTGCCCTTCGGTGCCAATTTTCGTCTGGAGACGACACCAGCCGAGATGCACAAAATAGCAGCCGCGCCAACCGCGGCTACAGCGCCGGCTGGAGCATTGGAGGCACCGCTGGCAGCGCCCAAATATGGCACACTCATACCCAATCGCATATTTGTGGGCGGCATAAGGTAAGCACTGGAATATCGACAAAATACAAAAAATTACCTAAAAGATACCGATAAGGTAGGCAATGGAATACCGATAAAATATAAAAAGTACCGATAAAATACTACAAATAATTAAATATACCGATAAACTACTAAAAATACCGATAAAATACCGACAAAATACTAAGAATACCAATAAAATACTACAAATATGCCGATATATGCTAAAAATACCAATAAAATACTAAAAATATACCAGAAATATAAAAAATGCTAAAAAATTACCAAAAAACATGTATATGCATATGCGAACTCTAATCAATTATTTCTCCCCATTACAGTGGTGACACCACCGAGGCGGATCTGACGCGCGTCTTTAGCGCCTACGGCACCGTAAAGAGCACAAAGATCATCGTGGATCGTGCCGGCGTCAGTAAAGGCTATGGATTCGTCACATTCGAGACGGAGCAGGAGGCGCAAAGACTGCAAGCGGACGTAAGTCGAAAATGAACATTAACTACTGCACTCTTCTATGCACTTTTGCTAATGTCGCTTGTGTTTATCGATTTATGATTTATCGAGAAATATTCACACCCACCACACACACACACAGATACCTACATACACACTCAAACACATATATATTTTAAACTCGCTCTCACTCAAACAGCTGCAAAAAAAAAATCAAACCAAACTACAAAAAAAAGTTATAATGTGCCTCCGAATCTTTTAGGGCATTAGCTGACCCACAGACAGCGACGTCGCAACCAGCGTGTGAACGAATATTTATCGTTTATTCGATATATCGATTGTGTGTATCGATCGACGGTACGAGTAACGGCACTTGTAATTCTCTTATGTATTTTACTTGTATTTTTCTTCTAATTGCGTTTTTGTTGAGTTACGTTTACGAGTTACGTTTCCGTTGCGTTACGTTACGTTACGTTACATTACATTATATTACAAATTCATCACAAACACACACACACAACCAAATACACACACACACACCTGTACACTTAACATAGTTTTAGTGAATCGAATTGCATTTGTTGGCTCGTTAGCTCGACGGCTGTCCCGTTGATGTTTTTTTGCTATCGATACCTGTGCTATCGATAACAATCAAGTTGCGTTTGGCGTTGCGTTGTGCACCTGTTCTAATTTCTTTTTCTTTTATCATTTAATTGTATTCTCTCTGTTAACTTTTACTATGCGCAAATTAATCAAATTAGCTAATTGCCCACGCCTCGGTCTTGTTTATATAGTGTAAATGCGTATATAGCGTAGACCTCATATATATCTAGATCTTTTTCTATATATGTATATACATTGTATATGAAGCTCTAGACCCTAGTGCATTATTTATTTCTTTCCGCTGTACAATTTGATACGAAACTTTAATCATTTTTATTTTGCGATCTTTTTTATACTAATTATCATTGTGTGGGCTGTGGGCAGGGGCGTGGCAGCTTGTCATCATTAGCGTTAGCCCCTACACGTGTGGCGGATATCAATGGGTGGATTACCTGCTGCATAACCCTATCCACAGGGAAAGAGAGAGCGAGAGGGCGATAATGCCTCCTAACCCCTTCTCCAACACCCTGACACCCTCATCGCTTTCCAAGGTCCCCAATATAGTCAAATATTCTCTCAGCTTTATTGCGAATAAATTGAACCCTCTAATAAAACCCACACAGTCTGTTACCCTCTTCATTTACCTGGTATTACTCATCCCCCAGTTCTCCTTATATATACCTTGTCGGTTTCATAGAGCGCCTTATTAAGTCGCGACACTTCTCCTACACTTACCTTTGCCCCTATTTAAAAACCTCTTGCCCCCTATAATATTTCCCACTTTCACTTTCATGTAGCCTCTTCATCTTCAAGTCGAGTTTCTTTATATAGTCAAGCTTATGTGCGCTTTGATCTGCTTCATAAATATATTTATAGACAGAAAGAGAACCGAGTAGTAGGTAACACCCTCTGTCAGCCATCTCACTTCCCAGTCCGTCCCTTGCTCTTGCTCCATCTTTACTAAGTCTAGTTCAAGCTATTGTCCCAGAAAGAAACTAATCGACCAACAAATTTCCCAATAAACCCACGAGAAATACCTTTGTGTTAGCCTCCTTTTACTTTTTTCTGCTCATTTCCTCTCTACCATTCCTCTTACCTGCTCTCGTCTCTCCCTCTTCCAAGGCTAGTGCCTAAATATAGACAAGCTATTGTCTGATTCTCGCAGTTGCGTAAAGAGAGGCAGAGAGGCACTTTTACCTTGTTCTTTCCTACCTCTTCCCTTGCTATACTCTGGCTCTTCCCTCTCCCTCTGGCTTCTCCAGGTCTAGTTCCTAAATAAAGTTAAGCTTCTTTTCTCGCTGTCATAGCGCGAAAGCCTT
This sequence comes from Drosophila arizonae, assembly GCF_054131065.1. Taxonomy (NCBI): domain Eukaryota; kingdom Metazoa; phylum Arthropoda; class Insecta; order Diptera; family Drosophilidae; genus Drosophila; species Drosophila arizonae. The sequence goes on along the minus strand of NC_142924.1, from coordinate 2,216,506 downwards.
ATTAGAAATCGTATTGCATTTTGATTAGAGCGTGTTGCATAACAACCTCAGCAGCAGCTGCCAGCAGCTACATCTCTGCCCCAACGCCTGCTCACGGCTCCTTTCCCTCTGCCCCTTTGTGCATCCCTTTGTATCTTCTTTTGTGTTTCCTCTCTGTATGTGTGTGTGTGTGTGTGGCATACATTAAGTGAAAAAGTTTTCCACTTGTCATTAAATGTGCATTGTTATTGCGCTGCTGGCGCTTTGCACATTTTCAGTGTAACACAAACACACTTACACACACATACACACACATAGCTCTCTGAATATGTGTGCGCTTGTCCTTGTCTACTTATATGGATGCCATGCCCACACTCACTAAACGCCCATCTCCTTAGGCAAAATAACAATGGAGCCCTGCCAACCAGCCAGCCAGCCAGCCGTGGCAACGTTTAACGAGGTTTTAATGCGAAACAACACCAACCAGCCAACCAACCTAGCAAACCACTCAGACTCACACACACACGCGCATCTATATATACATGCATTCTACACACACACACACACACATATATATATATATGCACCCACACATGCTTACATTTTGCTCTAATTAAATTTCGTTTAACCAAAATTTTCTGTTCAAGTCTAGCCTATAGCAGTTCCCCCAAATAGAGTTTAGCCTGGTCTCCTGACATATATACCCAACAGCTAACATTACAAATATACTCTTTCACACTCTCATCACACACACACACACACACGCCTCATTGTTCCCTTGACATTTGCTAAATGTTTTGGATAGCCCATTAAATACATCAATTTGTAGAGAAACTATTACAAAGGTGTACTAAACACACGAAATTCTTGGGAATTGAATCGTATTAACACAGGCTGGCATTCGATATCGATATAGCATATATTAAACAAATTTAATATATTAAAAAGTCTACTATAAGTTGTTAAACTAAAGTCGTAAAAACGTAACCTAAATTTAGTCTAGAAAGCAGGAATAATCGATCTCAATTGAAATCGGAAAGTAGAAGAGGAATTTAAGAAATTAAAAAAGCTATAAACCTATGTGAGTTATATATTGGAGGTCTAGTCTATTCTATCATTCAATTAGATCTTAACGAATTGAAGCCATGAATATGAATTCAAAGCAGAAACTAGAAAAGATTCTAGTTGAAATTACATCTATTACTAAATTAAATTTGAGCTAAGATTCAATCTTCACTTGATTCAGTAATTAGAAAAGATTTGCCGAGATGTAGGCAGGATGCTGAGCAGCTAATTAGTAATCCCAATAGATCATTCGAGTTAAGTTTCAGATGCGAATTCAGCACACGTTGAAATCATATGAAATGGAAGCAATAATTGAAAGATTAAATAAGAACTACACGCATCAATAAACAAACATGACGTACATACACACACATGCACATACGCATATACCCAACACACACACACACGCACCCATAACATCACATACACACTTGGACCTTTTCAACGACCTTTTCCCACTTCAAGAGGCAAATGAAAAAATTGAATTGCAACTTTTTGATGGAAAGCGTTTTTTTTTTTAATGTAAATAGGATTATATTAATATATATGTATACTACATATATATATAAAATATATATGACCGATCATTATAAGGAGGTAGTAGTGGGGGCTTCAATTTGCTGTTTGCCACACTTTATAAATGGACCAGTAAAACGTCTGCTGTTGTCCTTTTTGTATGCGCGTGTGTGTGTGTGTGTGTGTGTGTGTTGGCAACAAAGGAGCAGCCGCCCCCCGCATTTGAGGCTCGTTTTGAGGGTTCTTAATTAAATTCGTCCAAGACAAAAGTGGGTCGTCCTGCTGCTGCTGCTGCTGCGGCCAACTCTTTTGCCTTTGCCTTAGCCTTTTCTCATTTTTATTATTCAACTGTGTGTATGTGTGTGTGTGTGTGTGGGTCGGCCCTTTGTGTTGCGCAGCGCTTATCCTTGCTGACGTCCTTTATGATGGTGCTCAAATGAAAAGACGTCGCTGCTCTCTCCGCCCCAGCCTCTCTCCCACTCCCCCACTCCCACTCTCTCTCCCCCCATCTATTTCTCTCTGTGTGTTTGCCCAGCGGCGGTCAAAGAAGGATACAGCAGACTCGAGTCTCGAGACTCGAAACGCACAAATGAATAAAAAATTTGAGGCGGCACAAGTCCGTCGCTGCAAGAACTTTAAGAAGAGAGCAAACATTTGCTTAGGATCTGCTCGGCCCAACCGCCCACCCACCCGCCAAGCGAATGTGGTCGAGCCAGCCGCTCGCTGGTGCGCGGGGCAGCGCTTGAAGTGCGTGGTGCGCCCATTATGATGGCCTTTCATGCATTTCAAGTGCAAATTGCTGCGGCTATCAGCGCCTAATTGGCAATTAAAGATAAACCTGACCCATGTAACCAACCGCAACTGACAGCCGGCAACAGACAGGTACAGTGGAGACCCATTACAATGGCCAGACGGCCTTATCAATAGCTAGAGAATGAAATTTAATGGCATATGAAAGCGACATCTACAGTAGAGGGTGACTATAATGGCAGATGAAAGAGGCTTTAGATTAGTCTTTTCTTTCGTTCAACTTATTAGAGCCTGTTTCTTTGTAGGAAAGTAAAAGAATAGTATTTCTCCGCCTTTCAGAGCGAAAACCTTTTGAACCCTTTCTATGATATTAAATTACTTTAACTAGCTGGGAGCCCTTGTAATTGTGAAACGAGTGGCAGCTCTAACTCTTTATCTATTATTAGAAGCATACCCTTATATCTACCTACCCATCCTTCTTTTAGTCAGGTATCAGCTCTGTAAAGAACATAGAACTAATTATGTATTACCCTGGCAACTCTGAAAATGAACTAGGTGGCAACGCACAAATGGCAATTAAAACAATACTCTGTTTTTAATTAGTAACTCCAACTATTCAGTCCAAAAGACGCGTCCTACATTGGGGTGGCAACCCTATCGTGAAATGTATGTGGTTTTTTATAGACTTCAATCATATTCATACGGATTCCTATAGCAAATTTATTAAAATCAGGTGCAACTCTAAGTGGTTCCATTTTTGGTGTGTAAAAATCGAGATCTTTTCAACTAACTCACAACAAAAAACGCAATCATTTGTCATATTTTGAGGTTAGTTTATTTGGAAGTAACTTGTGTTGTAACTGTACATTTGTTGGACCTTTAATTTTGGTGTTGGCGTTCGTAAATTTTAAACATTTATGATAATAGCTGTTAATTTGAATTGAATTGAATGTTGCGGGTGTTGCCAATTGGCATATAAAAACTTTGATTGAAAAGAAACCAAAAACCGAAAGCTTGAATCGAAACGCTTTATATATACACACACACATACATGTATATGAATATATTTGATATATTTATATAGGTATTTTTAGTTTGTTTTTTATGTTGTGTTTTAAGAACAAAGAAACATCTTTCATTTCAAGCAAATTCCAATACGAATTGCAGTACATGACATTTTGTAATAATGCTACACACACTCTATATACTATCTGAAGTTGATATGTATACATACGTATATATATATATATTATATATTATTTAAATAATATTTTGATAATAATCCATTCTTTTCGTTTTACGGCTTGGCACGTGTTTTTCTGCAAATCTTGTGGCCACATTTTTTGGGCTCTTTGCCACTGCCAACAGAAAAAACAAAACAATAAAAAAACAAGAAAAATTCTTAAATTTTCTCTACATTTTTCTTGCTGCTGCTGCTGCGTTCGATTTGAATTTGATTTTGAAATTTGAATTTCGTTCTGGCTTGTCTGTTGACGATGCCACCACACACACAGACACACAAACACACAAACACATAGTACACACACAGACACACACACACACAACAAGTTCTTGCCACAATCTAAAGAATTTTAAGTAAAATATTTTCTAATGCATTTTATTACATTTGCTTTTTGTCTCTTTGTCTCTCTTCCATTCGCTGGCTTTCTTTCTCTCTCTCACACACTCACTCTCCCGCACACACACGCGTGCTCTGTCTCTCTCTGTCCAACCAGGGCGAGTGTGTGGTGCTGCGCGATCGCAAGCTGAACATCGCGCCGGCCATCAAGAAGCAGGTGAGTCTCTAAGCTGACAACAATCATACAGTGGTGGTCAAAATAACAGTGCCAGTGCCAGACATTGGCTTATAGCAAATGCTACACATTTTTTAATGAATGGTAATTGTGAGTGCAAGTTTACGACTGTCAGCCTTTTATTTTGGCCACCACTGTATGCATATATCCCCCAAAAGTTTGCATAATAATTGAATTGAAATTCCATCTAGCCGAACCCGCTGCAGTCAATTGTGGCCACCAATGGAGCCGTTTACTATACCACCACGCCGCCGGCACCGATTAGCAATATACCCATGGATCAGTTTGCAGCTGCCGTCTATCCGCCAGGTGAGTTTCAAAAATCAATTGCAAGCTCTAAATCCAAAATCAAAGCATTGTGTGGCTTTTGTTGAATATTCCATGTACTTTGGTTGAAATATTTTCTTTGATTTTTTTTTTTTTTTTCGTACTCCATACTCTTCTCTTCTCTACAACAACCAACAACAACAACAACACACAACAATCTATGTAACGCTGGACAAATTAACCAAAACTAGTTACTGACTTTACAGCCGCTGGAGTGCCAGCCATCTACCCACCTTCAGCCATGCAATATCAGCCATTCTATCAGTACTACAGCGTGCCAATGGTAAGTGAATCAATAATCAAAATTCGATTAAAGGGTTTTATGTTAAACGAAATTAAGCGGGCAGACTCTAGTAGTTGGAAATATATGATTTATTCTAAGTAAAACAATTCCTATTTATATTAAATGCAGCTGAATCTAGTATCATGAATAGCATAGTAAACATTCAAAATTGTTCTTCCACTTTCTGAGAGAACTTTTAAAAGTCTTTAGGAATATTTGATTAAGCATGGATATATGTATAGCTCTAAATATTACATAAATAAAAGAATGTTAAAATTCGAAATTAGTGATATCCTGTCAGTACCTTATATCAAGGGCTAGCAACCCAGATGATAAAGTAGTGTAACGGAAAGAGTTATGCTCTAGTCATCCTTACCCTCAGTTATGCATTTACTTCATTTGCATAAACTAATGTATATATATCTCTCTCCTTTACAGAATGTACCCACCATTTGGCCTCAGAATTATCAAGGTAAATATCATCCCTCTCTATATCTCTATCTATCTCTGGCTACCTAGCGTGCTTTCGTTTAGTCGCCTCTTTGTCTTCTATCTGACACACTATATCCTTCTCGCTCCCACCATAATCTGCTTGCTCTCTCATATAACTATATTTCGCATAAATATATATCTGTATATATAAATATATCGTATATTTGCTGTAGTTTTTTTTAATACCACACAACACATTTTCTCTCTCTCTCTCTATTTCTCTTTGTATACGCTTTATTTTTGTTCTTTCTTTCTTTCTTGCTTTCGGTTCTTGCTGCACAACCACTCAACGAACGTTAAAAGGTTAAATCATACAACAACAACAAGAACAACTAGAACAACAACCAGAACAACAGCTAGAACAACTACAACAACAAATTTTCGTAATCGCTGCCCGTGCAACAACTACAACAACAACGACAACAAACAGCAACAGCAGATGCATCAACTACAGCTACAAGAACAAGAACAACAACAACATCCACAGCAGCTACTCTCCCCAACCACCCCCACCGCAGCCGCACAACAAAACAACAAAAATTAGTTTAATTTTAATTGCTAAATTAATTTAGTTTATATAATTATAATTTAACACACACACACACACATACGCTCTAGGCGTAAATTATTAGTTAAATGCCACGCCCACCCACAGCTGGCGCAAACAACAAAATATCTAGAAGAATTATTTTAAACGCCATTTTCTTTTCTTTTTAAATTGTTATTTTATTTTATTGCCTGTGCATATGCGTAGCTAAATAACTAATGTATACATGGAGTAGTGAGAGCGCACACACATACACACACGTACATACTCAGCCTCTGTAGTTGTATTGTGTTTGGAATTGTATGCAAACAAACAAATGTTTCTTCGACTGTTTTCTTGTAGGCATTTATCCCTGTTAACTTTTGAGGATGCAGCAATAACTACAACAGCAACAACAACCAACTACAACAACCACAACAACAACAAATTACTGAAGCTACTTACTACAACAGCAATAACAACAACAACAAAGCATTAATAGAATTTATATAAGCTGCAGCAGCTGCTTAAAAATAATATTAATCAATTTGTAGTAACATTTTCTATAGATACATAGCTACAAATACATATGTATACCTACATATATACGAATACATACGCATAGTTCGAAATCACATACAAACACACACACACGCAAATACAAACTCTCAGTGCTTTAACATAAGCAGCTTATGTTTTTAGTTGTAGAAACAGGCAACAGAGGGCGCACGCAGTGGCATGGCGTTTGAGCAGGACGGGAAGAGCGAGAAGCTTCGACTGTATTGCAGTCGGCAAACATTTGTGCAATTAGCGGAGGTGGGAAAGAGATGACAGGAGGGGGGTATGGTTAGTTTTTTTGAGGGGAAATGCAAGGCTGCTGCAGCTGGCAAATGAAAGACAGAAATGTACCGATGTAATAATTTTGATATATGTGGAAATATAATTTTGGCTTATTTAGCAGAAATAATACACACACACAGACACAGTTTGACTCACATATAAGTCAAGTCAGCTAGTATATTATTTATTTGAAGCAAGGCAATACATGTTAGAGTGAGAAAGCGAATAGCAGCGGAGCGGAGAGCAGCAGCAGTAGCAGCAGTAAAACGAAAGTTAAAGACATAAATTATGCATAAATATTAATTTATATAAAATACACACGCACACACACATACGTATATATATATGAACGCATAAATGTAACTGTTATATGCAGAAAAACTAAGCAAAAAACAAAAAAAAAAACTGCCGCACAAAGCATGCGCGCAAGCTAACACACACACACACATACACCCATACTAATATACATATATATCTATATATATGAAACATATACATACACATACAAAGCCTAAGTTAAATAGTATATTTGTAAGCCAAGCAAAAAGTACGGTAAACTGAACGAAATTGTAGTCTTAACGGAAGCTAAACACAAAACTGAAGTTAAAACGAATTAAAAATACTATAAAAAAAAGATGGCAAGAAATACTAGAACTTAAGTAAATGAAAAATAAACCTATACAATAAAGATATTCAAAAAAGCTAAAAACAAATAAAAAGTATATACAAAATATACCATATACATATATATATATATATATATATATATATAAAGCCTAGTACATAGCGAGACTATTCAAAAAAAAAAAATAATAATAATAGAAAAATATATACATATATATAAACTAAAGCAATACATAGACACTCAATAAGTGTGTGCTAAAATACCATGCATAATAAATAAATAAGCAAAAAATACTGAATAAATACCTAAGCGTGAAAATGTGAATGAAAAGGAGCTAACTCTCTCCATCATTCGCCTTTGTTTATCATTTGTATGACGCGAAACCCATTTTTGTTACACGTAACTCTTATTGTTAGAACTTGGCCTAAAAACCTAAGTTTAAAAAAATACTTAAAAAGGCAAAGAGCAAAAGGCAAAGGCGGCGTTCAAAAAAGAATTCAACAATTGGTGCAAAATTAAGCTGAAAAAAATACCAGAAAATATTTAATTATTATTAAATTATTTGCCCACTATACAAGTACTATATATATGTATATATATATATATATTTTATATGTATCAAATTTAAAGATCGAACCAAATGGTTTCACAAAAATGACCTGCATATGCAAGCAGTTAGCCACGCCCCTTATATTTTTTTCGCCGCCTACGCCGCTGCGCCTTACACTTCACTTGTTGACAAATTTGTAACGTTTAAAAAAGCTATTAAAAAAACTCAATTGTTGCATAGTTAATAAAAATAAAAACTTATTGACAAATTTTTAAAAATCGAATCGTAACAATAATTAGAAAAGAAAAAGAAACACAAAAACATACGAAAATAAAAGCAATAATTGATATGCTCTAGTTGAAAACTACAACCACCAATATATAAGCCCCATACACACATACACATACACATACATATACACATAAGGCATACTTACTTAAGCCCAAGTCAAACGTTTCGTTTCTTTTTTTATTAGTTATGAAATTGAGGTATAGTCTACATGGCCTGAAAAATGCCTAACATAACATATACATACACACACACACACCCACACAGCAACTAATAAATCCAAGGCATAACTTAAGATATATACGTGATATTTTGAAAAAAAAGAAAACAAACAAAAAAATTCATAAATAAATTGTTTAGGTTTAAAAAACAAAAAGAAGAAATATATATACATATATATATACAATTATATATATTTGAACATTTTTGCTGACATACAAAACAAAAACAAAAAAGTTTGTAACTCAATTTTTATTGTCTGACTCTCGCTCGATTGTGGGTTCGGAGATCGGAGAGGTTCTTAAGTTTTCGAAGAGCAGTAAAGCAGATTGTGTCCCATCGTAAAAAAAAAAAAAATAAAAAAACAACAAATTATTAAGTTTATATATGCATATATATATATATGTGAATATTTATAACGTACATACAAAGCATATTAAATATATATATATATATATATATATATATATATATATATATATATATATATATATATATACATATATATATGTATATATATGTACCATAAAAAAACTAAAAAAAAAAAGAAATTAGTCAAAACTGAAAAAAAGTATATATACATATATATATATCATAGCAAAAGGCATAAACTGTACAATTAAGTAAAAACAAGAAAAATATTAAAACAAATATTATATATACATATATTTTAAAGCAAAAATCAACTGATTAAAGTGCGGCTCAAGTTAGGAGCAACGTTTTTTTAGTATCGTAAGTAACAACCTACCTAATTAAAAGTACAGCAATTAAATGGAAAAACTGTAATAATTATATATAAATATATATAATATATATATGATCATCACAATTATTAAACATGTATAAGACAAACACACACAGAAATACAGCAAATAAAGCTAAAAAGAGAACTAAGAATGCTCTAATCGGCAGTGCCCGACTAGCAGATACCCTGAAATTGTGGAAATGCCTTCAGGTTTAGTAATATTCGAAATTATATGGTAGCGGCGTATATACCAAATCGATCCGATTATTATACCATATAAGGATTATTATACCTTTGCAAGGGATCTTCATAATAAATTCAGGGTATCGTACGTAAAAAAGGCAAAATGAAAACAATAAAGCAACAGCTACTTAAATAATTTTAGCAAAAAAAAAAAAAAAAGATGCATAAAAAACACTAGAACAAATTCTTTTTATTTATTTATTATTTAGTTTTTTCTTATTTGCTTTTTAGTTGTAAAATTTGATCGTTTCTTGCTATTTGCTTTTGCATATTGCGTTTGCCCGCATAAATCTGATTCATTCCCAATTCCAAAGATCCATTTTAATTTTCCGTTAGAAACTCAGCCACCGATGCCGCATCATGCGCCGCCACACGGCGCTTGGGAGTTTGACGATGGCACCAACAACAACAACCGCAACAACAGCAAAAACAACATCTCTGTGACGAATTGGCGCATGTCCATGTAGTCGAACTCAATGCGGGTCTCCCTCTAGTCTAACCAAAGCAAATCAATACACACAGCCATACTGAATACACACACCCACATCCGCACACAGACACAGCAGCAGCAGAAGCACCAGCAGCGCTGCAACTGAAGAAATGAAGAAGACAAATGGAAGAAATGAAGTGCAAATGCAATGTGCTATAACCGAACGTGAAGGCAGAAGCAAAAGCGAATGCGAAAGTAAATACGAAAGTGAATGCAAGAACAAAAGCACACGCTGTAGTTGAGAGGTAGCTGTAAAAGATCAAGTCAAGAAGAGAACACTAGTGCGCATGCGAGCAAGCGAGATGGATGCAGTGCTACGGCTGGAATAGCTAAGAATGAGTGTATCAAACGAAGATGAGAGGAACAGCAACAACTACAGCAGCAAAGGCAGCGGCAACCAATAAGAAAAGAGAATCATTTATGCAGCATTGGTGGTGCTCACTCTCTCTCACATACACAACACACAGTCACAACACGACACAGCTCATCCACACACACTTGCAAATTAGTTTCATAATTTTTTCGTTTATTTTGTTTCCGAGTTCAAATTGTTTAATTGTTTCCCTTTATTTTCGTTACTATTGTTCTGTTCATTTCGTTGCCAATCCAGTGTTTCCAATGGGCTGCAGATACGTTGCAACAGCAACATCTAAAAACAACAAGCATAACCACAAGAACAACCAGAGACTAACAGCAGTCGTTGAATTGAGCACTAGGACCATTAGGACCCTTAATAGGCAGAGTAGCAGCAGTTCGCTACTTCGTTTCCCGCATTGTCGCATAGAGAGAACGAGAATAGGAAATGCTAAGCCTCAGTTAAGTCGACAGGCAGGAGAATGAGGGAAATAACGAGAGACAAGAGAGATAAAAGCATATCCAAACTTCTTCAGGAATTCTTCAGGAAAACACGATTTTCACTATGCATATATATAAATCTATATATATGTACCACAAGAAGACACCCCGTTAAAAAAAATAGCAATAATCCATAACCTCGACTCTCTTCTCAGGTCGTGCTATATAGCTTATGTGCTCCTTCTTTTTGCTTCAACTGTAGCCCAAACCCAGGCGAATCGAATCTATGTCGAGTAGTAAGTTCGTGTATAGAATCATAGAGAAGTATAAATATCGAATCTAATTGGTTTCGGGTTCAATAATTTGGCGTTCCGATTTCGTAGTTCTTCTATAAATAATGAAAGATTCTAAATGAAAGTCGATCACATTAATTGCCTTTTAAAAATTTGGCCACCACTCAAGCAGTTTGCAAAATTTTATACGTTTCTTCTACATGTATTTCACTCTGTCTATAATATTGACAAGCATATTTTTATCATTCCAATTGGTTTGGCTTAGATTATGTACTAAATTCGTTGCCATTTCCGTGTATGTATATATTGTATAGAAGTTTTTTCTAAATTTTGAAAGTTAACCCACAATTAACAATTGTCAAAACAAATAAATGAGAGCCCGAAACAAAAAAAAAATTATATCTGTGTTTGTTTTATTCTCTTTTGGTTTTTATGTTTCATATTGCATATAATTTCTACTCACACACATGAACAACACGGCGTATACGCATTTCATAGCAAGTAAATTTTTCATAGCATACTTTCGGGTTGCGGCGATGTGAAATTCTACAAACGCAAAAGCAAAAATATAAATACGTGCAACGAATCTTTTTCGATTTTTGATTTGAGAGTGGGCAAAACTATATGGATTCGAATGAATCATATACGAATAGTTGAATTATATAAACGGTTGTGTCAAATTAGCTCTAAAATATGATTAAACTTCGGGCTGCCGAAGCTTGAATACCCTGGAAGAGATCCATGTTATAGTAAAATTAGTTACAATATTATATAGTTTATATAGCTATATATACATATATATAATGATTCACTATTAGGGGAATCGAATTGATAGCTGATTATGTAAAAAATGAAGATGTCAAAATTCATAGAGCCTTGAGCTGAGCTGATATTGAAATACTTTAGTGCTCTATATATTAGCCGACTCTATAGAAACTATCAGCTAGATCTGGATGATCCAAAGCTGAGTTCATATGGAAAATCATATCACCTTTCAACTAGATCGCATCGAATACACATATATACCTGTTGATGTGGATGATATTAATATATGTGACAGCTAAATTTATCAACTGATCCTAGGCCAATTTTCAGCTGAAAAACATAAGCCAGAGCTGAGTTCATGTAGTACATATATGATAATCTTTCCTTCCTCACACTAACAGTGACCACATTAATTCGATCTGGGTCTACATAGAACATATATAGAGTTATATGAACAACTTGTATGAGTTATCATATCAATTTCTAGACACTCTCTCTTCAAGGGTATATCAATGCAGTCGGACGCCTTTAGTATATATACATATACATATATTTATATATGAAAATCAGCCTCTATGTAATCTAAATGTAGCTCAATTAAATTTGATTTGCCTCTAAGCACTTCTGTCTCTAGAAAAACTCTTCCCGTGCGGCCTACGGGCCAACAAATAAATACAGATATCTCTAAAACTAAATAAGTACTTAAAATACACATACACATATATTTAGATAAATATATATATATATATATATATATATATATATATATATGAATGTACAAGAACAATATCTCGATGGCGTCTAAACAACAAATATTTATATTAAAAGTAATTCGAAAAATCGTTTTTTGACATAAGAAAATGCATTTTTAAAGAAAAACATCTACGTGTGAATTGAATATAAACCTTATATGTATATGTATATACATTTTATAAAATATATATGTATATATATGTATATATGTATATGTATATGCATATATATGTTGAGAAGCAGCATTTTTTATACGATCGCAAAACTGTGGCTAGCTAAAAGAAACCCCTGAATAGACTCGCCCCATTGCATTGCCTATGCCTATGTGTGTGCGTGCGTGCGTGTGTGTGCATTAAAACGTTTTTGAAGTAAAATTTAATTTACACAAGACTGACGCTAAACAAAAAATTTAACTAATAACAAAACGAAATTTAACAACAAACAACCCAAAAAGGTGTTTTACGAATTTTCCCCAAACGCCGCACGCACACTGGCAAACCAAAGGTAACACACACCACTGGGCAGCTGAATAGGTGCGATTGGGTTTCTGGTACGAGAATTGAGTAAATCTTCATTTTACAATTCAGTTTTTTGTGCGCGTTTTATATGGTTATATATACATATATATATAAATATACATTATATTTGTAATTAATTAACGGAAAACCTGATATATATATATGCATATGCATATATATACATATATAATTATATTATATATTTATATTTACAACAAGAAAAAATATACAGTGTTATTTTTATGATATTGTACTTATTAGTCAGCAAATAAAAAATTATTAAAAAAAAAAAATTAAATTATAAAAAACAAACTGGGCAGCATAAAATTACAAAAAAAAAAAAAAAACATATATCGAATATAATAAATAATAATTTATAGAGCAATATTATATGGTAGTAAAAAACACGCATACACAGAGGAAAATGTGATTAAATTACACTCACACACACACACATACCCAAGCACACACACACACAAAATTGAGGTTAGGGCAAAGCAGCGATTCTATAGAGTCTGACGTAGCTTCCCCCACGAAAAATTACAATAAACGTGCAACGAACTCTACAAGAAATAGTTTTGAGTATAGATCAAAGAGTAGTTAAAAGAAAATAAATAAATAAACCACACACTGGTGCATTACGTAAGCGTTAGAGAGAGATAGCAAATGCTTCGATATTCGCATTAAATGTTTAGTTTTTAGTTGAAATATTACAGCAGCAGAGGCTCCAGTTTTTATAAAAATAAAATAGATATCAGCAGGGAGATAGAGAAGGCTGGAGAATGAGATAGGGGAAAAGGAAATAGTCAAATATGAAGGAAATAAAGAAGAAATTGACTTATCTGAGAGGACAATAGAAAAAAACATGTAAGCGATAAGACAAAATATTCGTCTTATAATAGACACATGTCCTGACAGATAAATGAATAAATAAGAGATCCGATAGGTTGTCGTGCAAACATCTCAAAGGTCAAAAAGGATTAGAAAGAACTCGATTAAAGAGAAAACCAGAACTTTTCATCAAAGCAAGATATAGATAAAAGAGAGATAAGATTAATGACAATGGGAAGAGAAAGCAATAGATGGAGAACGAAAGAGGCTCTATTTAAATAAACCCCAGAATGTTTCATTTTTTGTGGTATACAAAGAAATCTTTTTTGGATCATTATAGTCAGCAAAACGCATTTTTTGACATTTTGCTTCTCATATACACATACATACAAATGCATACATACATATGTACATATATATATATTTATATATATATATATACATATATATATACCAGAGAATTTCGAGAATATCGTAGCAAAGTTTTGAGGCAACACAGAAACAACAACTACAACAAACATATATTATATGGCAAATGGTGAAAAACAACTGGAAAATTTGAGTGTTGTATAAGTATATATGTATATATATATATACATATATATATATGTATATATAAATTGTAGCTAAAATGGTTTCAAGTAAACGAAAAAAAATTGTTGAGTATTTTTAGTCGAATATACAAAAAATAAAAGAAAATCAAAGAATTTAATGTATTTAACTTACAAATTAATATAATTTCTAATGAATAAAAATTTAATTTTTCGAACTTCCCTAAAAATTCTGCTAATTAGTTTTTGCCTTCTGCTGACAAATAAAATTTAAAAATATATATATTTATTGGATTAATTTATTCAAAACAAAATTTGTTATTAACATTTTGCTTACGGCTGACAAGTTAAAGAAATTCATTTTAAATAAAATAAAAGGCGAAGACTTAATTATCATTGAGTTTATTTTTAAAGATTATTAGGATTTATCCTTCTGCTGACAAAAATTATAAATTAAAATGATGAAATAATAATTTTCTCAAATATCAAAGCGAATATTTTTGTTGTTACAAAACTTAGACAAATGCTGAAGCAAATTTGCGTAATGAAAACAATATTAAAAAAAAATTAGATAATTAGCAGAAGATACACACACCCACACACACACACACATATGCCCAGTTAGAACTTGGATAACAAAAAATAATATCAAAGATTAGAAAAAATCACAACTGCAAGCAGAAAATTCTAAACAAATTATAACTTTTAGCTACAAACACAGTTAAAAAACAAAAATATTAAAAAATAAAAAAAAAATAAAAAAAAAAACAATAAAAAAAATTGAAATGTATCCAAATTCTTCCGTATGACAAAAACAAGCGCTAGCTAAAAATTTACCACACGATAAGAGTCTATATATACAAGAGATACAACTACAAACTACATAATATATATATATATATATGAATAAACATACATATATGTATATAAATACATCCAATACGTAATACATATGAGAAATACAAGAAATCCAAACACACTTACAAAATACAATAACAAAAGAAAACACAGATCAAGATTCATGTTTTAACAAACTGAATATATCTGGATATACATAGATATATATATATATATCCAAGCAACTGGCATAGAATGGAATTGGTTTAGCTTGCATTGGGGGTATAATGAAAGCAGTTTCTGGAGAGGCATATAGATCGAGATCTACTCTGTTCTATGCTAGCTTCAAGTAAAGCTGTCTCAAAGAATATACAAAATATTAAAATAAATATTCATAATAACAATTATGATAAACGAAGTATTACAATTTGGAGCTGCAATATTTTTTAATCAAAAACAAAAACAAAACAAAAAAAAACAAAAAGAAATATTAAAGATAATAATTAATATATATTTTTCTCTTTTGAGATAAACGATAAAACTGTTTTCAATGTGTGAATTGAGTTAGGTAAAAATTAAAAATTAATAAAAATATTTAAAAATAAAAATAAAAACATATTCCAAGCATCAGAAACCAAAGAAGAAAAAAATAAAAACAAACACTTTTTCGTGGGTTTTAATGTGTACAACTACAAAAACTTCCGTGTGCAAAAAAAATATATTAAACCAATATACGCCATATTCACTTTGTGAGCGGGTATTTAAGCAACTACACTACACAACACAACAACAAAAAATAAATAATAAATGAATAAAAAAAAAACAGCCCAACTGAAATTGTCGAAGAAATCTATATGGATATATATTTAGATAACTATTATATATGTATATATAAATATGTATACATGTGTGCAAATTATTCAAAAATCCAAACAAAAAATTCTATATATATAGAAAAATTACAAAGTAAAAGAAATATAAAAGAAAAGTGGATACGTAGTACAATGTCAAGCGAAATATGAAGTATAAAGCAAATGCATATTTAAAAAAAAATAGAAATGATGAAGTAGGTGGAGAAGAAGAAGCAGTGCAAATGCAGAGGTTAGCCTCTGGCAAGGCATGAAAAAATAATTATTTATAAAGGCTGTAATTTTAAGTAAACAATTAAATTTAAAAAATACTTCAAACAAAGCAGAAGAAGAAAAGCAAAAATGAACAAGAAAAAAATAAAAAAATAAAAAAACAAACAAAGAAAAAAACATTTCACCCACGACAAAAGAGAATGAAGGAGAGGCAGAATTATATTAACTAAATGCTAAATATACTATACAAATTAAGTACGATCGATATCTAAAACGAAATTATAAAACTTAATATGAAATAAACACAAACATAAAAAAAAAAGAAAAAACAAAACAAAAATATATATATATACAGAAAATACAAAATACAAACATATATATATATATATGTACATATACATATGCATATGTATGTATGTATATATATATACACATATACATACGACATCAAACATAAATAAATGAGAACTCAATGTATGTAATAAATATAAAAACTAAATAAAAATACATAAATTAAAGAGAAGATGGAAAATGTGTTTTAAGTATATGGGAAACTCAGAAAAGTGCGAGTGGTTAACTTTAAGTCAATTTTAATTTTATATTAGCTCGAGACTCTAATAAATAAATCAAATTAAATATTTATATAGACTCGGTATTGATTTTGTGATATGATGACTGCATGAACTTGAAATTCGGAGATAATGTGCTTACTGTGTACTTACGCCTATGCGCGGCTTCAAAAATCCGGAACAAGTAGAGCTTCGTTATACTCATATATATATAGCTGTGTAGATAGAGTTCAACGAGAATATATCAGATATTTCAAGTCAGCAGATAGCACATATATTCCTTATATAGTATATAGACTACATGGAGTACTACTAAAGAGTCAGTAATATATTGTCAAAGCTGAATAGCACTCACCTCAATCTTCAACAACAGCTCCATGTAAATAGTTCAGGTACTACAAAGGCGATTCCTCGGTACTCTAAAAAAAAAGTACAGTTGCGCTCTACACTCTGGCCCATTCACACGCTATCTAACTGTGTCAGAGGCGTTAACACAGCTCCTCCAATCATGCCATTCGCTCGACATGCTTTGAACCCATGCTCAAAGTCTCGCCTCGATGACGCATATAAGAAATCCTATCAGCAGTTCTCAAATAACGTAAGCGAATGACTATTTAGTTTTTTCAGCTTAATTCTAAGTTTATTTCATTTGTGTTCTTGCTTTTTTTCACTTTTTGTTGTTGAATAAATATACCTTAATCGAAATATATATACAATGTAGGAACTATATTAGTTTTGTTCGTGGCGGGTTTTGCTACTCCTTGTTGATGAAGCTGCGATTGTATCGCTGCATTCGCACGCTCTGCGGCGCCTTGGAGCTGCGATCGAACTCGCAGGTCTTCTTCGTCTTCAGCATGCGGGAATCGGGTCCGGAGGAGGTGCGCCAGTAGACCGTCTGCACGGCGTGGCGTCCGGCAATGTAACGCGACGTAGCGCCGACCAAGTAATTCACTTTATTTGCAGCAGACATTTTTGGTATGTTTTTGTTTGGTATATAGTTCCTGTTTCGTATATATTTGGTATTTTTCGTTGAGATCGTTCGACTGGCGAAACGCTTCTGCTTAGCTGTGTAGCAACCGCCGCTGCTTTTATAGCTCAACGGCTTATCAACATTTTTTGTTGGGCTTTGTGTTTTGTGTGGTTTTGTCTAGTTCTCGCTTATCGCTTGCTTTTACATTCGTTTATTGTGTTTTGCTTTTCTTTGAAGTTGGCTTTATTAATTGATTAGTTTATGATGCGTATGAATAGTCGAGCGCTGCAACTGCGACACAGTTTTGTTTACATTCTGCTTAGCTCAATGCACAGGTGACCGCGGCTCTGGCTCTGGCTCTGGCTCTGACTTCCATGTGCGCAGCTCAAAGTGCAAAGTCGTCATCGACTAAATACTATATATATAGATCTGTGCCTCAACTGACGCAAAGCTCGCATAATTGACATAATTTACGCCAAGCGACAATTCACGCGATTGCCAAAGGCTGACTCGAAGATCCCGGAGATGTGAATGACATGTGAATTCTCGAGAGCTGATGCAGCTCGTCTGTCAATGATCGTCTAAGCATTTAGCTGCTCTATATGAAACACATTGCCAGATATTCATCTATCCTTGACATATATGCTATCGATTGCATTCACACTCTAACGATTCTATATAACGGACTAAGGCTAAGTGAACTGTTAAGCTACTGATCAATCAACACCAAGAACTTTACTTTTTGAAATACCTCAATAGCTTTGACATTATTTATATATTTGCCTATCCTTTATCTCATTAGATTGTCTTCTTTCCTATACCTATAGACCGATAGACCTACTCAAATCCTAATCATTAGTAATTGATCAACATGTAACGTAGGAACTATACATATATTGCATAGATGTAGCAGGTGTCACCAGGTGTTAGTCAGCTTTTCAATTGAATCCAGAGACCTGCTCTTAAAGTGTAGCAGTCTATTGAATAACATTTCAGTTCAGCTTCAGGCTATCAACGGATACGCCTACGTATCAGATTTTAATCAGAGGATTATTTCGACCTAATTACTGATTACTTGAACATGCCAACTGATCGTGAGTTCGATTTACATTCTGATGTTTCAATTAAAATGGGAAACTGATCTGTCACATGTATATTATATGAAGTATATATTAAATAATATGCATACTTGATCTATGTAATAATAATCTAATAGCAGTTCAGCGTATACCTTCATGGCCTATCAACTCTTGTCTCATTGTCTATTTAGCAAGGCCCTCAGTTATGGTCCACTATGACTGATTAAAGTTCTCTTATTGATTTAGTCTACTGATTCCCTTATTCGGATACCTCCAACTCTTAAATATTTAGCAGACTAAATGGCACTTCTGAATTATCTTATCAAAAACTTCTCCTACAGGTTTTTTACTCATGATCTTTATCTATAAATCTTCATTTAACTATCCTTATCCCACGATCTTTCTTTAAGTGCCGTTATCTGAGTACCTTTGGCCGAAGAGCTATGCCTTAAGACCTTTGTCATAGGTTCATTGTCTCCAGCTATTTGTGCTAAGAGCTCTGTCCTAGGTGCTTCTTGTCTTCTCTTACAAGATCAATTTACAACAGAAGTTCCAAGCTGTACACACTGTAGATCTTAATCAATTAGACTTATAGACTTTGGCTACAAGAGGGTCTCATATTTTCTATAAACAACCAAGTATTGTAGGAAAGTTTTAGCCCACTAAGCAAAGACGTTTGCAGATATTCCATTCCATTCCCGCCTTCCTTCATATCCCCCTCGATTTTGAGCAGCTGTTCAGAGCGTGTTCAGGCCATAAGTATATCTATGTTGACATCATGTATAATTATTGTTCATGAGCCGTCTACGTGTGACGTTGCCTTTGTTTTTGTTTATTTACCTTATCAATGCAGTCAGAGCGTCGCGGGCTCAAGTGAACTGCTTAGTCAATTTGTAAAAAAAAGTAAATAATAAAAAAAAAAGCAATCATAAAAAACTAGAAAGAGCGTGCGCTTAATGCCAACAATAATAATAATAATAATAATAAATGAAATTATAAATAGTGAGCAACAATAACAACAGCAAAACATTCGAAGTTCAAGGGTGGAACCCCATTGAGCGCAGGGAGTTCGCATTCGGTTTGTAGGAGGCGGCCCAGTGGGCCGATAAGAGTCGACACGTTGTCTCCTGGTGCTGCAAGGGCCTATCAATTCAACCAAAACTTTCCACATGGAAGGTAGCCGCTTGTTTACGAATCTTTGGCCGAAAATGAACCTGCCAATAATCGAGCGATAAGTGATAAGCGAATCGGAACAGTCCCCAAAAAACGAAGGAAGGAAAATAATATTATAAATAGAAAGCAAACGAAAACAAGTATAAAACTCGCCAGACTATTGCCTTAAAACGCGTGTGCCCAACGATAAGATATTGGGCATATACATATATAAATATATATGTGTATGTATCATATACCTCGCAAGATGTCCAAGCCGAAAATTGTTTCCATCTCTGATTAGATTTGACGGCGAAAGCTTGTTACTAGGGCATGGTTTTCGGTCATTTTGATAAGTTTAATCTTGAAAACCAGTGAAACCAATACATATCTTAAGATCTAAACAATGTGCTAGACAATTGCCAGACTACGTGATACTCTGTACTTACCTTAATTCCTTTCTTTAGGCACTCAATGGACTTGGCAATGGAAATCAGCTAGATGATATTGATATATATATCGTATATATATATCATAAACTCCTAAGACATTAATATCTACTTAAGATCCAGCCTCATTATATGTACGATGTTACTCTTGAAAATTGTAGACGCTAGTGAAGGAAATACAAAAACAAAAGAGAAACAAAAATGATTTTATATAAAAGAAAAAAAAAACAGAAAAGAAAAATAGTTAAAAGAAATTAATGTTTTTAATTTATTTTATAAAATACAAATATATATAGATATACTTTTTGTTATATGGTAAATGTTTGAGACTACCCTCGTGTATGCTAAACTTTTCACACTACCCTCGCAAGCAGTAAATTCCTATCTACAAAGCGAGAACAGTTTGTTTTCTTGACATTTTCCTTGCCTACTTTACGGCCGTAACGTGGGAATCAAAAATTAGAAGAAAACGATGTTTGTAACGATTTGATGATTGAATTAAGAGCACACTTAACGCCCACACACAGTTAGACGTCGCGACGTCCAGATAGCGGAGCAGTGCAGAGAAGAGCAGAGGGCAGGCAAAGCGGTTAGTTAGCTAACTAATTGAGTTTAATTGGAACAAGACAAGAGCAATTAAGGCATCGAAACTAGAGAGAATTGGTTAATCGAGCTGGGTCTGTATTCCATGTGGCTTAAGTAAGTCGATTAGGCATAAATTAACATAGAGTATGGCTGGAATGCGGTTCCTGTGCACCAGACGGCCCCACTCAATGGCAACGCCCTCTGCCGGCCAGCAGCGGCAACAGCAGCAGCAGCAAGAGCGCCGGCAGACCAACGATCAGGCGAGCCGAGCCACTGCAGACCTTGCGAATGGTCTCCGTGCTGAGGCCACGGCGGGAGAGCATGTTGTGGACGCTGCGCAGCTCCTAGAAAGAGAGAGAGAAAGAAAAGAGAGACAGAGCGAAGGATAGAGAGAAATATGGATGTAATTTATAGCTAGAAGTAAGCAAATTTAACTGTAAAATACTCTATTCATAGAGTCAAGCCTTTTTCAGGTAATATAAAAAGCATAGAGCCTGGTATATTAGGCCCAATATAAAAGCAATTGCTATGCCAGCTAACCAAACTTAACTCCATCTCCAGACTATCCATGCTTAAGACTATGACTCACCTCATTGCTGAGGCCCAAACGATTGCGTGTGAGCACCACGGTGTATATGGAGCTCTTCACGTCGTTGCCGCAGAAGGTCAACACCAGGTGATCGTTGACCGCCTTGCCCACCTGCACGGTGCCTGTGAACTGTGTGTAGGAGTTCAGGGTGGCCAGACTGCCGCGCTGATCGCCAACATTCGACCAGACATTCGGCGCATTTGCCGTGTAGTTGAATGTGTACTCCAGATTGTTGTCTCGCTCGCTCCACACGAGACGCAGATACCTCATGTTCTGCTGCTGCGCCCGACGGTTATATTCGTTGTCGTGCTCCTGGTATGTGGGCGTGCTAGTTAGGGTGCGATAATTATTCTGATTTTGTTGGCGATTGTTGTAGTAGCCATTGTAGCCATAATTGTTGTTGTAGCTGGCTTGCACCTGTAAGAAAAGGTAAATAAATATGCGAAACGTAAACAAAATATTTGAACTCACCTGATCAGTAACATCGGTCAGATGTATGATGACGCACGAATCATATTCGTACACGCCCGGAAAATCTTGACTGTGCATTATGATTTCGCTGCCGTACCAGAGACCCATTATCTGTAATGGAATCGAAAGTATAAATAAAGTGTACTTATATGCATGTTTTCCATATATGCTTAAATTCTCTAACTCATTCCTTTAATGTTTTATCGATAAAAAAAACCTTATCGAAAATTAGGTTTTAAATTATATCTCCAACATATTTAGAGCTCGAATCTCTAAATTTTAATAATTTCGGTTTTTGTTAAAATTTACCCCCACCCTTACGTCCACCCCCTCACCCTCATATTTGTGAAAGGCGTATTTGAAATACTAGAGACTCTATGTATGTTATAATCATAATCTCTAAGATTCATGAAGGTAGTCCATCCATAAAAAAGTTATTAAATTACTACTACTACTATTACTGCGAGCGTATGCCTGTGTGTGCGAGTGCGTTTGTGTATGTGTAATAATTAATGGAATATCAGATGCCCGAAGGGTTCAGGGGATCTCGTAGTCGAGCAATCTCGACTAGAGCTTTCTTACTTGTTTTTTTTTTTTTTTCGAATCATTTGCGACTCTTTCATATTAGCTGTTGACATTTTAATTTGTGTGTGTCAGCAAAATTTACAATAATTTAATTTTAATCAATAAACTATGTCACACATGCACACATATATACCCATGTAAATACATATACATACGATAGAGCATGTCGTTTTGCATGTGAATCTTGTCAATTAGCAGCCCGCATGCGGACAGTGGAACAGTGGGAACGAAACGCTGACTAAGCGAGTCACCCACTGCCAGACAGACGAACCGTCTGGACAGCACTCAGCAAACAACGTTGACTTATGCCCTATATAGTCAAAAGGGTTAATTAGCACAAATCAGCCATAATTGGATTACTAAAACAACCAAAAGACTTCCAACGAGTTATTCAATACAGTTTGTTATTTTGAATAAACATCAAGGCAATAATTATGAAAGAATTTCAAGAAATTATAATCTAATTAGATTCATTATGAAAATTTCCTTTTGTCTTTTATATAGTGGAGTAAATATTATGTTAGAATATATACCTTGATCTGTTTGTTATTTTATATAAATAAATAGCAGAGAGTATGTGCTTAATTAAAATAAATACTAATTTGTTTTACTTATATTTAAATATTATTTAATTATCTGCACTTCAAACTCAACGGATTAACTATTCGCATATTTCAATAATATAAACTTAGTTGACTAAATAGGAAACGGATTAAGGTTCACTTTGTTTATTTCCAGCCCTCAACGGAACCAACGCCCATTTTGCAGAATGTAATGAGTGCAAATCTTGAATTTCACATCTCTCGTCTCACTCACTCTCTCCTGCTCTACTTTACGCTCACCTGCTGCAGATCCACTGAGCTTTGGGGCTTAACATTAATGCAACGCACAGCCGCATTGATGCGTTCTGTGCTTGTGGTGCCGTCCATTGATCCATAAACATAATGATCCAAATTGTTTGCAAGAGCATGCGACCAACAAACACCAAATATCACAAAGAAAACAGATTTCAATAACATTGCTATTATCACTGTGTATGCGTGTGTGTGTGATAAGCGTAAGGCTGAGCCGCGAAAGGAGAGAAAGAACAAACGACGACTGCGCTTTATGAAATGCCACTCACAACTGCCAGAAAAGCTTAGCGGCTCAGCCGCCGTTAGCAAAGAGAGGCTGCTTGGAATTTCGTCCATTCCAAGCAAAAGAGAGTGAGAGTTTGAGCGAGAGAGTAAAACAATTGCAAGGCGAGTGGCGAGAAATGGCGAGGCAAGAGTGTGAGTGAGATGCACATATTAGAGCAATTGCACTCTTTCGTTCAGTACGTTGCGTAGCTCGCGTTGATCATTAGTTAATTAAGTTAATTGTCGAGCTTTTAATGCGCATCACTCGCACCCGCACAATACGAACGTGCCAAGCCCCTGGAACCCCTTTTGTAAACGACAGCTTTCGACAATTGAGAGTGCGTTTATATGTGTTCGTGTGAGAGTATGTGTGTGATCGTTCAATTGGCTGAGCCACAAAACCGAGTAAATATATAGAAAGAGCAGCTTAAGGCTGGCAATGAATGCAGAAAGTAGCGTGGAAGGGAGCTGAAAAGTGTGTGGAATGAGTCGACATGTGAATTAAATTTGCTGAGCATCTTTATTGTTGTAGTTGTCTGGTTGTTGTTGTGCGTTTTATTAGCATTGATTCTGTGTGCTTAGCCTACGTGCGTGCCCTTGTCGACCCCTTTACAAGACAATTTCCATTGCCTATTTTTAGGTGTTGCTCTAAAAATAATTCGCTTTACTTTCGAGATTGGGAGTGGCGCTTGAGTTAAAGAAGTCGGCGTGCTACTTCAAGCGGCGCAAGCTTTGGTTGATCTTCTCGTAGATCCAATCAACATAGTGACAGACGCGCACATAGACACCGGGACGATTCTGATAGCCGCAGTGCTGACCCCAAGATATGATGCCATACAGAGTTTCGCCATCTAGAAAGAAAATTGGATTCCTAAAGAACTACACTGATCTAAGCTCACTATGGATTTACCCTCATCAGAGCAGACAAGTGGACCGCCAGAGTCACCCTCGCAGGCGTCGACACTTGCGTCCATGGAGCCGGCGCAGAACATGCCTAAATAGATTAAAATGTCGGTTATCAATCAGCAAAGAAATTTGTCCAAGTCATTCATTCCATCACTCACTCCATAACTCGCTCAATCACTCAATCACTTACCCTCAGTCATAGCATCGCCATAGACATTCATTTGCTTGCACGTCGTATCCGCCAAAATGGGCAACTGCGCAGCTCTCAGTTCTTGAGAAGGAGCTGCAAGAGAATATGCCCGATGAATACCCTAACGAAGAGGGAAACGGATAGAGCGAGTTACTCACTGGACACGCCCGATTTAATGGAGCCCCAGCCGGAGATAGTGCAGGTGCGATTCTCGAGCAAGGGAGCACCAGGCTCTGGCAGGCAGATGGGCTGCACGTAATCGTTAAATTTCAATGGTGTCTTGAGAACCACCAGAGCAATGTCGTTATTCATGTGGGTGGGCTGGCGGAACTGCTCGTGTGTATACCAAGTCTCGATGAACGAGTCCACCTCCGAGTGCTCCGCTATGTTGGCGTAGTGATCGCCCACGCGCACAAAGTACGCGCCCTTCGGATGTCCGTAGACGCAATGGGCGGCTGTTAGCAGATGCCTCTTGGAGATGACCACGGCACCACACCAGTGGCTGGAGATGCCACCACGCCCACGTGTCCTTATCGTCGCCTGCCACGGATGACGGCCGCGACGTGCCACATTGCCCTGCACCACACGCTGCTCGGGATGCAGGAACTCATCGAACAGATCGTCCTTGAAGATGCCGCAACGTCTTGGTGTGCGCAGCGCCTTGCTCGATCTCTCCCAGAGGCCGATATCGGACAGGCTAATGTTGCTGGCCGGACCGGCGGACTTATCCTTACTTAAGGCTTGCAGCCGAATGCGTTGGCGTGCCTGTCTCGGCGGCGGGCCCGCAGTGCAGCGCAGACTCACATCCTCCGTATGATTGCAGTTGTGTTCACCCCAGTTCCAGTGGCGACACAGGTCGATGCTCGTCTCATTGCCCTGGCACATCACTTGATCAAGCCAGATGGGTCCGCTGCCTGGGCCGAATATGTTTTTCTCGATTTTCTAAGAGAGAGAGAAAGAGAAAGAGAGTGAGTTCAGGGATTGACTTAAGGTAACTCTAGTAGGGCTGCCTCCCACTTACTGCTTCTCCATAGTAGCCGAGGCTATTGCAAGCCACCTGCGCTGCCCGCACATTGAAATCATCATCGCAAACGCTGCCCCAGACGCCGTGGTACTTCACCTCCAAGCGACCTTCAAGCGAGCTGCGTCCGCCCTCCAAACGGTACTCAATGGGTGCCTGTAAAATGCCAATGATTTATACCCGAACTATCAGTCATAGATGAGCTCTGTTTACCTTACAAACAGCATCGCTCTCATCCGACTTGTCCGCACAGTCCACCGTATTGTCGCAGACAAAGGCAGGTGGTATGCACTCCTTGGAGGCCTGGCAGAGCCACGAATTATTGGGACACTTTAGCACTGGCACTTTACACACCACGCCCACCACCTCGTCAACGGCACAGTTGTGCACGCCCCAGCCCATAAAATCGCAATCCTTCAACTTCGTCTCATTGCCCCGACATTCGAGCTTATCCATCACATAGTTGAAGTTGCGCTCGGTGGGCTCGTAATACGAATTGCCACGCACTTCCGAAGCGCCCATCTTGTAACCCAGCTCACGGCAAACGACATCAGCATCGGGTAGACCAAATTTATCATCGCAAACGTAGCCCCATTGACCATTTACTGTAAAACAAAAGTGATTGAATACTTGGCACGGCTTGGGGATAATTCAAATGGTTCAATACTTGGCTAGAGTTATGGATAAACCTCTTGCCTTGGATAAACCTCTTGCCTAAGCCTTGTGGTTGAATACTTGACTTATTTAAAATTTTGCTTTAAGGATATCCCTTTCGGTTGGATTCTTCGCTAAATTCATAGAATTAAATTAGG